>NC_139038.1:21205307-21462101 GCF_964662115.1 Mustela nivalis
GATGCCTCACAAGCCAGGATGCGCTTTAGCGAGATTTCCGTGGCGGACGCAGGATGCAGAGCGGACAGAGCGGGGAGAGGGCGGAAGCATGGAGATCAGGGAGGAAGATGACCAGCGGGGGCCGCGGAGCGCTGGGGGGGGGGGGGGGGATGGGTGGGGCTCCTTGAGAACTTACCGGAATGAAAGACCTTAGATGCGAGGAGTCAGGAATGGCCCTGAGGGTTCTCTGCTCTGTGAGCGGATGCGCGGTGACGTCATCTGCAAGGACGGGCCAAAGAGAGAAGTGAGTCCGAGCCACGTCCGGCCCACGGCGGGTTGAGCACGGCCGGCTAGAGCGCGGGCGAGTTGGATCTGCTGTTCGTCTTGTGAGTCCGCGGCTCTTCGGTGGTGGGTGAAGGCCGGGGAGGACCGAAGTCCTCCGGCGAGACCACGTGCGTCGGGGAAGAGGGACACAGACCATCGGGAAGATGCACATCGGCTCCCTGCCCTGTCCTCGCAGAGCCGGTAAGCCAGGGGGGCGAGCAGGGCTTCCATAGGGAGGAGGCCAGGTTGTAAAGAGGTAAGATTCGGATTCTCGGGGTGTGAGCAACAGAAAGCAAGCTCACTGACTTGAACCAGTAGTGCTCTGTTGGAAGGCCAGGTAGGGACGGACAGAGGGAAGTGGAAGAACCAGGTCTCAGGGCAAGAGTGAGAGCAGGTGGGGGCTCAGTTGGATAAACTGGTCCGACTCTTGGTTTCTGCTCAGGTCATGATCGCAGGGTCATGAGATCAAGCCCTGCCTTGGGCTCCACGCTCAGCCTGGAACCTGCTTGAGATGCTCCCTCCCTCTGCCTCTGCCCCCCCCCCCCCGCCCACACTCTTTCTCTGTCTCAAATAAATAAATCGAGAAGAGGAGGGGAGAATGCAGACAGAGGGACTTGGTGGAAGAGGAGGGGAGAATGCAGACAGAGGGACCTGGTGGAGGAGGCCGGTGCGGAGGCCCTTCCAGGCTCCCGTGCCTGCCCGGAGGGTTCAGTCCCCCAGTCTCCATGACACGGTCGGCACTGGTCGTCTTAGCTTCAGTCACGCACCCACCCCCTGGGCCTGCCAGGATTTTATCCAAAGCAGGAGTGGGAGTTCGTCCGCGAGAAATCTGGGGGCTGTTGCCAGCTGGAGGGAAAATTGCCACCGAGCAGGTCACGCTCACACATGGGAGGTGAGTGAGTCCAGACTGCGGGGCGTCGGACGGTTCTTCCAGGAGTTTGTGCAGAGCAACCTCGTAAGCAAAGGAGGCCAGAACTGAGAGAGAGAGAGCGGTTCAGCTATTAGCAGCTGGAAACAGGTGAGCAAAATGTAAACAGTGATGTGAAGAGGGAAAGTAAGCCTCGAGGAAAAGTCTGTTGCCCACTCCACACCCGACACCTGCCCGTGCCCAGAGCCACGAGGAATATGTGGGGTCTCCTTGCCCATGGTGGTCACTGGCCTCCAGCCGTCTATCCCGATGACCTGAGGAGAAGCAGGTATGGACGGGACGGAGAAAGCGCGCCGGGCACAGGAGCCATTTGGCTCAGGGCGTGCTGACGCTTGCGTGAGGTGGTTTGCCGTCTGGTGTGAGGGTCTCCTCAGCATCTGTGACTTGGTTTTGCAGCTGAGATGCCAGTGGGAATGGGATGGGCGGGGCTTGCCTTCAGTGCACGGCTCGGGGCATGATGGGGTACTCCGGAGATCCCTGGAATTGGTCAGAATTCTCCTAAACTGGTGACAGAGGTGTTCATTGGTGCTCCTGGCAAAGTAGCTCTCCTTAGTCTCTTGGGAAGAGACAGTACCACACATTTCTCTCTTGGGTATTTGTTAGTGTGATAAAGGGTGTTGCATAGAAATTTTTTTGAGTAGCTTGTGAAGTCAACCTTTTGTGTTGGAGAAAACCTTCCTATCAGTAACCCCATAGGAAGTCCTTAACCTTCAGCGCACCGTCACCTCGGTATAATGTCGTCCGCTCTTGTCCTAAAGGCCAGCGCCTAATTACAGGCTGTGCCAGGGTCAGAAAATGCTGTAGCCACACAGCACACAGCTGTAGCCACACGTCTGAGGAAATCCAGCCAAGGAATTCTGTTCATGTACACTTGTGATTGCTAATAATGGTATACTATTTTTTAAAAATAATCGGCCTACTCGGTATTAATAAATATTAAGCTTTCAACTCACAGGGGTCCCTCCTAGACCTCGAGCCTGGAAGCAGGATGGCAGCTGTGTCCGTCTGTCAGGCACACAGTGGGTTTGCAGGTGCCGGGGGAAGGGACCTGCGCCACAGCGGACAGATCAGTGAGCCCGCCTTGTCATCCGGGGCCCGTGGGAGGGACCCAGCGTGGGTGCAGAGAACAGTCCGGAGGTGGAGCTGATGTGCGTGCAGGCGGAGGAACAGGAGTAGAGTTGGGGGCTCCCGGGGAGAATGTGGAGCGCTTCTTCGGAAGAACCGTAAGGGGTTCTGGAAAGACAAATACCAGCCATGACTGAGCAGGGTCGGAGTTCCACCGAAACCAGAATTAATAAGGAGATCCAGGACCCAGCGGTGCGCGTCCGTCGTGCTCTCTGCTGCTGTCTGTCAGTCCAGGCAGCGAACGGAAGAGACGGGGGTCGGGAAGCATGCACTGCCGGAGATGGCGAGAACTCCTCGAACGAGGAAATGCGTGCGGGGTTGGGTGCTTAGGACCGTGGCCATGGCGCGACGGCGGTGGGTATTTGTGGGTCCAGAGCAGGCACGGAGGACCGTGAAGTCGAGGGATTCATAGCTGAATTTGAAGATCAGGTATAAGGAGTTTGAGACTGTGTTAAATGGAGGTGGGAAGAGAGAAGGTTATCGTCTGGATTCGTTTCCGGGGGCTCCCGTAACAAATGACCGCACACCGGGGGACACCACCACTAACCCCTGGTGGTGGCCAGCAGTCCTTGGCATGTCTCGCTTGTCCATCCGTCACCCCCGCTCTGCCTTCACCTTCACATGCCACCGTCACTGTCGCTGCTCCCCCGCTGCTCCCCGGAAGGCTACTCACTGCTTGTTGGAGTGGGGCCCGCCCAGCTTCATCTCTTGAGATCTTCAACTTTAGATCTGCAAAGACCCTTTTTCCAAGTAAGGTCCCAGTCGTAGGTTCTGAGTGGACATACCTTTCGGAGGGCCACCATTCGACCCCTCCACAGACCTAGAGTGGAACTTAAGAGGGGAACTGTTTCAGAATTAGGGCAGTTCCAATGACAAGACCCAACGTATTGTGATGAGGAGGGGTTGCTAAAAGGAAAGAGAAAGTGGAGAGTTCGGTTAAAGAGCTCTGGAGCTGGGCTGTCGGATGGCGTGCATGCTGGGATCTGGGCCAGGAGCCAGGAGTGCTCCAGCGCTCCAGAGAAGGGGAAGAGGAATGCTCAGGGGATAGATGAGTCGCAGTAGGGAAACCATGATCTGGCGGGGGTGGGGGGTTCTCAGCTCTGCCTCCGCATTGGAACCACCTGAGGAGCTTTAAAAAAAAGGACCCGCCCCATATATTTCTAATCGGTTGGTCTAGGATAGACCCTGGACAGCTGCATTTTTAAAAAATTCCTGGGGTGGACTAAAGTGTAAAATGTGACCTTCAGAGAGAAGAACCAAGTGGGAGCCAAGGAGTCTTCCCCTCCATCAAGGCCCGAGGGAGACTTCAGAGCTTCCCACCATTGTCTCTTCAAGTCTCCAGCCGAACCAGGAAACTAAAGAGTAAGGAGAAGTTTGCATTACCTGGCTTCTGGCTGAGGTCCTGACCGGCCTGGAGTTCGTGCTGTTTCGGGCTTACACCAAGGATGCATTTCCGATGTGTTGCAGCAGAGAAAGACATCAGGACTCGTTTCTAACACACTTGCTATTCCTACAAAACAAGCCTTCTCCCCCACCCCACCCCCCCCGCAAAAGAAAAAAAAAAATTTTCCTAATATGTTTGGGGAAATCTCTTTTGCCAGAAGAATCATCAGTGGCTTGCTTTTGTATTTTTTGAATATGTAATCAACAAAGACATTAACAATTTTAAGCAGCATAAAAGGTTATCCAATAAAAGTAATTCTCATTTATCCCTGACCCCCTCACTCTGCCCCCGCCTCAAGACCCCTCCCCAGAAGCGTCATTCTTACCCGTTACGTGTCCTTTAGGCGAACATGCTGTATCTTGTCTTTCTCCATTCAGCACTGTATCTTGGAGATCATTCCCTTTCTGTATATAACAGATACGCCTATTTCTGTTAATTGGGTCGTCCATCATTTATTTAAGCCACACTGATGAACTTTTAGGCTGTTTCCTCTTTTAAAGCAAACCTGTTAAAGATTTTTTTAAGCAACTAGCACGAGTTGAAGTGGGTCCCTCCCCGGAGACCTGCCGCCGTGGAGGGGTCGCAGCCGAGGACGCAGCAGTGTGGGCGTCCGTCGTGCTGGCTGAAGACGGGTGGGCACCTCCCCCCCCCACCCCGCACCCCCTGGTGAATGCACGTGGAGCTCGGGTGTCACCGGGGGGCGGGGGGGCCCGCACTGCGGGGCTGGGTGTAGGGAAACCAGCTCCCTGCTCCCCTTCCCCGGGGGGCCCTGTCTGACGGTGTGCCGCTTCTGCCCCACAGGAGCCTGATGCCGCGGACCCTAGAGAGCCAGATCACACTGGAGAAGACCCCCAGCTATTTCGTCACGCAGGAGGCCCCGCGGCGCATCTTCAACATGTCCCGGGACACCAAGCTGATCGTGGTCGTGCGGAACCCCGTGACCCGGGCCATCTCGGACTACACACAGACGCTCTCCAAGAAGCCGGACATCCCCACCTTCGAGGGCCTGTCCTTCCGCAACCGCACGCTGGGCCAGGTGGACGTGTCGTGGAGCGCCATCCGCATCGGCATGTACGCGCTCCACCTGGAGAGCTGGCTGCGGTACTTCCCACTGGCTCAGATCCACTTCGTCAGCGGCGAGCGGCTCATCACCGACCCCGCGGGCGAGCTGGGCCGCGTCCAGGACTTCCTGGGCATCAAGAGGTTCATCACGGACAAGCACTTCTACTTCAACAAGACCAAAGGATTCCCTTGCTTGAGAAAAACAGAATCGAGCCTCCTGCCTCGGTGCCTGGGCAAATCGAAAGGCAGAACTCATGTACAGATTGATCCAGAAGTGATAGACCAGCTCCGGGAATTTTATAGACCTTATAATATTAAATTTTATGAAACTGTTGGACAGGACTTCAGGTGGGAGTGAGCCACCAAGATGTAAGGGTTCTTCTGCTTGTCTCTTCCGTGAGGCTGGCCCCCCGAGCCTGTGATCCTCTTCCTGCAGCAAACCCAAGCCAGGCTCCAGCCCCCTTTCCCATCTCGGGTTCCATCGTCCTGGATCTGGGAGGACCAGCTAAGGCCACGAGACCAGGGGGTCCTTGCCACTCGCTCTCCCCAGTCTGTCGAGGCAGAGCTGACCCGCTTCTGGCCTGTCCAGTCAGTTCCGAATCATTTCCCTTCAGCCCCTCCGAGGCCTTGGGAAACGGCTTTAAGAAGAAGGGATCTTCTGATTATGCTAGATATTATAAGTGGTGATGGTTCTGTTGCTGTGAACACAGCAGTCTGTCCCTGTCGCTAATTCCTAGTGGCATGTACCTCCCCTCTGAGCTTCACTCTCCCTCCCCAGCCGCCCCGGGTGGTGGGCCAGGAGACCGTCCTCTTCCTCCTGACCTTAGCAGCTCATCGAGACTTTGCAGGGCCGGAAGCACCCCCCAGTCACTCCTCGCAGACAGACCCTTCGATGATGAAATAAACCAGAGATTTCAAAGCCTGTGGTCTCAACTCTGCTTGAAGGTTAACGGTCTTTGAAAACCACTTTGTGACCCTCCCTGCTCCCTATGGACAAAAGCACATTAATTCTGCTGTTACGGGTACTTTACTCACGCGAGCTTTCATGTTCAGCATGCGAAGGAATCATGCTTGTCCATGTGAAATAAATATGGCTCTCTCGTGTCCTGGATGCTGGGCTGTTCTCTGTGTGTCAGGCCCGGAGCACGGCTCATTCATCTGGCTGCTCCTGTGCAAGATGGGGTGGGGGGGGCCTTAGTGCTGAGGATGGTACCGGCAGCTGTGGGATGGGCGTGGTCCCGGAGGGCAGCGAGGGTGGCCGTAGTCCAGAGGGTAGTGAGGGGTGCAGAACCACTGGGGCAAGGAGCAAGGGGCTGAAGATGGGGAAAAGAGGTTCTTGCTGGCAGAGGCTGCTGCAGAAACCTCACGTGGAGATCTGTGGGGACAGCTCTGACACACGGTCGGACTGTGACAGCTCTCTGCGTAAGCTCTGGATCTGGAGTGCCAAACGAGAAGCGCGGGGACTGATAGGACGTCAGTTGTTTCTGCTTGGCCAGCATGATGTTTTGAAATATTGTCCAACAGTTAAAACTGGGGAGTGTTCATATAAAAATACAGATATCCTTTTTTTTTTGTGAGGCACTGAGCCTGCATTCTAGAACGGTAACACTCAGTTGCCGCCTTTGGACGAAGCCCGTGCTCCCGGGTCTTTGGGGCCCCATCGGGCCCACCCCACTGACGGACATCATCTGCCCGGCCCCTGTTGGCATGGGCGTTCACAGCCCTGCTTTGGGTGTGTGTATGGGACCTCAGAATAAAGCCCAAATCTTCCAGCATGATGTCCAAGACCACCCCAGCCCCAGTTTCTGGGATCCATCCTTCCCTTGTCTTCTGTTCCAACCTCACAGAGCACCAGGCTTTTCTTAGGTCTTCTAGGTCCTCCCGCTTCTGCCTGGACTGCCTCCTCTCCCTACCCTCTTTCCCCACCCCAAGTCTCTAGCTCACGGAAGCTTCCAGAAGAGTCCACTCCAGCATCACCTGCTTGATATTCGAGAAGCCTTCCCTAACCAAGCTATCTGCTCACTCTTTTGCATTCACTTGTTTGCACACATCTCACAGCTTTTGTCATGCTAGATGAGCATTATTTGTATCAATGTCTGTCTCACCGTAGACCACGGCTCCTCAAGAGTCAAGACTGCATCTGCTGTCCCACAGGAGGCGCACAAAATGGCTGATGGATGAATGTGTGAATGGGTGGAGAGGTGTTGGGGGCCTGGGGGCACCAACAGGAATGTCCCAAGGAACTACGCTTCTGGTCATGATTCCCAGGTAGCTCCCCGGCACTCACCGGTAAGCCAAGGATTGCCAAACCTCCAGGGGCCACTTGGTCTCTGCTCGGTCAGGTGCAGTGCAAGGTTCCTGAAAATGAGAGTATGACTTAGAAGACCAGAGGACACAAAAGCTTAAGACCTTAGTTCTGTGTCTTGGCCCATCTTCCTGCACCAGGCATCTCACAGGAGATCAGCTGAGACCAGGGTACCACGGAGCCAGTCCTGGGAGTCTGCCCCCTTTGTGCCTCCTCTGTGGGCACAGGGGAAGTGACATGGAGGCCAGCGGGAGCTGCCACCACTGAGAAGCTGGGGTGACAAGAAGAGGGACCGGTTGTATGTGGACATTAGTGAACTGACCTTACACAATCCCCCACCCCCAGAAGTGGTATCCTGTGATCCTGGGCCACGTGGCAGCCAGAGCTGTCCAAAGAGACAGACTTACATTGGGGATACAAAATACCCAAGAAAGAGTAACATTTGTTTGTTTATCCTGAACGGGGGAAGTCTACAGTCAAAAGTGACAAGAGTTTGGAATTTTGTGGGTCCCAGGGCAGCTTTATTCCTCTCCATTCTAAGCATTCCCAGGCTGGCCAGTCTAAGTGCACTCTAAGTACTATTGAATAGATAAGAGTCTATTGTAATTAGCATATCAATCCTTGTATGCAAGTGAAAGAAGCTAAAGTTCCTCAAAAATCCCAGTTTCAATGAGTGAAATCCGGTGTATATGAATCTGCTCCGCAAACTCTTCATTTTTAATCCAGTGCAAATATACCCCTTCGCCCAGGGCACTCCAGGCAAACTTGCACAAGTTCGAAATCAGTACAGTTTGAACAGATGAAGTCTGACCATTCGATCTGAGACCAAAAGGCCTCCTCGGGCTGCGTGCGTGTGTTTCGAACAGTCCAGAGTGTATGGCAATTGCACAGTCCGCCAGGCTCCTTCCATTCTAGTGCTCACGATTCGCCCCATATCTGCATCCCCACTCAGCAGCAGAGAGAGGGTCTAGAAATCCGAGAAGACCCTTCCAAGGGAGAACAGAGCCTACTGACACAGAGCCTACCGAAGCAAAGGGACCTGTGTTGGGAAGCCTTCAGGTCTGTCCTGATGGGACGCTGTTGGCCAGGGGAAGCTGGAGGCAGGTGAACCAGAAGTGTGGCCTCCTATGTAGTTGGCTTGCAGAGCAATGTCGTGTTTTCTGGTTGGTCTTGAGGTAGAAGCAGGGGGATCGGAATACGAGTCCTGACGGGCGTTGAACAGGTCCATTGTGCTATGGAAACTGTGGGTCAGAGTTCTGCTGTCTGTTTGGCCGGGCTGTTGTCCATTTGAACATTCAGTCTCTTGTAGGGACGAGGGGGCACAGGCAGAACGAGCCTCCTCCATATGAGGCTGCAACATCCTTCCTACTCACGGCTTCCTCATGTCGTGAGTGAGGCTCCCCGGGCTTGTGTGAGGATGGTAGAACTCAGTCCTTCTAGGTTGCCTTTCTTTGGTTCCAGCCACTTGCTTGGAATCCAAGTAGTACGTGGATCTTACCCTGAACTGCAACACCAGTTCGTTCACTCCTCTCCAGGGGCTGATCTTCAAGACGTCACGGCAGGCTCCTCCCCACCGCCGCATTCTCAACTCAACCGCCAACCCAGAACTGCTTTCCTTCTCCTCGGTCACTGCCCGTCTTGCATTCTGTTTTCCTTCCATTATGACCTTGACCTCTAGCTGACATTATAGATTCGTTTCCTTGTCTGACGTCTGTCTCGCCCGTGGGTCGGTAGCGCTCCATGGACGTGCAGTCTGTATCCGTCTTCTTCAGCAGAATGTCCAGCATACAGTAGGTACTTAATAACTGGGTAAATGAACTACTGGGGCTCTGTCCCTCAACACCAGCCTTTGGGCTACTGCTTAACGCCCAAGAATGCGTGCCTCCCGTAAGTGCTGTCTTCTGCCTCGGATTTCTTCCATCTCTGGGGACCTTTATTGCCATTATTAACTTATACAGCATCTTTGTGAGATTTAGAAAAAGTTACTCCCCTTGGCCAAAAAATGAGAAAAGGGTGCCCCTTTGGGATGCACACAGCCTTTCAGGTGCACAGTATGAATAACAATTACAGCGCGGACTGCCTACCAGCCCCCGCTCTCCCCAGCCCCAGCTGCCATCTTTGTGTAGGACACAGATGGCACAACCGTGCACGGTAGCCCTGACCACCGTCCCTCCCGAGTTTGGGATTCCCGAGATCTGAATGCTCCTGGGATTAGCACTGAGACATCCAAGATGCTTTTGATTCTGCTGGCTGCTGGCCCGTCTTTGAGGGGCTCCTCCAACCCTGCTGGTGTCTTGGTGCCTTGGGACTGCCCACCCATGACGTGTCATCTCTCCGGCACGTGCGCGCGTGTGTCTGCGGACGCGTGCTCGTGTGTGTGTCTGTTTCCTGGATCCTCACGCACGCATACATATGAACACTCAAAGCTATTCAACAAGCACTTACTGAGTGTTTGCAAGAGGAGGGTAAGGCGTAGGGAGAGCCAACGCTTACGGAGTGCTTTTGGTGTGGCAGCGGTTGTGTTTTTCATGTCTCGGCCCTTCAAAGCAAGTCCAACTTCAAAGTGCAGTAAATGCAAGATGGCAAGTATGGTGGTTAAGAGCACGAGCTGCCCCGGGGCGCCCAGTTGCCTCAGTCAGAAGAGCACGCCACTCTTGATCTCCGGTCATGGGTTCAAGCCCCACATTGGGTATAAAGATTACATTTTAAAAATAAACTTAAAAAAAAAAAAAAAGGAGCCCGCGTTGTAACTGTAGCTCACTAATCTCTTACTCTGGGACCTCAGACAAGCTATTTTATGGCCCCTGTGCTTCTGCTTCCCATGGCTAGAACGTGAGGGTGCCACGGCCTTGAGGGCTGCTGTCTGGCTGCTGGCCTGGAGCAATTCCCACAAAAGAGGCCTGAGAGAGGAAGCAAGTTCAGCCACCGAAGCCAATGCACGAGCTGAAGGTGGGGTCTGCAAAGACTATAAAGAAGGGCACGGACTTCCCTCCTGCTCCTTCTTCCCTTATACCCAATCTCGTGGCTTCTCAGGTAAAGCTCACTTTTCCACGAGAGACCATGGGTACGATCACGTTACGTCTCCGGGAACAGGAATGGCGTAATGTGGGCCCCTCCTGAGACTGGGTGGAGCCCCTGCTAGACGGAGTGTGCAGCAAGGGATCATCGACGGGACTTCGGTCACTCCATCTAAGTTACCGAACGCGTCAGGCAGACGAGCCAGGCGCGGAGGAGGCACAGCTGTGTTCGTCTTCCTCTCGGCCCCCCTCGTGGAGCTCCCAGACGAACCGGTGACCAAGGAATCGGAGGACCCGGCTGAATTCTGGTCCCTGGATTGTACCCACCCCTGCCACACCCTAGTTCCATGGCTACTCTCATTTTTTCCAGCCAATTCAGAGTGTACCTCACACCTACCAGACACTCAGAGGAGGAATGCAGATCCAGTCTTTTCTCAGAGAAGGTGGGTCACTAGTTAGAGTCCTTCTGTGGGGAACATCTGTGACCTTGTCCTCTCTCTCTGCATCTCAGAGCCCAGCACTGGAAATCTGAAGAACCAAATCAGACGGATAAATAGGTGCCCCAGCGGGGCTCCTCCCACCTTGACAATGAACGTGGCTCTGGATAAACTTGGCTTCCTGATAAATAAGAGGGACATATTACTTTTATCATTAAAAAAAAAAAAAAGAAAGCTTATATACCTCAGCTCCCAAAACAAGCTTAGGACAAACTTTATTTCATTTTCTAATGTGAAATGGAAATATGAATGGGTCATTTAGAAATTATACTCCAAACTGCTTTTTACTGACGACAGTTGCTTCAACAAATTAGGGATTTTCTCTCTCAAAGAGATCATTTAAAGAAATCTGGAGCTGGTCAGATTAGGACGTAGCTCCATTTTGTTATCAAGGACTTGGGCTCCTCCTCTCTTTCTGCCACATTATCCTTAGTCCATTGGTTTTGTCTTCATGACCCAAGATGGATGCTGGTGCACCAGCCACCGCATCTATGTTCCAGTTAGAAGGAGGAGGAAAAGAATGAAGTCAGAAAAAAACTACTTAACCAAGTCAACCCTATTTGAGGAGATTGCCTAGAAATTCTACCAGTAACTTCTATCTCATTGACCATCTCTAGTTGAAAGGGAAGCCAGAAAATGTAGTCTTTCAGCTGAATACATCTTCTCCTCCCTGACAATCCAAGATTTTGATACTAGGAGGAGAGTGGATACAGTTCACAATCTCTGTTACAGTGAAACTCCCATCTGTTTGAAAAAGCTGTCTCCTGGCTTCCCAATATTTCCCCACCGTCTCCGAAACCTCCTAGTTATCTCCCGTCTGCAATCTCCAATTCATCTTCCCATCACCTCCACTTGACTTCTCAAGACACATGCCTCCCGGCCCCACCTTCTCCCCGCCCTCAACCCCAAACTGGCCCTGTGAGTGGCGGGGAGAGGAGACATCTGATTTGCATCCTTTGCCAGTTTCCCAGTGGGAAGGCACCCACCCCAGGCCATTTCATGCTATGGAGGTCAAGTACCCTCTCCCTGGAGGCTACATTATCGGGCATTCAGGAGTCTGTTCTAAAGCCAGCGGTGCAAGCCCAGTGGCTCATCGCTCAAACCCCTGCCCGCCCCCTGCCAGGAAACAGCTGAGAGAACAAGTCAGAGGCCCTGGGGTCCTGTTATGCACGCGTGTGCCTGGTGCCTGGACGGACGCTGAGCTCCCGGCACTGGGCCGAGCACACCTCCCGACACCGCCACAGCAAGGCCGACTGCGTTTCACCTGATGCTGCAAGGTTCACGTCATACAAGCATTCGGTTCACCCAAATTCAGTTCTAGTCTACACCGAGAGAAGGGAGGGGCTGAATAGCAGAAGTCTGCTCTGTGAGCAGAGACGACAGTGACCATGACAAGGGGCCCCTCCGGCCCCACCCCCCCGTCACAGTGGGAGCCTGCTGCTCTGGGACCGTGACTCTAATGTCGACCACTACTTACTGTTCTCAGACTCCGTGGCCCCTACACGCAAGCCAGCTCCTTCCCCAGACGCATGGCTGGGTAAGCGAACAGAAATCCACGGCAGTGACGGGAGGGGAACGTGGCGGTGTTGAGGGGATTTCTCAAGGTGATCTTGCCTTTGTCACGTGGCCCGGTGACTGCGGAACCCAGTCCCTGAGGGGGCAGTCCACTTCCTGGGCCCCCACCCCTTGGCACCTGCATCGCCCGTGGACACACACTCGGACTGCTGAGGAAGGGACCAGAACATGAAAGAAAAGTGGCACGGGAAGAGCAGGGGAGGACAGAAGGCCTTCCAGCAGCTTCTTGATTCCTCCCGCTCACGGCTGGGGGTGCGCGGTGTGCGCCCCTTCCTCGGTCAGCAGAGTGTTTGGTGGAAACGCGCATGATGGGCCTGTGTGTGCCTCGAAGGACCGGAGAGGCGCCTGTGTGACTGACATGTGTCTCGCTGGTCCCTGTCTGACCGGAACGTGATTGACGACACACGACTAATTGGATCACGGCTGACTGACACCTGCTTTGTGCGCACGGCCCACCCAGCAAGCACACCTCAGCCTGGAGCCTGTCTGCGGGAGCCTGTCTGCGGGCACCGGTCTGACTGACGGGAGCTCAGTCCTGCGGGGGGGTGTCCTCATGCCACCTGCTGATGAGACTTCAGTCCTGCCCACGGGCTCCTAGGAAGGCCTCCGCTCCTCTGCAGGCCCGGGGCGAAGGATGCCCGGAGAGCTCGGCCTAGCTGCTCCTCAGCCCCTGGCCTGGCCCCTCCTTCCATGCCGCACATCTGGATCAGAGCCCAGCATGGGCCCCGCCGTCCACATGACCCAGAGAAGCCTGGTCCCAGGCTCGGGCCCCTGCTAGGGCCCCTGCTAGGCCCCTCACTGTGGCTTTCGAGGCACCTCTGTTCAGGGCCCTTAGGCAGGGACAGAGCAACAGGACTCAGGGTAACACAGAGACACAAAGATAAATCAGCAGAGGCCAGGTATTTTGGAAACAAAGGTATTAAGCAAGACTTGAGTCTTTCTCCTGCCTTTGAATAACCATGACAGGATCTATAAGCTGGCTTCACATCCTTAACAGCATTTTCTCTTTGTAATAACCAAGACTTTTAGTGCCATTTTGCCAAGGATGAAATGGAGGCCCATGGAATGTTTTAGAGCGACTTGTCTAAGGTCACCCAGCCAGGGCTCACATCTGTAACTTCAAATCTGTAAATTCCTTGCTTTTATGAGGAAGAGGCTTGGCACTGTAGCACTAAACTCTAAGTTGTCTTTTGGAAAATACTTGACATCCATAAAGATGTCCAGGTCTGGGAATGAGGAACAGCTAGGTGTCTTTAAGCTAGCACGCTCGAAGGCCAGGATATTAATGCCTGAGAAGCAGAGGTAATAGGAAGAAATTGGGCATAAGTCCTGGTTTTTGTCTGGGGCAAAAAAAGGGCAAGAGAGGGGCGTGGACTTGACCCAAGCCTACCCCCGGAAACCAAACTGACATCCAGAGTCCCCGTCCCCTACACCCATTCCCAGGACATTAGGACAGTTGACTTTTGGGGTCATTGGTCAGGAAGGGGCAATGTCATGATTCCGTCAACATAACCACCTACCATCTCATTCTGTAAGGTGACCTTCTGATGGCTTGATTCCATCTGATGCTTGCCCTTGAGCTCACATTACAAGGAATGATGACTAAATCTGTGTTCAACTTGTTTGCTTTCTCTGTTACTAAGTCCATCCAGCAACCTATGTATACATCCCAGACTGGCACTGAGTGTGCTTAAGGATGTACAAACAATATGCTGTAGTTCAAAAGTAAGTAATTTATAGACAGTCCTTTTACTAAGGAGTCTTTCTAAGGACTCAAATGTAAGATAACTCTATCTTTTCTGGGGGAGTTTTTTAGTCGGGGGATCTGCCATTCCTTACATAAACATATTTGGGGGCAACTGGCCTACAATGAGACTGTCCTTCAACAATCTGACACAGTTTCTACATGAACTAGAAACATGTCCTCTTGTCCTGGCAAACAGGGAGACCAGTATCCTTTTATCTGTTGGATGTCAAGGTTATATTCACAGGTGCCAGGAGACACCTGTTTAAGCAACTGCCTTCGGCTCAGGTCATGATCCTGGAGTCCCGGATGCAGGACTCATTGGGGAGTCTGCTTCTCCCTCTGACCTTTTCCCCTCTCACGCGCTGTCTCTCTTTCTCAAATAAATAAATAAAATCTTTTAAAAAAACATATTTGGGGGCACCTGGGTGGCTCAGTAGGTTAAAGCCTCTGCCTTCGGCTCAGGTCATGATCCCAGGGTCCTGGGATTGAGCCTCACATCGGGCTCTCTGCTCGGAGGGGAGCCTGCTTCCCTTCTTCTCTCTGCCTGCCTCTCTGCCTACTTGTGATCTCTGTCTGTCAAATAAATAAGTAAAATCTTAAAAAAAACCAAAACCAAAAACAACAACAATAAACCGTATTTGGGAGACTACTTTCAATTTTGAGTACAAGTGTGTAGCTTTTAACCTTTCTGGAAAATTCGGCAGCAAAATGGCCCCCAGGTAACTGAGTGAATGAACTCTTTTTGAGTAGGTAATTTAGTGTTTCCCACTTGAATACCAAGACTTTTGGGGGGGTGGCAAATGCAGGTTTTCTTTTTGGCGCAATTCACAGCTAGCTAATTCTACCTGGCACCATTTAGCTATCCGGGTTGACTGTTCCATGTTGTCTCCTGGCACCTGTGAATATAACCTTGACATCCAACAGATAAAAGGATACTGGTCTCCCTGTTTGCCAGGACAAGAGGACATGTTTCTAGTTCATGTAGAAACTGTGTCAGATTGTTGAAGGACAGTCTCATTGTAGGCCATTAAAACACACACACACACACACACACACACACACACACACACACAGAATTTGCTAACCTACCTACCACTCTGATTCTCTTAGTGAATTTAGAAAAAATGAGAGGGAGAAACCAAGAGAGGGAATTAAAAGCCTTGGATCGATACTATTAAGATCATATGACTTGAACCATAAATGATTTATATACATGAAATCAAGGCCAATAAAATACCAAGCGTCTTAGTTTATCCGTTCTAAATGTTCTCTATTGAGTGAAACAGAATCAAACCATGATCAACAGCCAAATGAGTGAACTAAAGCCGCCTGTTCCTCGCGGAGAACATTGGAACCAGTGACCCTGATCTGCCGTTTGTGAAGACAAAATGTGACATTGAGATTTCAAGGAATGCAAACTCCACCAGCATCTTGCCATCCGAGCACCATCGTGACAATTTCGGTCATGCCCACATACCTCCTTTGCTATCATGACCTTCATCTCTTTGTTTTAATCATCGCCTTTCCCTTGCTTACTTTTATGCTAAAAGGAAACCTTACCTTTTTATCATATGTGGAAAATCAGTCCAGTTAGCCCAAATTAATTAAAACACAAAAGCGTAACTATCGCTATGAGGGAATATCTTTGCCTCCATTCCTCTGGTTTTAAGAAGACTGGATTTTCACAAAACATTCCTAGAATCTTATAGAACATTTTTTTCTCTGACCAGACAAAGGTGACGAGAATTTACCTGGTTGGTGAGCATAGTCATTGGTCCAAATATCCTGACTGGTAGGGCTAATTTCCAAAAAAAGAAAAAAAAATCCAGTTTTTGTCTCCTTCTCCTTCTCTATACGCCTGAACTGGAATAAGGCCATCATCTGCCACAATTAGGTCTGTTCCTCGCTCTTTCCTCAGGTGTGCTGCCCAAGGTGTCCGCTAGGGGGCGATATCGTCCATAGGGGGCGATATCGGAGGGTATTAGTGCGGCTAAGGAACCAGGCTTCAGTCTAGCCTTCATCGTCATAAGGATGCCACTGTCATCTCCCATCTACCTTATGCTTTTGTCTTTTTTCTCAGTTGATTCAGAATTCACATGGAAAAAACAAGGTTGGATCTCCAAAACTCATTATGTCCCTCAAGTCCCAACAAAATTGACATTTTAAAGAAATTATCAATCTACTACCGAAAATCCTCTCATGCACCAACAAGACATTCATCCCACTTTGGAATATATCAAAAATGGACAATATGGGAAGTTATAGAAATTCATCCTTTTTTTTTTCTGGCTAGAGTAGATTCTACTTTGATTTTACCTTGATGGACTCTATGCAAAGAGTTAATGATAATAATTTGTAATAATTGGGGCGTTCAAAACTGAGAGCAACGGCTAAAGCATTTTAATGTTCAAATGTTCTCTCCAGGAGCAGGGTGATATTCAAAAGATTTAAAAACCAGTACGATTTGTATGGTGACTAACGTACCAAAAAAAATTTTTTTTTTAAAAGAACCAGTACAAGGGGCGCCTGGGTGGCTCAGTGGGTTAAGGCCTCTGCTACCCAGAATGCCTCCTGCAGACCAGCACCATCAGCCTTTTGAGAGCTTGTCAGAAATGCAGACTCTCAGGCCCCACTCCAGCTCCATAGGATCAAAATGTGCATTTTATCAAGATTCCTGAATGATTCGTATGCATGTTAATGTGTGTTAATGAGCGAGAAGCACAGCACTGCGTTTCTGAAAATCTGCCTGGGGGTGGGCCTGAGGGGGTGGTGATGGAGAAATGGGCAGTTGTTGCTGGATGAGTACAAAGCTGGAGTTATGCAGGGTGAGTAAGCTCTGGAGATTTGTTATATTGTGCAGTGTCTACAGTTAATGATAACATATTGTGTACTTAAGATGTTGTTAAGAGTATAGATCTCAGGTTAAGCAGTATATATATGTGTGTGTGTGTGTGTGTGTGTGTGTGTGT
The DNA here is from genome assembly GCF_964662115.1 of Mustela nivalis. Classification (NCBI taxonomy): domain Eukaryota; kingdom Metazoa; phylum Chordata; class Mammalia; order Carnivora; family Mustelidae; genus Mustela; species Mustela nivalis. Next base: position 21,222,280 of record NC_139038.1, read on the forward strand.
GTGTGATTAAAAAAAATATATATATATAATTTTTTTTTCTTTAAATCACAAAGGGACGCAAGGAAACTTCGGGAGGTGTTGGCTCTGTCATCTTGATTGTGGTGATGGTAATCAAGGGTGTACGCACATGTCCCATCTCAACAAACTGTATACATTGAACATGCGCGGGGTTTGTGGATTTTGTATACAATTATACTTTAATAAAGCTGCTTTAAAAAGACAGTACTAAAAGATTTTCTTCTCCCACTCAAAAAAGATTAAGAAGCTGCAAAGGGACCCTACTAGTCTGTAGACCCCACTTTGAGTAACACGGCTCTCAGAGTCTGGGAGGCAGGGAGTGGATGTCACTAGCCTCTGGAATTCGCTCCCAGGGACCGGACTGCGCATGCCCCCCCCACCCCGCACCAACCCCAGCCTCCCTCCTGAGGGCTGTGGCAATGGGAGCAGTGCCCCCAAATCTGATTTGGGTCCCCGGGCAGCCAGCCAGTTTACTTACTTGCCTCCTGCTAACAGTGTTAGCTTCCTGTTTTACTGTCAAGAAATGAGTTATGTTCAGAAAGACTTTACAGAGTCCCTGAATTAACTTTTCTCTGAGTATTGAAACCTTCAATTATAAAAGGAATAGATGCTCTTTAAAAAAAAAAAATCTGCAACCAATAGGGCAAATGCTAACATTTGTTAAACATCTGTGGTGGGGTACCTGGACGTCTGCTACATTATTCCCTGTATGTTTGAAATTTTGAAATTAAAAGACAAAAAAATTGTATTAAGTAAAAGCAATAGATAGCCAACGGAGATAAGAAGAACCTCAAAGAAAAGGATAAAAATCACCCATGATTCTACCGGCCAGACATACCTTTGGGTATTTATCTATTCAGTCCCTTTCTCGTTAAAAAGGCAATTCTAAATTTGCATTTTTATTATAATTATGTAAGTGTGTGCTTTTAATTCCTCTCCTTCATAAATCCCGGTCGAAATGGTCACAGAAAAATAAATTAAGAGGGCAGGTTGTATAGGGTAGAAAGACTTTCATCAGCCTCGACAGACAGAGGAGCCTGCCACGCAGAAATCCTAATGCTTATTTTCCACAAAGAATCCACCGCGTAGAGAGACACGGGACGTGGGACATAGGCAGGACATGGGACAGCGGGCCCGGGCCCGTGGAGCTGCTGGCCCTGGCGAGTCCCCCAGAGAGCATGCCAAGCCACGGGGAGGCATTTCTGCAGTGAGCTCCTAATGAGGGCACTTAGAGGGAAGAGCAGTGCCCTACTAACTGCTGCTGCCAAAATAAACTCGGAAAGGAAACTGCTTTGCCCGGCAGGAAACTTCTCTCCTGCAATGCTGACTCCCCCCCAAACTCACTTCCTACTCATTGCAGGCAACCAAAACCCCAATCCAGCAAAAGATAACTACAAAAATACAAGCTTCCCCATCTCCCTTTACTCTGAGACAAAAAGATCGAACAAGGACCCCCAGGCTCTCTGACAGACCTATTTTTTAAAAGCCCAGGACTGGACAGGCAGCTCCCCCTCTGCAAAGATGCCCAAGGAGAGAAAAAATGACAGGGGCAGGGGCCACAAGGATGCGGGTGGGGGAGGGGCGCCACTAAGAGAAGATTCAGGAATTTAAATAAAGATTGTGTGAGGCCTAAGCCAGGAAAAATGAGAAAGCTTTTTATGATGATTCCTATTTCATCTTCTCTTGAGACGTGACAAGACACTACATTTTATAAAAAGACAGTAATTAAGAAATACTGTTTTTAGCCCAAAGACAGCATGGGTTAGGATCGAAGGACAGGCTTTGGATTTAGACGACCCTGGCTGGAATTTCGGCTCTGCCATGTATCAGCTGAGACACCTCTCTGGTGTCTCAATTTCTTCATCTGTAAACAGGGCTGGTAATGATCGTCTCTATCCTATAGAATTCTCAAGATTAATGGGATGGCATACATGCAATGTTTGGCAAAAAGCAGTTACTAATATTACATATTCTTCTTGCTGGTTTTTTTTTTTAATTTTTAAAAATTTATTTGACAGAGAGAGATCACAAGTAGGCAGAGAGGCAGGCAGAGAGAGAGGGGGAAGCAGGCTCCCCACAGAGCAGAGAGCCTGATGCGGGACTCGATTCCAGGACCCTGAGATCATGACCTGAGCCATAGGCAGAGGCTTATCCCACTGAGCCACCCAGGCGCCCCTCTTCTTACTGTTTAAAAACAAAAAACAAACAAACAAAAAAACGTAGCCAATTTCAAAATCCGATGGACAGCTTCTGGCTTCTAGAGAGTGAATTTAGCCTAGGTTTACCTCTATTCTCTCCCCAAACACCACTGCAATAATATAAAGCAAAAACCTGAGTAACCTGAGAGAGAGGGGAAGCTACTACCAACACTCAGGAAGTCTGGGGACTTCCCAGACGGATGGCAAACTCCCAGCAGAGCTGCTCGCTCCAGCGCTGCTCGGGGTGGGAAGAATCCTTGGCCACGGGCTCTCCTGCGCGCCCCTCCAGGGAGGGAGTGCTGCCCAGGGAGGAGAAATGAAGAAAGCAGAATTGCTCACTCGGGGCTTGAGGAAAGAATGGAATAGGCCCTTAAAGAATTTTTGCAAGCGTTTCCTGGATTTCTTCTTTCACAGATGCAGCAGTTGGCGGCGGGAGTAACACCAGGTACGCGCGTGCACGTGTGCGCATGGGCATGTAAGTGGGGGTGTGCAGGGGTACGGGGGTGCAGGGGTGCGGGGGTACAGACATGCGTCTCTTTGTATTCTAGATCCTCAGGCACAGCCACGGAAGCTCCTTGCTGTGGAAGGTGACCAGATGGAAACTGGAGGAGCTCAGGGGAAGAAGCCCTCCCTCCGTCACATACAAAGGCAGCTGTAGGCCGTGGCGGAACGCGCATTTCCACGTTCCCAGGCAGCTGGCTTCCTTCTCCTGCTCCATACATCTCGCGCAGAGCAGGAGGACTCAGAGAGACACTGTTGCTTGTTAATAATTTCCATAATCTTCAGTATCAGCTACTAAGCCAGCAGCCTACTCCACATAAGCAATAATAATTTATAGTTGCAGTTAATGGGCTGTTTTATAGGAACCCACAATTATAATTGGATGTCAAGTGTTGTGAATCTCAGCGGATGGGAAGCGACAACTACTGGGGCCTGGTGTTTAATTTTTTAATGTGATTATTAAATTTCCCATCTCCTTGCTCCTCTATCTTCTCTTGGTGCGGCTTCCCGCTGTGGCCCCATCTTTCTCAGTGCTGCCTTCTCCTGCCCAGAATCCTGAATTTTACTTCCGCAAACCTGTTCCTGGTCCTACGGATTTTTACTGAGCAGAGGTAGACGACCACCCACCGGCCTGGACCCTGCAGAAATAGGGCACCAACAACTTTTCTGTACAGACCCCCTTCCCCCCGCAAAAAAAACCTCAGCCCAGAAAGCATCCCAGGTTCCCAGGTTGGCTCAGCTCTCAGCCTGGCAACCCCAGCCCGTTCAGAAGGTGACCACAGGGAGGACCTGGGTCTTTCAACCCAGTGGCCGCGGGCTCTTGGAAGGGACTGGCATGGCATTTTATAGTCAGAATCTGTCCCTAGAGTTCTCCTACTCTGGATTCTGAGACATAGCTTAACAGGGGATGTACCAATAGCAAGTGTCAGGGAAGTGGTATCGTTGTTTGGAGAAGTAGGAAATAAGGAACCATCCAAAGCAGGCCTTGACATGTCCACTTCTGGGTGGGGGAAGAAAGTATGGGTTAGAGGGTTGTGGATTCAGAAGATGATGAATGCAGGGTGAAGAAGGCCTCCCAGGAGACGAGATGAGATGAGGGGCTGTTTGAGCAAGAGAAGGAAGGAAGTATCCATAAGGCAGAAGGGCCAGCTGCCTTATCCATTGAAGATCCCAGCTGAACCAAGCCCTCAGTGTCCAAAGCCAAGTACAGAGTTTGATGGAACACAAAACTTAGTTCAAAGGCAGGCAAGGACCCAGCAAGTCTCAGGGCAGTTTGGACATAAGCCAAAGTCTAATCTAAGTATAACCCTAAAGCCTTCTCCATAACCCATGCTGGAACCCTGCCAAATTCAGAACCCAGTAAAATAGTAGCCCTGCGTTCAGTCTTAAATCTATAGCCAGGGTCCGAATCCCAAGCCCATGTCGGGATGAAGAATAAGTAGGGAGGCAAAGGCAAGGAATTATCAGAAACCAGCCTGCATTCATCGTTACCTGAATCCACAACCCTCTGACCCAGCATTCCTCTACTGGGAAGGAACCACACTCTGAATAGACATGGGTGTTTGGCACCCAAACACCTTATTTCCCATAGACTTCCAGTTCTCTGAGGGCAGAGACTATCTTTCCTTCAACCAGGAAATCCCAAGCTGGGCACAGGGCCAGCAGAATAAATAAACAGTGCTCCGTGACTCAGGGGCGAAGACAGAACTGATGGAGGAGAAGGTAGTCTTTGGGGCCCATCGGACTTGCATGAGAATCCCCACTCTGCCACCTCCTAGCCTTGTGACTTTGAGCATGCCCCCTCTCCTCCACTGGTGTCCTTGGGGGTGGCTATGAGGACACAATGGAACAGTGACCCCAGACTTCCTGGTGTAGAATCTTGGTTTCCTTTCTCTTCCTCCAAGGGCAGGGTCCCCGAGGATGGTACTGCATGAGATCTCTTTTTTCCTATCCATATCTGAGTGTGTGGGCTTTCAGATGCCTAGCGCCTTTGTGACCCGCCGAATCTAGCTGGCCATCCTGCTGTCCAGTATTCTATTGGGCATCCTTCCAGATGGAGTCTCCACAGCCTTCCGTGTTCATTATCTACGGCCACAGTATCGTGCCGTGTAACAAACAATCGCAGAACGTAAGGGGTATCAAACAGAAACACTTAGGTGGCTCCCAAACCCCTGGGTTGGCTGAGCTATTCTGCTGCTCTGGGCCATCACTGGACGATCTTCTGCATGTGCAGTCAGCGGGGGTCTCAGCCCTGCTCCATGGGGTTTCTTGTCCTCCCTGCTTCGCATGGCAAGGACAGGGTTCCAAGAGGTGAATGGAAGCCTACGAGAGCCCCCTGAGGCCTGGGCTCAGGGTGGACACACCATCATGTCCATCGTGCCTAACCAGGCCAGCCAGTCTCTAGAGTCAAGTACCTCTTGACAGGAGGAACTTCAGGGTCACCTTGCGAGGCAAAGGGATTCAGAGAGGGGAAGGACTGTTACCATTGTTTAAAATCATCAATCCGTTATAGCCTCTTGGCCCCACTTGGGTCTCTTGAAGTTCAAGAAGGGGCATAAGAGGCTGAAGGGAATGATGTGCCTGGACTAGAGTCAGAAACATGTGGGTTCTAACCCCAGCTCTGGTACATGTATTACTTAGGCCTTCTGAGCCTCCGTCTCTTCAATTATACAGTAACGTCAGTAGCCAGAACTTCTCACCCCTTGGCGAATACCCATTACTCCACTGGGGCATGCCAACCCTCTGGTAGTAAGGACAGAAAGAAAATTCTAAACAGCAAATCATCAGAATCATTGTGTGGTGTGGCCCTGAGCCTACCCGAGGCAAAAGCTGACTCTACGCTGTTCACTCAGATCCCAGGCCAGCCATGACCCCAGTGTCCAAAGCCAAGTACAGAGCCATGGGTCACCATGAAGACGACCCAGGAAAACACTTCTCCAGGCAGCTATAAATAGGAAAAGCCAATGGACAAAAAAGGAAACCAATGCAGACAAGCAGCTGCATAATTTACCATCCCTTCCATTTTCCACCAAAGGCCGTGGGAGGAAACCAGAGGGACGAGCAATGCCCCCTTCTCTCCCGGTGACTTTTGTATCTAGCACAAATGCTTTCCCACCTGCCCTCCTCTGTGGTCTGTCTTCCCCAAGGTGGCCCTCACTGGGCCACACACAGCTCTGTCTCTAATTGCGGCTTATTCGTTTACATTTTCTCATTATAATGTTATTATCCCCAAGTGAGAGCCCTATTAACGGGGCAACCAGAAGTGGTGTCTCTGTGATTCAGTCTTCACCGAGACCTAAATTCTACTTGGTTAAAATCCACTCATGGGGGTCACAGAACAAAAAACATCCCCCAGTCCCTCGTGCCCTAGTTCCTTGCTTTTTGTCTTTCTCCAGACAACTTGGAGTTGACCTCTATGGTTTCTCCGAAGTGTACCACATAATTCATTTTACTTCTGCTCACCAGCCGCAATATCTCATCTCCTCCTGTAAGCGGATTCCCCTCTGATCAATACCGCCTACTCAAGACCTACCACATGGGGCCGGGATGAGGTTAAATGGGAATGTATTTAAGTTCTTAGGACAGTGCTCAGTCCATAGCAAACAGCTCAATAAAGATTAACCGCCGTTATTACTATTAGTATTAATGTTGCTTTCAGTATTGGCGCGTCGCCATCCTCCTCAGAAGTCACCGGAGTCCTTTACGATAGCTGTACCTCCCCGTGTACCCTCTTTTCAAGACACAAACGCTTCTTCCCACTCGGGGTTACCAGCACCCGCCCCAGGACATGCCCTTCCCCTGGGCAGGGTTCTGTGCCAGCAGCCACACCCAGGTCAGGGAACTGTTACTGCCTCAGCTGGAAAAAAAAAAAAAAAAAGCTTCTGGGCCAAGCCCCGAGGGAAAGTGAAAAGAGGCCTCACCCTGCATTTTCTCTGGTGACACCTGACCCAAGCAGAGGCTGGTGCCTCGGGGGACCGGGTGGTCCTGGGGAGGTCCCTGTGGGTTTCGCTGCAGAACGAAGATGAGGAAACTAGCAGCTGGCAGGAAACGAATATGACGCGAATGCTCGGCTAGAATCGCTCTAAATAGGGAAAAGCCAATGGAGTGGAAAGGAAAGCATTTAACAGCTAAGTGTTCTCTGCAACAGCAGGCTCACACCTCATTTTACCAGACATTATTTACACAAAGAAGGTGTGATGGTGCTTATGGCATCATTAGGCATGGATTACTTCCTTAACTGTGAACACAGAAGCCCAGGGGAAGCAGCTGCTCTAGAACTCCTCAAGGACACACTGGAAACCAAGAACAGACTCCGCCGCCCCCTCGGTCACCCAGAAACGCGGTCACCGCGCTCGCCAATGATTTCCTCTCGCGCGCGGCTCTCTCAGCCCATCAGTAATAAATACGGAGCGGATATGAATCCCTCAGATGTCAGGCGCGCGCGAATGGTCACCTTTCTCTCTTTTCAGTAACCAGCCTCCTTCTCCATTCCAAGTCTCGTGGCGCTGGCAGGAACCTCCACCTCAGTTTCCCAGGGCCCCCCTCAGCTCAGCGCAGACCGTGCTGCCAAGAATCCCGGGTTCTATGCCAAGACATGGGGCCCGGGATCTTCAGCCATCAGTTACCCCCGAGAGTTCTATCGTTCCATCTGTGTCTGCTTGTGCTGCTTCCACTCCAGGGTGGGACGTGGGATGCGTCCTTACGCTCTGTGTCCGTGGGTGCGCCATGTACCCCATTACTTCCCACTGCTCTGGGGCCCCACTGGCCTTTCTCCCCTACCCCAACCCAGGGGATCTCTCTGTCTTTTTTTTAAGTCTCTCTCCTTTCTGAGTCTTCCAAGACAGTCTGCCTCCTCCCACAAACCTATCCTCAACATGTTTAGGCTTTCAGCAACAACAACAGAAATCTCGGGGGATACTTCTGCCTTCAGCCCTGACACATTCCTCCCCCGAAACAATCAAACACCCATTCTGCCACCTCCCTGCATGGGAGAAAGGAAAAGGGAGAAAACCTGTCTCACAATATTATCCGGACGCCAGCGCTTAAGAACGTCTCGACTACATGTTACATCCACCCAGAGAGTCTGTCCTTTCGGGAGCACGCCGATACACTTAGAGTGTGGACGGTGTTTTAACCAAGCCTTGAAGATACTGACTTGCCCACCAGCTCCTTGCTGGATCAGATGTTCGTGCGGGAGTGTATGGAGTGGTCCAGGGAGGAAGGCAGGTGGAAGAATCTTTGGAAGTTCAGAATAAAGAGAGACAGAGACTGACAGAGAGAGAGAGACTGACTCTCAAGCAGACTCCATGCTGAGTGCAGATCCTGATGGGGCTTGATCCCACAACACTGAAATCATGACCTGAGCCAGAATGCAGAGTTGGATGCCCAAATGATTGAGTCACCTAGACACCCCAAGGGTCTCTATCTTACACGGGCTGATCAGGAAAGGTCCCCTGATGAGATGACCTTGAGCAGGATAAGGATGACAGTAAGACGACGGGAGAGAATAGCATTCTGTTCAGAGGGAGAATCAAGTGGGATTGTGTGGGTGTGTGGGTGTGTGGGAATAACCGGAAGAAAGCCAGTGCGGCCGAGGCTAGGTTGTGAAAACAACGGGGTAGGAGAGGAAGTCAATGAGACATGAGAAGTCCCAGCCTGTAAAGCCTCTGGTCATAGCAGGAATTCTAAGCACCACGGGAAACCACCGCAGAGCTTTAGTCAGGAGAGGACATGGTTCATGTCAAAATGGTCTCTCGGCCTTAAGTGTACAGAATGGACTGTGGGAGGAGAGGTGAGCACGTGACCAAGCCAGTTTGCTGCTTGGTGCAGTACTGCAGGCAGGAGATGATGGCGGCCTACACCAGGGTGGAGGCAGGGGAGACGCAAGAAGCAGACACATGCCAGATATACTTTGGAGACAGGAATGGCAGGTCATGCTGAAGCACTGGGTGTTAGGGGTGAAGGGCAGAAAGGAAGGAACAAAGCATGTTTAAGGCATTTTTCCTATTCTAGAGAAATTTGCAGTAGACCATAAAAGACTTTTGTAAAATACATTACTCCTATCAAATGCCAGGGACCAATTTCTTATTACCTGGCCTTGGCACTTTCTAGAAAGATGAATATTCGTGCTCCTTAGCTGCCTGCTCAGTATCCTGTAGAGCTTAGATTCCTAACCAGGTGGTCTTCTGGGGTGGGAAAGTTTTCCACCAAACTGGGATCTCATGGGGTTTGGGTGTGACTCATCTGGGAGATGGAAGAAACTATGAATGGATTCTTCCTCCAATATCTCAGTGACACCAGCCTCAGCTCAAACACCTCTCAGTGATGGGAAGCTCAATACTTCCAAGACAGTCCAGTCTGGCTATAGATCATTTTGACTACCGGTTTAATTTCCTTAATAAAATCTTTCTTTGAACCAAATATGAGTCCCTATATCTCTTGCTTGAACTTATTTTCTTTCCTTTCATGCAAAAGGAGTTGGAGGATCAGAAAAAGGTCTTCCTAAGAACCAGAGCTTAGGGGTGCCTGGTTGGCTCAGTTAGTTGAGCGACTCCAGTTAGTTGAGCGACTCCAGGTCATGATCCTGGAGTTCCAGGATGGAGTCCCACATTGGGCTCCCAGCTCCATGGGGAGTCTGCTTCTCCCTCTGACCTTCTCCCTTCTCAAGCTCTCTCTCTCTCTCAAATAAATAATAAAATCTTAAAAAAAAAAAAAAAGAACCAGAGCTTATCCCTTGTACAGTGTCTTCAATTGTCTCTTAATTTTGCTTCATTTACTATATGCTCCTTGTAGAAGGAATTCCTTTCTATAGGAGCAAAGAAGAAAAGGAGCCCCTACACTTGAGTGATGAGAGGGTGTATCTGTCGGTATAAGCCAGCTGCTGTAACAAACAATCCCAACATCCTAGTAGCTTAACAATAAACCTTTGTATCTTCCTTCATCACAGTCTGTGGCAGAGTAAATTCTTGGCCCCTCCTCCAGCAGGAAGATGTGGTCTTTTCCCCACCCCTTTCAGCTGCGCTGGCCCGTGACTGACTTGATCAAGGGAATTTGGCGGAACTGATGCTGTGCCAGTTCTAGGTCTAGCCTTTACGAGGGAGAATAGCCCCTGACTGCACACTTGGGTGGAAGCCAACCCCCATGTAAGAAGTCAGATTCCCGTACAACTTCCATGCTGTGAGGAATCCCAGGCCGGCCAGAAGGAGAGGTCACACGAAAAGAGAAAGAGGGACAGGGAGACGGAGAAACGGGGTGCCAGTCAGCATCCGGCTTTTCAGCCATCCCGGCCCAGGTACCTATGCATGAATGAAGAAGCCATCCTGAACATTCCAGTCCCCTACCTTACAGCCCCTGCCTGGCTTCTCCTGGGTGCCTTGTAGTGATTGGCTACAGAGTATACCATTGAGACCCAAACTCTAAGAACCAAACTGCCTAGGTCTAAATTCAGGCTCTACTACTTACTAACTGTGGGACCTTGGGCAAATCACTTGACTCTCTTGTTCTCAGATTCTTCACCTGCAAATGTGAGTATTAGGAGTATCCACTTCACAGAGTTACTGTATGTCAAGCAGCTGTTGTACTGGCTGGCACGAATGTTAGCTACTATTGATGGGAGCATGAGCGGCAGGGAAAAGATTGCTACTGAGTTCCGATCAGTTGAACTGGTTTAGAATCTGACTGGTCCCCGTATCAGTAAGTAGTGGTGTTCGTCCTAGAATGGGTTCCCCCAAGGATTCACATCAGAGTCATTCATTAGCTGGGCTCCCAAGAAAAGCCTGTATGGGTTGGGGGGACAGGGGTAGGAGAGCTGGATTGGAAGGGCAGAGGGTCAGGCATGGCCACGGCCTCATCAAGCAGAGTAGTTTCTGCTTATGCAGCAGAGACTAAGCCTAACTGAACACTGAGGCACGCTCTCACCCTCTGAGCTGCGGTCCCTGGTATCCTAGTATCAGAGCTGGCGAACTTTTGCTGAGCAAATGCCGTGTTCTAGATACGGTGCCAAGTACCTTATGCATATTTTCTCATTTAATTTGCAAGACCTGATGAGCTCTGACATCATCATGATAGGTCCTAACAGGCAAATGATAACCAGAGTTTCCATTTAAGTAAGTATCTGAGGCTCATTAGATTCTGCAGACAAAATGTCCTCAGGTACACTGTCTTCCTCTAAATAACATCTGAGAAGTTATGCACATTTATGCATAAACATCGTGGCTGACACAAACTTCTCTCGTGCAGTGAAAGCTGGAACAAGCTCATGGGTAATAAGTGCAGGGTTATTCATTCTTAGGTGAGGCTAAGAGGGCGGCACTGTGATGTAGCTTGAAGCTCTCAGTCTGCCAAGGTCCAAGGTCAGTGATGGACCCTAGGTTTCATCCCGAGCCCAACTCTGATTCAGTGGCTACTAGAGCAAAGGCTGAGGCTATCCATGCTTAGGTGGAGGCTGCAGCCATCGGTGAGTCATGTCTGCATGGCCATTAAACTGTGACTTCACCCCTTCAGCTGCTGTAACAAAAATACCATAAATGAGGGGAGCTTATAAACAACAGAAACTTGTTTCTCTCTGAGGGCTGGAAAGTTTAAGGTCAGGGCACAGGTGTCTGGTGGGAACCCTCTTCCTGGTTCACAGACAGCCTACTTCTTCCTGTGTCCTCACAGGCGGGGATGCTCTGGGGCCCTTCATGATCTCATCCCAGAGGGCTCCTCCCTCATGACCCAGCCCCTCCCCAAAGCCCCGCCTCCTATACCATTGTGTTTGTTGGCAGACTTTACAGATGAGTGCCGTGGGAGCACATGCACTCAGACCACAGCCGGGACAGGAACTGTAGGGGCCCCACCAGTGAGAACACAACAGCTTGCCAGGCTACATTCTCATACCATTTTGCAGACAGGGGAGGGAGATTGGAAGTGAAGTCCTTTCCTCCAAGCCACTGAGGCAAAGGTGAAATCACACACCTAGACTTGTTGCCTGACGCTTGCAATCACTATCTTAGTAGGAGAGTCTCCTAATTTGACACCACCCCTGCATGGCCCTCCGGTGGGGGCTGCTTTGGGCTTGGGCTAGAGCCTCCCTTCACACCCCGGATCCAGTGCCATCTCTGCCTGCCCCACCCTCCAACACACTCCCTCTGATCCCCAGGATTTCTAGTACCCAGGGAACCCAAAGTCCCAGGCAGGACGGGGCCTCGCGGCGGCTTGCCTGCAGCCCTGCCCGTCCAATTCTCCCATCCCCGCAATCCGACACCCCGCCACAGGGCGAGCAGTCAGACCCGAGCTGCACCGCCCAGCTTGCCCCTCCGCAGCCCAGGCTAAGCTATTGATTCCGGCGCTCCCCCACAGCCGCCTCTGCCAAGAGACAATTTACCACCAACTCCGAGGTCACAGGAGGGGCCTGGCCGCCTGCCGGTGCTTTTTACGCTGCTATAAAAACCATTTAAAGGGCCACTTTGTAAGCCACGGCGCTGCTTTCACCAGAGGAAGAGGGGAGCCGTGGAGGCACGCGCCGCAAGCCTCCTTTCCAGCCTGGATACCCCAGAACCTCTGCTGCCCCTCCCAGCCTTCCGGAGAGGCTAGAGGAGTTCAGAGCCCGTATGCCCTGCCCGAGGGCTGCCCCCACGCTGCTGCGCGAGCTGGAGGAGAGCCCAGTGCCCCCAAACCCTACGAGCCCCCACCTCTCAGACTGATCATCCCTAAGTGCTGGCGCCCTGTTCCGTGCCCAGCACCCCTGAACACTTCGCTTCTGCCACTTTTAGCATCTCGACGGCGAGGGCCTGGGTGCTATTATCATAAAGCATGTTTGTCCGAGGAAAAGCCCGACGCTCAGGGGAGCCTAAGTGACTTGCTCCAGATCTCACAGCCTAGCGGGTAGCAAAGTCTGGATTTAAGCTCCCGAAGTCCAGCTCCAAAGCCGATGGTCTTGGTTTAATCACGGGGTGACAGCTCAGCGCCCATATTTTGATAAAAGCCATCACTCTGATGAGGGAACAGACGGCAAGCTGAGAGCAGAGCCCAAGCTGACACCCCACAGTCCCCTGCCCCACTCCCAGGTGGGATCTGTGTGACATTCCCCAGGCCCTCTGGCTGCCCTAAAGCTAAGGGAAGGGGGGGGTAGTGGTTAACAGTCCAGCAAGACGTGAGTCTCACTCTATTTACAAATGACTTAGTGATTTACAAGGAAAAAAAGCTTTCTTATCAATAAGCCTCACTTTGAGAAGCAAACTTCCAACCGTCTTAATGTTAAAGATTTACTAGAAGGAAAAACAACCTTAACTTGACAATGGCAAGGCCTCCAGTATCTTGTAGGTCCTCTTTAGCACAGGAAGGTGTTTTTGAAAACCTCTCTTCTCCCTGCCTCCTTCAGCTGAGTATATAATCAGTCACCCCTCACAACCCTGGTGCAGAAGCTCTTTCTGCCCATAGGTCCTGTCACCGTGCTTTAATAAAATCACCTTTTTGCACCAAAGGCGTCTTAAAACTTCTTTCTTGGCTGTCAACTCAGGACCTCGCCTCCATTCCAAAACTACATCAACTTCAGCCTCAAAAGGCAGCCGCGTTAAGTAACGTGGCTTGCCAGCCACGAAGATGGAAAGCTTCGGGCAGTAAGGAACCACACCAGCATCCCAGGCTGCTTCCTTCTCCCTGCTACGGGCTCCAGAGAGCCTTTCCCACTCCGGCTACCTCCACCTGCCGTTGGAGTCGGTCACGGTTTCTTTTGGGCCACCACTGAATTCATTCATTTATTCCCTCATTCAGTGAGTCATTCTGCAGACACGTATTGATTTCTGCTCTGTGCCAGGAGCACGGAATTGGGCTGCGGGCCCAGGGACACAACATTCCTACAGTCTAGTGGAGGAGACAGACGTTTAAGCAGGCAATTGTAGCAAGGATAGATGCAGAGCTGAAGGGGGTGGGAAGCCAGGAAGGCCGCCGGAGCAGGGACCATTCAGTTACAGTCCGGAGGATGAGCAGACATTACACAGGCTAAGAAGGGTGGAGAAATATGTTCCGCGCAGAGGGAACAGCACCGACAGAGGCCCAGGGTGGATCACTAGCGCTGCACAAAACCTCCCTCATCGGTCCGTTACTGGAGCAACCCTGCCAAGTGTCCCATAGGGCTGCAGCCTAGAGAGAGAAGCCAGTGTGCGCCTGCTAAGTTTGGTCCCACCAAAACCTCTCCATTCTGGGAGCTGGACAACTGAGGTGGTCTCAGTCTTAGGCAAAGTGTTGTAAGTGTTTATGCCACCGTGAAAGCTTGTACGGCTTGGAGACAGGTGCCCCGCCTTCTACGTAGGAAAATCTGAAGCACCTCTGGGGAGAAAGGGAGGTGGGGTGCGGCGGGCGGGGAAGCGGGAGCAGGTCACCGCGAGCCTTGTAAGCCAGGTTAAGCCACCGGGCCCTTCTCCAACAGGGGGCAAACGGCAAGTCTTCAAAGGGCTGAGTGATGGGGAGCTGACCAGATTCTCCTGCTTTTAAAAGGTTCCTAGGAAGACTGAGCCAAAAAAAAAAAAAAAAAAAAAGCGGGGGGTGGGGGAGGGAGAAAAAGTTGTGCTTCTCAGGTTAGAAATTACGTGAGGTTTTTTTTTTTTTTTTAAATGCAATTTTAGGGGACCAGGGAAGAAGGCGGTTTCTTAAAACGCTAAGGAAGGAGACAGTATTCCTGGCCAGCATCATCCCGTAGGTCTCTCGGCACCTGTCGACCCCACAGGCCGTGGGAGACCCAAGTGTCTCCCACATCAAGTGTCCTCGCCCTTACAGAGGCCCAGGGGCCCTTCAGCTTCTGCCTCTCTGCCCCAGGATCCCCCAACACCTTTGCACTCTCGTCCTGGGGCTCACGACTGCCTCTGTAGAACATCCCACCTCATGGGTTGGATCTCATTTTTGTCCTCAAGCCCTGAATTTCACACCAGCCTGGGTTTTTCCCAGGCTTGATCCTGCCTATTGTCTCACTTTTCTTGAGTCTTCGATAATTTTCTACTCTCCGTCTGCTGGGAAGCATCCTTGAGTGTCCTGAGCTAAACCAATGGCCCTTTCCCTCAGCACCTCTATCATCTTTCTTCCTCCACCATTCTGCTTTTCTCTAGAAAAGCAACCTCGTTTCAGGATCTCCACTTCCTCTAAGACATCTGCCCAAGGCCAACAAGGCCACCAATCCTTAAGCACGTGCCCTCTGCCAGCTCTATGTCCTGAGCTCATCTGTTTCTCATATGACTGTGTGAATTATGATCATCCTCATTTAGGGAAACTGCTGGGTTGTACTAATGGCCATACACCCTGCTTCTGTCTTATCCCTGCCATTGCCCTTGTGGATTTGAGCCACTCAATAAATACTTGTTGAATGAGTGAATGAATGTTCAAATACATTAGTGACTTTCTACTAGCTTCTCTGGAGCCCTTTTCTGAAAGTTTTATAATTTAGTAATAAATACATTTGGTAGCGATGTTATACGTATCATTGTGTCTCCTAATCCCAGAATTCCGTTATGAATTAACTATCTTGAAAAATAAAATAGAGTGGAATTCAATACAATTCTGAACCATTCTATCTCGTGTCTTCATCCTTGCTGTCAAAATGCCAGAGCCTTCTTAAACAGGAGAGAATGCCGGCTCCATATTAATTTCGTTTTAGCTCATGAAATACACTCAGGCATGCATGGTACAAAACAAAACAAAATTCAAGAAGGAGACAAAAATAATCAAGAGGGATGAAGTTGGTAAATCCTATACAAAATGCAGCAGGTTTGAAAATATGTATTGGGAGAAACACACATTAAAGAAAGGTTATTTAGAAGACCGAAGACAGAAAAGACATCCAAAAGAATGAAATGGTACAAATTTAGACAGCATTTCAAATAAATAAAATTATTAAGTAAAAAATTTCTTTAGGCCAATGGAAGAAAATGGCTTTCGACTGGTATGCACAGCCAACTAGGTGAATGGTCTACAGGTAAATTGCTGCTACTGGTCAGAATGGGTTAAGTTTTGCTGCAGTAACAACCCTCCACTCTCTGTGGCTTAACACAGAGCAGGTTATTTCCCGCTCACTCTACATTTCCAGCACACATTGAGGGAGGCTACACTCCAGGTCATCTTCCTCCCAGGACCCAGGCTGACAGTATAGGCCCTACCTGGAATCTTACTGAAATGTGGTAAACTTTGTGCTAACATTAACAGGTTCTGCTGAGAAGTGACACGTGTCACTTCTGCTCACATGTGACTGACCGAAGCAAATCTCACTGTTTTGCTTGAACTTAACAGGGCAGGGATGTGTAACTCTCCCACAGGGAGGGCAGCATATAATAACCTTCCACTCCAAGCAAACTGGATTTAGGCAAATGGTTAATACGCTACCTCCTTCTTCCTCTCCCTACACATACCGTCTAGGTCATAGATTCTAATGTGTATAAAACCATCAGGAAACAAGTTTCAAGGCAGTTTCTGGAATCTACCTGCAGAAAGGCTGATTTAGGAGATCTGGGGTGGTCCCTTAGGACCTGCATGGCCACTCTGTGTGACCATGATGTCTGGTGGAATATGGCCCATTTTGAGAAACACTGATTTACTCTCAGTTGGAAACTGCTATCTTCTCCAAATGACATTTCCTTACTCCTTATTCCTTGGAGATTTATTTATCTCTTGCAAAAGTAAGAAGCCTTGAGAGGTGGAGTCCAGGATTGCTCTGGTAACTCCTTGGTTATCAGGGACCCAGCCTCCTGATAGTCCATTATCTTTAGTCACCTCATGGTCCCAGATAGCTGCTTGTGCTTAGCCATTACATCCATATTCCAGGCAGCCACAGGAAGGATAGGAGGAAAGAAGCATGTGTCTGTTACCTTTTAAGGAGATGTTCCCCAAACCCTACATACTTCTTGCACTTCAGCAGTCCTCAGTTAGTCACATGGTCGTACTTATCTACAAGAGAAAATGGAAGATAGTCTTTTACTCCAAGTGGCAATGAGCCGCACTACATGGAAAGCATCTTGTTACTGAGGAGAAGGAGTAGGCCTCTCGCAGTCTCTGCCACACTGTTTGCTTTTCTGCAGCTTTCAGCAGTGTTGACATGCCCACCTTACACTACTCCCCTTGCTCCCCAAGTTAGCCTCTGGGGTGCTGCCCTTAGAGGCCACATCAGCCAGCAGGCCAAGACTTCTGACTGGGGGGTGCTGGCTTCTCTCCTGCTCCCCCTCAAATGGAGATATAATAATTTCTCAGCTTTCCGCTCTTACTACCCAGAGAGGGTATGTGAGTGAGCCATGCCCAACAAAAAGATATGTTTTGCTTGGCCCATAAAGGGCTGCTCTTACTATTTTTGAATTAATTCATTTGCAACATTTACATCAAATTAAAAACCTTCTATACAACTAAAGAAACAATCAACAGAATAAAGAGGCAACCTACATAATAGAAAAAAATATTTGCAAGCCATATATCAGACAAGGGGTTAATATCCAAAATATATGTAAGGAACTCATACAACTTATTAGCAAAAAAAGGGGGCGGCAGAGGACCTAAATAGACATTTTTCCAAAGAAGATATACAAATGGCCAATTGTACATGAAAAAATCCTCAATATCATTAATCATCAGAGAAATGCAAGTCAAAACCACAGTGAGATATCACCTCACATCTGTCAGAATGGCTGGTATCAAAAAGATGAGCAAGAGGGGTGCCCAGATGACTCAGTCTGTGGAGCACGCCACTCTTGATCTCAGGGTGGTGAGTTCGAGCCCCACATCGGGTATAGAGATTAAATAAATAAACTTGAAAAAAAAAAAAGACAAGATTTAAGAAATGCTGGCAAGGATGTAAAGAAAAGGAACTCCAGAGTGGTGTTGGTGAGAAGGTAAATTCGTGAAGCCACTGTGGAGAACAGAATAGAAGTTCCTCAAAAAATTAAAAATAGAGCTACATTTCTGATCAATTTCTGAGTATGCAACTGAAGGAAATGAATTCACTATCTTGAAGAGGTATCTGCATCCCCAGGTTCCTCACAGCATTATTATATTTTTTTAAAGATTTTATTTATTTATTTGACAGAGAGAGATCACAAGTAGGCAGAGAGGCAGGCAGAGAGAGAGAGAGGAGGAAGCAGGCCCCCTGCTGAGCAGAGAGCCCGATGTGGGACTCGATTCCAGGACCCTGAGATCATGACCTGAGCCGAAGGCTGCGGCTTAACCCACTGAGCCACCCAGGCGCCCTCTCACAGCATTATTTACAATAGCCAAGAGATGGAAACAACCTAAGCGTCAACTAATGAACAGGAAAAGAAACTCTCTCTCTCTCACACACACATACACACACACACCAGAATATTATTCAGCCATAAAAAAGAAGGACATCATGCCATTTGTGGCCTGAGGTCATTATGTTAGGTAAAATCAGTCAAAGAGAGAAAAACACATACAGTATGACCTCCATTATACGAGGAATCTAAAACAAAAGCCAAAGTCCTAGAAACAGCGAGTAGAATGGTGGTTGCTGGGGGTTGGCGGGTGGTGGAATGGGCAGATGTTGGTCAAAGGGACAAACTTAGGTTACATGAACAAGCTCTGGGGAGTTAATGCTCAGCAGGGTGACTGTAGTTAACAACAGTATTTGATATACTTGAAGGTTGCTAAGAAAGTAGATCGTAAATGTTCCCAGCACATACCCAATTGCAATTATGTGAGATGATGGATATGTTGGCTAACCTCATTGGGGTCACTGTTTTGCAATACAGATATCAATGAAATCATCACATTGATACCTTAAACTTACATAGTGTTAAATGGGAATTCTATCTCGATAAAACCAGGGGGAGATAATTAAAAAATAATAGTCCATTTCACACGGGAATCCAGATTAGTGGATGCTCTTAAAAAATTGCACTATCAGGCCATACCACGCCCCACATTCCCTTATGGCCACACCTAGCTCAGGTGAGTACAGCTGCCCCTGCGGTTGAAGCGACAGTCCCACAGTGTCCCCTGCCCTCCTAATGCCAATACTAAATCAGCAACCCTACAGTTCCTTGTTTCCTCTTAGAAGGACCTTCTCAGCTTAGTTCACACCCACATGCAAAGAGAAACTTAAATCAGGAGCAGTCATGATCTCTTACCTACATTTCAATCCTGCATTCCTAACATCTATAAATCTCTCCTGCTTCCAAGACTATTTTTATGTGGTAAGTGATTCGGCTTGGTCCCAAACTGTGAACATCAGGCAAGTTAACTCTCCTGTTTTGTTTTTTTTTTAAGTTATTCTAAGACATCATGAGCCCTTCCCACCCCACGGTTGGATGCACTGAGAAGAACACATCACTTCTGTGGTATTCTCACCAAAAATGCATCACCTCAATTTGATTATGAGAAAACATCAGACAAAATCAGATCCAGAGACATCCTACAAAACAGCTGTCTGGTGCTCATCAAAAGTGTCAAGATTATGAAAGACAAAAAACTAAAGAAACATAACTACTGTAAGTAATGTGAGATCTGTGAGATTCTGCACCAGAAAGAGGGCACGGGGTGTGTGTGTGTGGGGGGTGTTACTGGTGAAATTCCAGTACGGTCTATAGTTTACTTAGCAAAACCATACCAATGTTAATTTCTTGGTGTTGAAAACCAGATAGTTGGGGCGCCTGGGTGGCTCAGTGGGTTAAAGCCTCTGCCTTTGGCTCAGGTCATGATCCCAAGGTCCTGGGATCCAGCCCCACATCAGGCTCTCTGCTCAGCAGGGAGCCTGCTTCCTTCTCTCTCTCTTTCTGCCTCTCTGCCTACTTGTGATCTCTCTCTGTCAAATAAATGAATTAAAAAAAAATACAGTGGTTACACAGGACATTAATATTAGGGGAAGCTGGATGAAGGGTACGTAGGAACTCTATACCATTTTTTCAACTTGTCTGTGACTCTGAAAATTATTTCCAATGAAAAGTTAAAAATATTGTAAAAATATTTATCTTGGGGTGGCGGCCTGGGTGGCTCAGTCAGTTAAGTATCAGACTCTGGATTTTGGCTCAGGCCATGATCTCAGCTCTGCATGGAGTTTGCTTGAGAGTCTCTCTCTCTCTCCTTCTGCTTCTTCCCCCTCAAATAAATAAATAAATCTTTAAAACACACAAACACACACACACATATATATCTCATGGGATTGTGGTAATGTCAAAAGAGCTTACATTCATAAAGAATACAGTGCCTTGGGGCACCTGGGTGGCTCAGTGGGTTGAGCCGCTGCCTTCAGCTCAGGTCATGGTCTCAGGGTCCTGGGATCGAGCCCCGCATGAGGCTGTCTGCTCAGCAGGGAGCCTGCTTCTCTCTCTCTCTCTCTCTCTCTCTGCCTGCCTCTCTGCCTACTTGTGATCACTGTCAAATAAATAAAATCTTAAAAAAAAAGAGAGAGAGAGTATGGTGCCATATCTTCTCCCTCTGAATACTCCTTCCCCCAGAGCCTAGCACAGTGGTCTGCCTTCTGCACGTTCTCCGGATTTGACATACCCAATTAGCTTGAGGGGGGGGGAAATAGGGGAGAACTAGCTATGTATTAGTAACACCGTTTCATTCTTAGGATAATCCCGTGAGGAAGGCATTATTATCCTCATTTTACAGATGAGGTCATTGAAATACAAAAGGGTTTACAGCTTGCACACTTGAACGCAATTTGTTTCTGAAATCACTCTCGCCGCCCCTCCCCCCACTTCCAGCCCAGGGGAGCACCTGACTGCTCTCCCCAGCACCCCCCACCCAGCCCCACCCTTACCAGCTTCCCTGTTTGTGCTTTCAGAAAAGAGGGCTGTTTCTGCTGGTCTCCCCACTCTAGCACTTGGATTTCATTAACAAGCACAATTGTAATTGAACTTTTATTCACCAGCCACAGCTTGGCAATTATTCAAGTTCTCCCAAGCTCAGCGCGCCTATGTTCACTTCCTTTTGGCGGATGGAGAGAAAAGAAAGCAAACCTCGGTCCACATTCCTAGGGCAGTGTACCCTGGTTGTGCCGGTTTCCGTGTCTTCCTGTGTTCCCAGGACACTGTGCACTTAGTAATTTCTAAAGAAGGCTGTTAGATTCAGATGGTAATCACAGCCCCCTTCTGGCGCATTCCCTGGACTCTTGGCCTCATTAGAAATCCTCTCGGCTGCCTGCATCCAGCCTCTCACTTGCAAGTAAATGCTGGCCTCTGCTCTCCTTCCTGCCAGAATCTCACGGCACCTCATTTACTTTTTTCTTAATGTAACATTTGTTGTCATTTCCCTCCTATTCTCCGATTATAGAAGGAATACATGTTTGTTGCAGAAAAACGTGAAAATGTGGAAAATCACCAAAAGAATAAAACCCAACCATAATGCCATCAGCCAGAAATAAGCACTGCTACTATATGGAGATGTAAGGGATCCTTGACTTTCTTATATACGGCTTTTGTGCAAATTGCACATTACATATAAAAATCCCTAATCTACAGATCCAGAATGCAAGTAAAATAGGACCATCTGTTTTCACCACAATGCACAATTCCAGGGGCACTGTTCATATTGATCTATGGGAATGACACCCTCTCAAGTTGTGCAGTGCACAATCTATGCAGCTGTACTTAGCAGTCATGTCACAGGGCCTGGGAAGACAACACAATGCAAGTTGTAGGTAAACTAAGGGACTAGAGTGGTTCCTGAGAATTGTTACAATGTAGGGATATGGGACCAGTGGTGCCAGAATCATGTGATTTTTTTCAAAGGAGGCTAGAAATCTGGATTTTAAAATAACATCACTAATTTTTAAATGTTGGCAATTAATTCAATTTTAAAAACAATTAAAAATTTAAAATGTACAGGGGCACCTGCGTGGCTCAGTGGGTTAAAGCCTCTGCCTTCAGCTCAGATCATGATCCCAGGGTCCTGGGATCGAGGCCCACATTGGGCTTTCTGGTCAGTGGGGAGCCTGGTTCCTCCTCTTTCTCTGCCTGCCTCTCTGTCTACTTGTGATCTCTGTCAAATAAATAAATAAAATCTTAAAACAAAACAAAAACACACCGTACAAAACAAATAGGCCTCATCTCGGCTGCGGAGTATCTGGTGAAGCTTTCTTTCTCCTATAGCGGCCATCCTGGTTTTCTCCATGGGGTGGCCTTGACAGCTCTATTCTTAGGCAGGGAGTCTCACTCTAACTGTCCCGTACTTGGGCACTGCAGGGGGGCGTAGGGGTGTGCGGAGGCCAGGGAGGCAGTCAGCAAGAGCCCCACTAAGACTATGAGAAGACAGTTTCCTCTGCGACTTCTCTGGCATTTCATCCCTCCTCTTCAAATGACTCATCATCATATTCCTTCCAACCGTAAAACCACCTCTCTTGGAGGGCCCCCTGGGCGGCTCAGTTGCTAAGCATCGGACTCTTGATTGATTTCAGTTTAGGTCCTAAGCTCAGGGTTGTGAGATTGAGCCCTGTGTCCGGTTCTGCCCTGGGTCGGGAGTCTGCTTCAGACTGTTTCCCTTCCTCTGACCTTCCCCACCTAAAAACAACAATGACAACAAACAAAACAAATTTTAAGAAACTCTCTTTGAGGGGCGTCTGGGTGGCTCAGTGGGTTAGAGCCTCTGCCTTCAGCTCGGGTCATGATCCTGGGGTCCTGGGATCGAGCCCCGCATCGGGCTCTCTGCTCAGCAGGGAGCCTGCTTCCTCCTCTCTCTGCCTGCCTCTCTGCCTACTTGTGATCTCTCTCTCTGTCAAATAAGTAAATAAAATATTTTTTTTAAAAAATAAAGAAACTCTCTTTGAGAGGAATTTCAGTGAGTACAATGTACAGCAACATTTGAGGCACACAGCGATGCTTTCATTGATGCCTCAGAAGATTATTTAGGGTAAAGACTTAACACTGGGGGCTTCCAGGAAGAGCAGGGAAAGGACAGCACGTCCTGGCTAGGGGCAGATGCTCAAGGCCATTTTCCAATTGTCTCTACTAAGGAGGACAGCCAAAGTGTTCTTTTCTTTGAGAGCACATTCATTCATCTGATTATTTCAGTCAGATGTGTCCCACCCACTGGGCTGTGAGCTACGGGGGAGTAATAAATGAATCTGGTTTCATTCCCTGGTATGTCTCTGGTGCCCAGTGGAGACACTGGCACAAAGCAGGTCCTCAGTCAACACTACTGAGTGAACAGAGAAAGGACAGATCTGTACTGTCAACATTCTCCTACCCCAGGCTCTGGCACATCACCTCTAAAGAACCTCCCCCCCCACATGAGGTTTTTAGCAACTGTAAGTCAGGATCTTCATTGCTGTTAGTGCTCTAGGAATAGAAATCCCTTATAATATGTGAACTTACAGTTTCACTTTCAGAGAACTAACTCCCAAAGACACTTCTAGTAAAAACATTATGTTTAAAAGTGAGGAACTTTGTGGGGCACCTGGGTGGCTCAGTGGGTTAAAGCCTCTGCCTTTGGCTCAGGTCATGATCCCAGGGTCCTGGGATCGAGCCTTGCATGGGGCTCTCTGCTCAGCGGGGAGCCTGCTTCCCCCTCTCTCTCTGCCTGCCTCTCTGCCTACTTGTGATCTCTGTCTGTCAAAAAATTTTTTTTAATCTTTTAAAAAAAAAGTGAGGAACTTTGTAAACACTCTTTCAATATTCGTATCCCTGTGTATGTGCATATATAATATTTAATAGTTCAAAATTATTTCTTTCACATAACCACACATTATAACTAGTTTTCTGGGACAATAAATATTTTTCTTTAACATTACTTTTTTAAAGATTTATTTATTTGTTTGTTTGAGAGTAAGAGAGAGTGAGAGAGAGCATGAGCAGAAAGAGGCAGAGGGAAAGGGAGAAGCATGAGCTAAAGGCAGATGCTTAACTGACTGAGCCACCCAGGCACCTCTCTTTAACATTGTTTTTAACAGCTAAATAGAGAGGTGCCTGGGTGACTCAGTCAGTCAAGCATTTGCCTTTAGTGCTCCCTGCTGAGCAAGGAGCCTGCTTCTCCCTCTCCTGCTCCCCCTGCTTGTGCTCTCTCTCTGTGTCAAATAAATTAACACTGTCTTAAAAAAAAAAAAAAAACACAAACAAACACCAACCACATAGAATTCCATTGCATGAATGTAACATCATTATATTCCCTGGCAATGAGCATAAAGATTGTTCCCAACTTTTTGATGCCGTACATACATTGTCCAGAAAAGCTTACACATAGCTGCGATCGTTTTATTTCTATTATTGCTATTATAAATTTATTTATTTGCATTATACTATTCTATGTTAAACTACCTGGTCAAAGTCTATGCCAATTTGGATGCACAAGTTACCCCACATAAAGAGTACACCCCATTTTCACATACTGTGTAGGAGTGCTCATTTCCCTACCCCCTCATTCGTAGTAGATTCAGAACCAGATTATGGGGTGAGAACCGGATTATGAGGTGAGACCCAACTGAGTCATCAATGAAAGCACTGCCAGGAGACTCACATGGTACTGACCATCCTAATAACCAAAACTCTCTAAGAGAGGTTCTTATGTGGCCGGAAGAAATATGCGGAGCCATTTGTAGAGGAGGGGGTGAGGCCCCTCAAGAGGCTTACTTAAAGAGCAATTAGATGGCCATGAACCTGCTGTCTAAGGAAGGCCGGTCCAAGTAACTACAGGGATATTATTTTGGATATTAGAGCATGCAAGTTCAGGGCCGGAGCCAAACTGCTGGGGCACAGACAGAGGCTGAAAACTGCTGTCAGTTGTCTTCCTCAGATACTTTTCCTTTTTAACTACTGAACAGATATTTAATGGACATTACTTTCAAAGATGTAGAGTATTTTGTATTAACTGGACAGATATCCATGGTAACTAGTAACTGACAAAAGCAAGCTGAACAATATATTTTGCACTCCCCACTTTTTAAAAAATTTATTTACTATTATTTTTTTTTTTTTGAGAGAGAGAGACAGTACATGCAAACAGGGGGAGGGAGAGGAATAGTGAGAATTTCCAGCAAACTTTCCGCTGAGCACAGAGCCCTGTGCAGGACTCGATCTCACAACCCCAAGATTGTGACTGAGCGGAAATCAAGAACTAGATGCTTGGGGCGCCTGGGTGGCTCAGTGGGTTCAAGCCTCTGCCTTCGGCTCAGGTCATGATCTCAGGGTCCTGGGATCAAGTCCTGAATCAGGCTCTCTGCTCAGCGGGGAGCCTGCTTCCCTCTCTCTCTGCCTGCCTCTCTGCCTACTTGTAATCTCTCTCTATGTCAAATAAAAAAAAAAATCTTAAAAAAAAAGAAATAGATGCTTAAGCCACTGAGCCTCTGTGTTCCCCGCTTTTGAAAGAGAACTTAGATAAGCACTCATATGTTTCCATCTGCCTCTTTAAGCAAAGGAAAATACGGAAGAGAATATACAACATTTTAACAGTGCCTATTAGGGATATTAGTCTGTAGAGGGGAAGAAGAGATGATTAATTTTACTTCAGATGCTTGAATTATGTCAGTCGTTTTAATTGTATCAACAAGAATATACAACTTGTGTAATTCAAATGTTCACTTTTTAAAATTAGATTTGAAGAGGCACCAAATAGTAGCATGCCTGGAAGAAGCCACATCAGACTGTCTCTGGCTAGGTTACGTTATCTTTGAAAATCTTTGCCTAAAAACCGGCAGTATTAAATACTGATCTTATGAGAATCGTAATAGGCATCTCTTTTTGCTTTTGACCATATGGGATTATGTCTAGCATTTTGCTTTTAAGTTAATGTGGATGTTGTTTTAAGATGACATTCTTTAAATGAAACAAGATGGGATCGGGAGGGAGACAAACCATAAGAGACTCTTAATGTCACCAAACAAACTGAGGGTGGCCGGAGGGAGGGGGGTAGGGAGAGGGTGGTGGGGTTATGGACATTGGGGAGGGTATGTGCTATGGTGAGTGCTGTGAAGTGTGTAAAACTGGCAATTCACAGACCTGTACCCCTGGGGATAAAAATACATTATATGCTTATAAAAAAAAAAGATAGACATTCTTCACCATATATAGGAACTACTGCTTCATTCCAAGTTCACCTAGAGTTGTTAAGAAAAATGCCCATTAATGATACCCATTGTTTCTACAAAATCTACAGCATTGATCATTTGACTTCCCTCTGAACTTACTGATAGAATCAGATGTATTGATAACTTTCCTAATATTAAACCATCCTTGCAGGACAAGACTAAGCTTGACTGGGTCATGCTTTATTGTACTGTTAGTACTAGAACCAGCTTGGTTGG
The DNA here is from genome assembly GCF_964662115.1 of Mustela nivalis. Lineage (NCBI taxonomy): Eukaryota > Metazoa > Chordata > Mammalia > Carnivora > Mustelidae > Mustela > Mustela nivalis. The sequence goes on from NC_139038.1 coordinate 21,248,200, forward strand.
AATTGATTTGATGATGGTTTATTTAGATTTATTTAGGGGTTTTACATCAGTATTCATAAGAAAGTTTGGCTGGTAATATTCCTTTCTTGTGTGTTTATAATCAGATTTTGCTTAGTTATGCTAGCTTCATAAAACAGTTGGAGGAACTTTCCTTTTTGTTTGCTTTGCCTACTCAAGTGGTCTGAAAATGACTTATTCTTTGTATGTTTTTTAAAAAAAAACCTCATTCGTAGGGACACCTGGCTGGCTTAGTCAGTGGAACATGTGGCTCCTTATCTTGGGGTCATGATGTTCAGGCCTCACATCAGGCATGGAGCCTAATCAAACAAACAAACAAACAAAATAATTAAAATTTTAAAAATAAATCAAAAGGGCTGCCGGGGTGACTTAGTCAGTTAAATGTCTGACTCTCGATTTCGGCTCAGGTCATAATCTCAGGGTTGTGAGATCGAGCCCCGAGTCAGGCTCTGTGCTGGATGTGGAACCTGCTAGATGTGGAAAGATCTCTCTCTCCTTCTCTCTGCTTCCCCCACCCACACTCCTGCACCCTCTCACTTTCAAGTGAATAAATAAATAAATAAATAAATAAATAATAAATAACTCATCCATAAAATTATCTGAGGGTAGCATCTTTCAAAGAAGTGGAGTTTTGTTTGTTTATAATTTTTACTATTTCTTTTGGGGCTACTGGTCCGTCTACATTTTTCACTTCTTTCTTTAGTCAATTTCATTCATTTGTATCTTCCTTGAAAAGAAGCTATCTCATCCAGATTTTTAAATTCATTCGTAATGTATTGTAATATATCCTTTGATAATGCTTACAAAAGATCCTTGAATTCCATACATCTGATTCCTTTTCCATTCTGAATTTTGCCTATTTTCTCACATTTCCCGAGATGCCTGTCTATTTCACTGGCTGTTTCGAAGAACCTCGTCTTGCTGTTAGCTATCAGTGTTTATTGGTCTTACTTAGACTTTCTAGTTCAGTTTGGTTTTCCTTTTTTTTTTTTTAAGTGCTCTGTCCTGATTTCCTTGTGTTTTTTGTTGTTGTTGTTGTTGAACTTCTTTTCCTAATTCTTGAGCTCAACACTCATTTCATTTGTTTTCACTTTACTTATTTAATGGCTAAAGCATTTAAGACAATTATTTTTCTTGAATCCATCTTTAGCTTATCCCATAAAACCAAAGATGTTACATTTCATTTCCACTTTCTTTGAAATGGTTTATATCCACGGCTAAGTTTTTAAGAGAGTTTTAATGCTTGTTTAAAAAAAAAAAAAAACTGTTTCAGAGACTATTTTAAATTAAAAATGGGTTCATTATACAAAACAAATATAAGGAAAAATCCATCCAGAATTCTACCACTCAGATGGTTATATACATCATTCCAAACATTGGTGCATATGACTGCTTCTTTCCTTTGAAAGAATCCTATAACCTATATTATCTTCAAAGCCTCTTTCTTTTCCTAGATATTGTATATGTGGTTATCAGGATCTCTTGCTACTGCTCTTAAGGGGCTGTGAACTCCTGAGGTCCTCCAGTAACTTACGTGAACATGGGGATTGCTCGACAGGCCAATTTTTGGAGATTTTAATGATGTCTTCTCTCCTTTAGGAGAGACAGGGATAGTTGTGACAAAGATTTCATGTCTGAAAATATTGCTTTGCCTCTATGACCTTAAACTAGCCACCTCATCATCAAGCTTGAATACAAAGGGAACCAGAAAAGATTCCTCATATCCTCCTGTCTAGGACCCCTGCCTCCTGCCAGCATCCCCAAATTTACAACCTGATCCATCTTTTACCACCTGGGCAAATCACATCACTTATTTTTTTTAAAATTTATTTGACAGACAGAGATCACAGACAGACAGAGAGAGGAGGGGAAGCAGGCTCCCTGCTGAGCAGAGAGCCCGATGCGGGACTCGATCCCAGGACCCAGGGATCACGACCTGAGCCAGAAGGCAGAGGCTTAACCCACTGAGCCACCCAGGCACCCCAAATCACATCACTTTTTAAGAGCTTTCCTTTCTCTGTCTATAAAATGCGTTTGACAGTAGACCCCAGCTCAGGAGGTAGAGATAAGCTTTAAAAGAAATAATGTATAGAAAGCACTTCACACAGAGTCGGGCACATAATAAATAGTCACTCCATGATAGCTGTTGTTGTTGTGACCAGTCCCACTACTTTCTAAACAAGCAAAATGAATAAAGACCTCACTTCTCAGCCGAGGCCCAAGGGATCTCAGTGCCTGCTACTCATCTGTAGTTTCACAAAAGCAATTAAAGCTCGTCTGTGATCATGAGTCCCTTCATCGTCCTTGAAGCCTGAGTTGCCCTATGGAGAGAGGAAGCCAGTGCCCTTGTGCCCGTGCCGGTGCTGTTTATTATGCCAGAGAGGCTGCTCAGACTCATTACTGCTGCGGAATACAGGCCCTCAGGGGCTGAAGTGAAGCTGGATAATTACCAACAGATCCCTAATAGGTATGGACTCAATGGAAACAAGTCAATCAGGAACGCGGCCTTTATGTCTAAACTATTCCAATCCACGCCTGGGGGCACCAGAGACTGCTGATGAGGGCCAAGCTCCTGAGGCCAAGGGCCCTGACCAACAGCTCCCCCCCTAGAGCCCCATGCCTAAGAGAATCCTGACACCCACTTCTCCACGATCTACCCAGTGGGTCACCTCCAGGAGAACTAAGAGGCAAGGTGGTTTGGCCTGATATCTAAATCTTCTCTGCCTTAATGGCCTGGCCCTGCAGACGACCTAGTCCTCTCAGAAATTCCACCTTTGAGAGATCTGAAGCAACCTGCCTCCCTGCCCTTCTCTCCCCCAAACCCTACTCAGCTATGCTTCTGCTCTTTCATTCTTATCACAGGGACCAGCATTTAAAAAACCAGCGGTGACTCCAGCTTCCTGGTTCTCTCAGAGCCACCGTGTTTCCCTGAGGAAGCATCGTTTTATCTGGAACACTTGCTGTCAGACGCACGCACACATGCAATCTCTCCGAAAGCATGATGATTGCGGGGGCCTGGGTGGCTCAGCTGGTTAAACATCAGACTCTTGGTATTGGCTCAGGTCATGATCTCAGGGTCCTGGAATCGAGTCCCGCATCGGGCTCTCTGCTCAGCGGGGAGCCTGCTTCCCTCCTCTCTCTCTCTGCCTGCCTCTCTGCCTACTTGTGATCTCTGTCAAATAAATAAATAAAATCTTTAAAAAAAAATAAAATAAAGCATGATTAGAATTCCTCACAGACTGTCCCCCAGAGGTAAGAATTTCAGCCCACAAATTGAGCTTTTCAGATGGTTCTAGAGCTGATCTTTAGGGGTAGCCTAAGCCCCATTTCTACCCATCTTAGGGGTAGACTAAGCCCCATTTCTTTTTGGTGGTAGAAATTTAATCTTAGCAATTCAAAAAGGCCCCACCCAGCTTGTTCCCAGGATATAGGAACACCTACAATCTGGGGGCCGAAGAGCCAAGTGCCAAGTGTGAATCTGATCCTTGGTCACTGTCCGCCACCCACACTGGCATCCTCCAAGCCACCCTGCTCCCCTCTGCCTTGGCCATTGTTCATTGTTCATGCGGGGTGTTTACTGAGACTGCTCATTCCCATGGTGGAGTTACATTGGTCATTCAGCTATTTCCAGACCCAGCTCCCCATTTAGCATGCACTCACCTGCTTTTCTGCTATACCATTCCTCCTCAGAAGCACTAAATGCCCCTGACTTAATGGACAAGGAAGGACAGAGAATCCTTGGTTAACATCTAAAATAATTATTCCCTCACAAGGGAAACACACACACACACACACACACACAAATGGTGGGTAGTTACAAGTAGGTCAAAGGTCCAAAAGGAAGCCCCGCACCATGTGGGAAGCATCTGTAACACAACTACAACTGTGGACAGAGCTGGCATTTCTAGAGGGAACAAGATAGATCGGTGTGAAGAAGTTGTGGTAGAAATTTCCCTAGGAAGAGAGCTTCCTCTGGGATCGGGGACCATCAGGGGCTTTGTTGACTCCAAAATTTCACAGAAACATGAAAGGAGGGTAGCTAAGTGATTCCATAGAAGGACGCGTGTGCTTATGTGTCATTCAGATAAGAGCTGCATTCACCATGATGGCTTCCCAACCCACCTCCTCCTTTGCTTCTGGAACATAGTTTTTCAAGACCCACTAAGTGAGACCTTGAGCAAAAGTCAGAAACAGCCAACAGCTCTTGAGCTCCTGCAAAAGTATTAGCCTGAGCAGGAAACCTGAAGGCATTTCATTACCACCAGATAGCTCCACCATTCTTGGCCACCATACAAGATGCAAACAGCTTAGATTATCTATCCTCTAGGGGTCTCTGGGTGGCACAGTTGGTTAAGCCTCTGACTCTTGGTTTTGGCTCAGGTCATGATCTTGGGACCTTGAAATCGAGCCCTCTGTCAGGCTCTGTGCTCAGCATGGAGTCTGGTTGAGATTCTCTCCCTCTCCCTCTTCCCCTTCCACTTGTGCTCTCTTTCTCTCCTGAAAATAAATACATTTTTAAAAAAGATAATCTATCCTCTAGATATCTCCCATCCCCATTTTATCCCAAGCTTCTTCTACACCAGCTCTTTCAACCCCAAACAAAAAAGCAACCCATGCTGCCTGATGACCTTTCCCTAGAGCCTCATCACTGACATCCCTGATCTCCTGGACAGGGATGGGTACCCAAGCTATAGCTGGGGTAACTTCGGTGTCCATGAGGATGACCTGTCCAAAAAAGAGCCCCACCATACTTCTTGAACCCCATAACTGTGATGTCTCCCATATACCATACCTGGAACTTCTCAGGATCTTCTGGAAGTGCCTCACGTCATAAATACTAAATTCTCTAGCTGCAATCCCTTTTCCACTCCATTGCTCCAGTAATGATGCCCTGTGTAGGCATCCCAGCCGAGAGCCCCAGCTGAGATTGCAAACATCGGCATCCACCGCTCATCCTGTAAGTGGACATTTTGGACAGCCAGCACAGTCGAGCCTTCACATGACTGCGACCCAGCGCCGCTTTTGTGCAACTACATGACAGACCCCGAGTGAGAACCACCCAGCTGAGTCCAGTCGACCCATAGGACCATGTCAGACAAAAATAAAGTGTTGTTGGAAGCCACGAAGCTTTAGAGAGGTTTGTTGGAGCAGAAATGAATAACCAGAACAGTGTCCAACCTGGAAGAGGCGATCAGGTTATCCTCTCCCCTGTCCTTAGGTCTTCCTTTCCTCCTGCACCTTCACCCTTCACCACCTGCCCCTCACTCTGCAGCAGGGCAACTCCTGTTATGGAGAGTAGAGTGCTGCCTACGGCAAAGGCTGAGAGGAGAGGTTTATTTAGAATGCCCGAGAGACATTAAGCTTTGCAAGCCTCCCAGAAATCCAAGAACAGGAGTTACAGGCAGGCTGGCCTTGGTGAGGCTGGGGATCTGGGGATGAGCAGAACCTGAAGCAGTTCCAAGTGTTCCTTTCCACCCCTCCAGCATTCCATGAACACCTGCCTAATATCCACTCTGGACCAGGTTTGGTCTCCATTCAGCTGCTTTCTGGGGTCTGCTTTTCTCTGGACCATCTGTATCTCCTGATGCTTCCCCATCAGCTATGCTTCCTCTTTTCTGTACATTATAAATCCTGCTGCTTCACAGCTGTCCCTTGTTTGTGACACACACTCCTCCCTCCCATGGCTGCTACTCAATGTGAAAACCCCTCTAAATGCGGTCTGGCCACTTCAGCTGAAGCTGAATGTCACAGGTCTAATTCCTAACAGCAAGAATGGATCAGCCCCCACTCAGGCTTAGTGTCTAGCTCTGGTCCAGTCAACACTATAAAGCTAGCGCTATGTTGATGTGGAAAGAGTCTTTTTTTTCTTTTTATTTATTTATTTGACAGAGAGAGAGAGAGAGAGAGAGAGATCACAAGTAGGCAGAGAGGCAGGCAGAGAGAAAGGCAGAAACAGGCTCCCTGCTGAGCAGAGAGCCCCATATGACCCTGAGACCATGGATCCTGAGACCATGACCTGAGCCGAAGGCAGAGGCTTTAACCCACTGAGCCACCCAGGCACCCCGATGTGGAGAGATTCTTAATAGAAGGGTGACAGAGTGACAAGTTGAGGGTTAGATCAGGGACCTGCACTCCGAGAATGGCTACATCACTAGTTTGTGTGTGGCCTGGGGCAACCTACTTCCCTCTCAGGCAGTCTCGCCTCCCCCTGTACGGAATGAGGTAATTCCATCAGACGGTAGTGGGGGGGGGGTGCCCCTGATAAGTGTTCCAGAATCCAAGAGTAAAGAAGCAGGTCAAGTTTGTCTGTTGCTTTTAACCTTCCAACAACTTTTTCCAATAGGGACTAAATATCATCTTCATTTTATAGTTGGGGAAACTGAGGTCTGACCAGATGAATAGCATGCGCCAGCTCACACAGCCAGGAAGTAACTCAGCTGGGACACAGACAAAAATCTGTTTGCAGTCAAGGCCTGTGTTCTGAGTCATTCCCTTTACCCCTTATCTGTGCCACAGTCTGTGTGCCCAGGAGGAAGATAATATAAAATAAAAATGGTTGAGAAAAGCTGGCACAGTCTACATGATTTCTTTCCACACTGTATCTTTTTCTCTTATGCTCTAATATTTTTTCCTGTTAAGCATTTTAGAACACTGGGGGCTTGGGAAGTAATAATGAGCCGGATGTAAACCAGAGACCTCAAGGAGAGAGGACTGCTCACAATGACATCCCTCCTCCGCCAGGGGATGATTTCATGATATCACATAATACAAGGGTGGGGAGACAGCTCCTTCTCTTTCTATTAATACCATTCAGTGGAAATTTGTTAAAGAAACAGACCTGGATCCACTTTTGCAGCTGGGGAAGTGGGAAAAGGCCTTGCTCTCTGTGACCTTTCGGGCCCTCCAAGGCTATGCATGCAGAGCATGTGCGGGGTCCTGGCTGGCGCAGGGGAGCACCCCCGTGACCAGAGCTCTCCCTCTAATGAGCACAACCCCTGAAGAGGGAGGGCAGAGGACTGGGTCAGCGGGAAGGGCTCTGCATTCCCTACAGATTATGGTCCAGAGAACAGGGTTCACAGGATCTCAAATGTGCATGCGAATTTCTTGCTCTGTGCTGTGGCTCCCCGGCTTGAATACAGATGAAGCCTGCTAAAACCCAGGCCCCCGTGAGGAGAGGGCTGGCTGGAGGCTTTTTAATATCTGCCATGAGACAAGGAAGAATCCTTCCACCCAGCGGTTCTCAGCTGGGATTTCCCCAGACTAGAATATAGTTAGGGCATCCGCAGCAGGGGGGTGTACACAAAATGAGGGGGTGGGAAATGCTGATGGCACTTAGCATTTCCAAAATATTTTCCAAAAATATTTCCAAAACAGACTTTGTAGACAGCCTTACACGTATTCATTTCTTTTTAAGTTTTTTTGTTTTAATTATACATGGGATGCGTGGTAAAAAAACCATAATCTTTTATGGTAGCTATGCCTATGTAGAGCACTTACTGTGTAACAGGCCCCATTCTGAGACTTTAAAATAGTTACTCATTTAATGCTTTAACATTTTAAATTACATGATCTGTTTTTGTTTTTTTTTTTAAGTTAGCTGTACACCCAACATGGGGCTTGAACCCATGACCCTGAGATCAAGAACCGCATGCTCTACCAACTGAGCCAGACAGGTGTCCCTACATGATCTATTTTGTTTTTTAAAGATTTTTTTTTTTTTTGAACAGAGAAAGAGAGATCATAAATAGGCAGAGAGAAGCAGGCAGAGACAGAGGGAGAAGCAGGCTCCCTGCTGAGCAGAGAGCCTGATGTGGGACTCGATCCCAGGACCCTGAGATTATGTCCTGAGCCGAAAGCAGAGGCTTAACCCACTTGAGCCACCCTGGTGTCCCTGCATGATCTATTTTTTTCCTCCTCTTACAGGTGAGGAAACTAAGGCATGGGGAGGTTAACGAACTTTTCTTGGGTTCAACAATTAAATGGTGAGTCTGGGACTTCAACCTAAACAAATATGTGCCACAGTTGTATCAGTTAGCTTTTGCTATGTAACAAACCATCCCCAGGCTGCATGACTCTAAGCAGTACACATTTATTATTTCTCGCAATTAGATGAACTGGCAGGCTGGTATTTCTGGCCTGAGCCAGCTCAGCTGATCTCTGTAGTCTGCTGGCAGCTTGGCCAGGGCCAGATGGTCTAGGATGGCCTCATCTGCGTGTCTGGTGATTGGATCCAACTGAGCTGTGGTGATGATGATGACTTGGCGGGACATCTCTCGTCATTCAGTAGGCTACTCCAGACTACTAAAAAAGAGGTGGTCACAGGATCCCAAAATGGATGAGAGAGAGGGAGGATCCAATATGCTAGTGCTTTTTGAGCTTCCTCTTGTATCGTGTTTGCCAATGTCCCACTGGCCAAAACAAGTTAACAAGGCCAGCCCAGAGTCAGTGTGGGAAGGGAGGGGGCTACCCAAGCTCATGGACCTCATAGGGAGGGAATAATGAGGGACTATTTTTACAATCTCCACAATAGTGTCAGCTCTGAACCTCTCAATAAACTGAACTCTTAGACTTCTGATAGTCTCACTTCAACTCTGGGCCTCAGTGGAGCCCTGGGCAAGAACTCCTGGGAGGAATCTTATAGCCAGACAGGACCAGATACTGCTCGTGAATCCCCAATGTCCCACCTTCTCCCAATGCCCCACCTAACCAGTACCCTGCCATTATATGGAGACAGAATCTGACTAAGTGTCTATGGAAGGGAAAGGAAGTGGATTGTGAATCACGGAGCTTGGGTCTGAAACTAGCTTTGGGACCTTGGTTAGACCACCTTGTTTCACTGGGCCTCAGGGATTTTATTTTGCCCAATTCAATAGTCCCATTCAATCAATAAACACTCGCTTCCCACTGTGTGATAGGCATTGTGTTGGACAACACAGGCACAGTTGTGAAAATAGCCCTGTCTCCCATGAAGCATTTAGCACCATGGCAAACTAGGTTGTTAACCAAATAATCTCAGTAATGAGCAGAGAATTCCAGACTGAGGTAAGTACTCTAAAAGACAAAAACCCAGTTCTATGAGAAGCTCCTGGGTGGCTCAGTGGGTTAAAGCCTCTGCCTTCGACTCAGGTCATGATCTCAGGGTCCTGGGATCGAGCCCCACATCGGGCTCTCTGCTCAGCGGGGAGCCTGCTTCCCTTCCTTTCTCTCTGCCTGCTTCTCTGCCTACTTGTGATCTGTCTGTCAAATATATAAATAAAATCTTAAAAAAAAAAAAAAAAGCTCTTGAAAGAATTTGGAGTAGACCATGAGAATGGGGAAGGAAAGAAGGTCCCCTCTAACTGACAGAAAGAATTAAACTGAGAGAACCAGGGAAAATAACATGGAACCCAGAGTGACTGGAGATAATTCTCCATGGATCCCATAATTCTCCACACATCTTGAAAAGAGGTCCTAACTGCCTTTGTCCTAGGCTAGCTCTTCCAGGATATTGGTATAGTGAACAGCCTTGGAAGAGAGAGGTAACACCTCCACCTGGAGCAATAAATCACCATGCTTACTGCCCAGTATAAAAGATTCAGGTTCCCTAAGCTCCGGGTTCCTTTCCTGTAATGCAGCCCACTGCCTGCCCAGGTGTCACTTAGTCCTCTTCATATCACCGTGTGGGAAATGGATGCAGAAAACCAAAGCAAAGTGATGATACTCTGGACTCTGCTACTGCTGTGAATAATAAACTGTCCTCTTTCTCTGACCCAGGTATCTCTTGTCTTCTACCAGCGTCTAGGAAGCTGTGGCAAAGCTAACAGTTAAGCTTGCAAGGAATGCAAAATTCAGACCCTTCTTGCTTGTTCCCAAGCAAAGTGACACAAACTGAAGCTGGAGGATAAATGAAGCCTGGGGTGGGGATGAACAGAAGTTCAGGCAGAGAACATGTGCAAAGGCTTGGAGGTAGTGGAGAGCAAGGAAATGGAGAATAAATCTGTCCACTATAACAGGAATGGGAACCTCCTGAGGAAGTGGGGAGAGATAAAGCTGGGAGAAGGTGGGGAGAAGTAGTCAACATGCAAAACAGGAAGACTTTATCCCAAGGGCAGAGCAAGCCACTGAAGGCTACTTTGGGCAGACTAGACATAAAATCCATTAGGGCTGACTCTGAACACTCCCCTTAGCCTCCAGATCCTTTTCTACCTCTATACTCCCAGAAAATAGTCTTGGTTGCAGCATAGGTTGGCATAGCAACAACAATGTGGCTGTTTCCTCTATGGTTTTATTTTCACAAAGTCTAGATTATCAAGCAGGCTGTAGGTATGTTTGGACAATTACAGGTCCTGGGCAGAGGGAAGAGAAGTAGAGGGGCTTCCTCCTTTTGGCTGAAGAGTGGACAGTGATAAGAGGTAATTTCTTTTGGGAGGCTGAGCCTCCTAACTAGTCCTTCTGGCCTGCTGACCACTGTCTGTTGAATCCAGCCAGGCCAGGAAAGCAGTGTCTTTCCTGTAACCCATTAAATATAGAGGAAGGGAGGTTATACCTGGAGCTTCACAAGGAGCAAATTCCTCTTATTTGAGTGTATACATACAGTATATACAATGGATTTGTGAATGCAGTGTAGAGTCAGACTACCTGGATTCAAATCTTAGCTCCTCCACTGACCAGCTTTATGACTTCAGGCAATTTTATTAATTTCTCTGTGCCTTTCCCCCATCTGTTAAATGGGATCTAACTCATAGGGTCATTATGAAAATTAAATGGGGATTAAATACATAAAGTTCTTAGAACACGATTCGGCATACAGTGTGTATTCAGTAAGTATTAGCTATAATTCTTACAGCTTGTTTGAAATGTACCTTCTTACAATCTCTGTCATTCAAAAACTCCAGCCATTTACAATCATTCCCACCAGAGAAGGCATCATGCAACAAATTAAACACCTATAATCACTAGATCACATTATAAGAAACTCCCTCTTGGAATCTACTGGAATCACTACAATTTGATATTTAAATCCCAAAATACAGTTTTGAGATTCACTCAGCCTGATTTGTTGATGACTCCCTAGTCAAGCTTCCTGACTAAGGGGCACATAATAGATCTGAAGGGGCTTCCTTGGGCTCCTAGGTCTTTAAACTGGGGAGGTTCCAGTCTAAGCCACAGAACATGAGAAATAAGAAATCATTATTTCTCTGAGCCACTAAATCTTGAAGGGCTTCATTACTCAGGACAGGATAACTGATATATGAAATACCCCAGAGATTCTGACTCATTAAGTCTGGGATAGGGTCTCAGTAACTTCGGCTACCTTGTGTCCCCAAGCATTTACTAATTCACGTGGTTCCCATCAGTGCCTCCTCACTGCCGCCTCCTCCTGCCCCCTGCTTTCCTGATGACAGGAGACTCTTGGGCCCCGAGTCAGAACTTCTGAATCAAAAAGTCTAAAAAAAAAAAAAAAAAACTCAAGAGTTGAGAGACTGAATATACAAATGGGCATTGGCCAGATACTATATAAAAATAGAGCTCTGACCTATTATTGGCAGCAATAAGCCCATGAAGTTGAACAAACCCTGTAGCTATCAACTCAACATGGCCAGGACTTTATCAAGAGCTTCCCTAATTTTTGGACCTGCTTCCAACTTAGGACCAAGCCGAGAAAGCCAAATGTGCTCCCCTAAAGCCATCACATAGGATGCCCCACTTCTAATCAGGTCACCTCCAACATCCCCATGCCAATAGCCTCCAATCAGGGAACCCCCAAACCCCCCTCCTTTCCACTATAAAGCTTCCCACTCCCTGCCTGTCTCTGAGTCTCTGCCAAAACTCGGGCAAAGGTAGCTGCCAGAGCAAACTCTGAATAAACAGCTTTTTCTTGTTCTTATTTAGGTGGTCTTCATTTATCTCCACAGAATTGATATATTTAATACTAACAAGTGATTCTTCTCATCAGGGAAGTTTGGAAAACCCCATCACAGACCCTTGCTCCTCGAAGTGTGGTCCCCAGCACAGCAGCAGCTGCAGCACCTGGGAGCCTGTGTGGTTTGCAGAATCTCGGTCTCTCCCCCAGACCTACTGTTTCAGAACCTGCATTTTCAACCAGATCCTAGAGGTGACCCTCCAGCACATTAAAGCGTGAAGAGCACTGACCAGGAACATTGATCCAGGTCAGTGGGTCTCAGCTCTGGGTGCACATTAGAATCCTCTGGGGGCTGTTTAAAATACCAAAGCCTGTCTTCCACAGTCAGAGCATTCATCTGGTTTAATTGGCCCCTGAGTAGGGCTTGCACATCAGTGCTCTTAAAAGCTCCCCGGGGAATTCTCACATGCAGCCCGTGCTAAGAACCGCTGACCCAAGACAATGGTTCTCAATCTTTGGTATGTGTCAGGATCACCTGGAAAGCCCCCTGGGCACACAGAGGTCCAGGCTGGATGAGGGAGGGCAGAATAACCGAGATCCTGGGCAATTCTGAAACTGACCAAGTAGGAGAAGTTCTGTGAGGGGAGAGTCCCGTGGAAGCTTGCCATACAGTTTTTTTTTTCCCCCTCTTAATTTCTTCTTCTTCCTCAATTCGACTTGTCTGGCATCATGGCTCTTAAAACTCAAAGAACAAGAGAACCTCAGAACTGGAGAGAACTGTAGGCATCTTTGAGCACAGTAAATGAGGGTCTGACAGCCAAATCTGGCTCATGGCGTGCATGTGTTTTCATCTATACACATTTTTTTAAAAAGCTTTGAATCCACTGCCAGCATTTTTTAAAGGAGATTTTACATAAAAATCTAAATTTCTGGATTCTCCTGAAAAATCAGGGGATCTAGCCACAATCACCCCATTCCTGCATGGCAACAACTGGCTGGAATCACTCCTTAAAATAGGGTTTGGGTTCACCGGTTGCCTACAGTCTCTACCTGATCCATGTCGCTCATTTTTGTCACCTGCCTGGTCCCACAAGCGTCTGAGTTTGAAATCTTTACATTAATAGTCCTACCCCGTGTTTTGTAAATGAGAAGACTGAACCCTCCACCTCACCCTTGTGGAAGCTCGAAGTCCCTGAATCATGGCCAGTGCTGGGACGAGGGTCAGACCTCTGTGCTGCTCGTGGGAGATGGCGATTCTGCCTTGCTGAGACCTGACTTATACACTAGACGACAGTGACCTCGAGGCCCCCAGCATCCACTCAGAACTTAGAACACCTTAAACAATAAGCAATATCTGCTTTTGGTTTCAGGCTTGTCACCTACTCAGATGCACTTACACAGCAATTAATTCTACCCATTGAGCCTCCACAAACTCGTCTACACACAGAATCACAACAGGGTCTGATCTATATGGTTATTTGAGGATTACATTAAATCATCTTAGTCTGGTACCTGAGACATAGGAAGGGCTCTATAATGAGAACGAGATACTATTAGTGAGTTTTTTCTATATATTTTTCAAAATGGTCATTGTTGAGTTTCTGCCAACACCAAACTTACTCGGAAAGCAATGTGGTAAGAGAGACACCTATTGGTTGAGTGGCTTTAGGCAAAGCTCTCAAAACGTGCTAAGCCTCAGTGTTTTTCATCTGTAAAATAGGGATAATAATAGCACTTACTCCCCAGAGTTGTCTGAAGTTTAAATGAGATAATGCATGTGTAAAGCTTGCTTACCACAGTGCCCAGCTCCTAATAACCTCAGCTTTGGACTCCTCAAAGCAGGGTTACCACCTAGTGGTGTAAGCATGTAACTGCAGGCTCTACGAGGCACGTGAGAAAAACAATGGCCAAAATATGGCCCTTGTAGGTGGATCGCAAGGTCTGATTTGACAGTGCAAAGTAAATTCAGAAAGAGGTGGCTGGCCATTCAGTGAGCTCGGGAAATGTTCCCAGGTCCACTCCTGGACTACTCTTTGCCATTGCAGTGCACTCGCCACGACAACTCTGGCTTTTCATCTTGCGTGGGGGGGCAGGGGTCTCCTCTGGACGTTAACCAGCTGGATTCTGGATTTCCTTGGCCCCTGGTTTGGTTCATGGCTATTTAGTTTGCTGCATGACCACTGGTTTCTGGTGGTTGCCGGTTTCTGGTCTCAGGGATCCAGTTACTGCACACGGCATGATTTGGCTCCGTACCATCATGGCTTGAGCAGGCTGCCCCCACTCCCCACCCCGCCCCAGGTTATGGGTAAGAGCTGCTCTTCCCTGCTTGGAAATGTGGCCAGCTAGAGGGGTGGCCTTTTCCCCTTCCATAAGAGACCTGGAAACTGGTCCTTCGCCGCCCAGAAGAAACCCAAACCACACAGGGTGGCAGCAACTACTCATTATTATCGAATGGACCCACTAATCAGTCTACAAGAGTGCCCTGTGTTAGCCTCTAAAAATATAGCTTAAGGTTCCTTCTCTCTGCCACTGTCCTCACCTAGCTCTCGGTCCTCCAGGCAGGATCCAGGATCAAGAGCAAAGTATTCCTCCCTCAAGGAGGGATTAGCTGAGTTTAAGGATTTCATGTTTCCCACCATCCCAGCAATGGGCAAGGAAAGGCCATGCCAGGTGAATGCAGCCTCTTTTCACACTTTCTCTTTCCCTCAGATTCTTTACTTCGACAGATAGAAGAGACTGTGGCCTGATGAGAGAGGGAGTCTTTCGAGCAGACAGAAACCAAAGGTTTATTTCTGTTTTCTTTCAGCAAATATTTAACAGGCACTTACTAGGGGCCTGGCACTGCTCTAGGTGCTGGAGATACAGCTGAGGACAAAACAAACACTCATGCTCTTCTGGACCTGAATCCCAAAGCAGAGGTGGACGACAAATAAAATAAATAAGTAAAACACATAGTGTGCTGGTGATAAATGCTAAGGAAAGAGAAATCAGGGAAATGAGGAGGTGGTGAGAAGGTGACATAAGAACAAAGACCGGAAGTGGGGAGGGACTGAACTGTGTGAACATCTGGGAGAGGAACATCTCAGGTGGTGAGAAGGTCAAGTGCAAAGCCCTGACATGGGACTGTCATGTCCCAGGAATTACAAGGAGGCCACTGTGGCTGGTATGGGTCACTGAGGGGAGAAGAGTCAGAGATGAGGTCAGAGAGGCACCAGGTGGGGGGGGCACCTGGGTGTCTCAGTCAGTTGAGTGGCTGACTCTTGATTTCGGCTCGGGTCATGATCTCTGGGTCCTGGGATCAAATCCTCTGTCAGGCTCCAGGCTTGGGCAAGGTAGCCCACTTGAGGATTTCTCTCCCTCTGCCCCTCTCTCTGCTTTCTCTCTCTCTCAAATAAATAAATACACCTTTTTTTAAAAAAAGGAGTTATCAGGTGGCCTGGAAGGTGAGAAGCCATTGGGGAGCAGAGGAGTGACAAGATCTAAATTATGTTCAATGGGGTCAGTCTGGCTGCCATATGGAGAATGGACTGAAAGGGTCAAGAATGATGAGGGACAGGTGCAGAAGCAAAGTATCCATTTAGGAAGCAAAAGATCATGGTGGCTTAGACCAGGGCAGTTGCAGTGGAGAAGGTTATAAGTGGTGAGAATCTGAAAATTACTCTGGCAACAAGCCTTAGAGAGGAGTCAACACATCTCATGTAGAGCACCGACGACACGTGCAATTAGTTCTATAATCACTGTGTCCTACCCAACTCACCTGACAGAGTGTTAGCGCTCTGCCATTGGGAACCAGACCTGTCTTTTGAGTTCTGTGTCTGGCTGTCCAGGACAGTGACTGACACTAAGTGGACATTCTGATAGATGGATACATGGATGGATGGATGGACAAGTGGATGGATGGATGGATGGATTGATGGATGGTGGATGGATGGTGGATGGATGGATGGTGGATGGATGGATGGTGGATGGATGGTGGATGGATGGATGGATTGATGGATGGTGGATTGATGGATGGTGGATGGATGGATAGTGGATGGATGGATGGATGGATGGACGGAGGGATGGATGGTGGGATGGATGTTGGATGGATGTTGAATGGATGTTGAATGGATGTTGGATGGATGGTGGATGGATGGATGGATGGATGATGGGGTAGAAAATTCCATTTTCCCAACTTTCCCTTTTTCAAACTATAGAGTTACGATTGGTCATATGATTAGAATAATTCATGGAGCTGACCACCCAGTTAAGGATATTCCAGAGATGGCTCCAACCACAAAAAAAAAAAAAAAAGAAAGAAAGTAAGAAAGAAAGAAAGAAAGAAAGGAAGGAAGGAAGGAAGGAAGGAAGGGGTTGTAAATACAGCTGAAGCCCTGAGGAACCTCATCAGATGCCTGGGGGAAGCCAGAGCTAGATACAATAGTTTTCCCAATTGAGATGAAAGATATACTAAAACCGAGCTTTGGACATCAGGGAATTTTCAGTGCGAAACATCTGCTGACTTAAGGCTGGTCTGTGGTTCTTTTTGTAAGCACTTTTAATATAATCTTGCATAAACAGGACTCTAGAAACCATGTCTGCCCAATATAGATAATCCTGCAGGGACCACTGTGTGGGTGATACTAAAGGAAGGTTGCACTTTATGTGGATGTCTGGTCCAAATAATTATCTAAGGACATGCCTCCTTTTCCACTGCATCAGGAAGAAACACTTTTCTTGTTAAACATCCAGGCTCTCAGGGGAACCCGGCCCTGCCCAGACTGGTCTCCCGGATGTACCTCACCTGTAGCCACAGGGAGACTGGAGACAGAAAGTTTATCGAAAATAAAACCCACTTTGACTACCTCAGCAGGTAATGTCTCACTAATGGTTAGTCATGCAACTCCCAGTCTGGATTCAGTCTGGCCACAAAAGCTTCTTCTCTTCCACACAGTCATTAGCAACCCTGGAATCAATAGATAGCTCATGCCAGCCTCAAGAAATGCACAAATCGTCATAGCCACAGGCCCAGCTAAGCTACTGTGGTGATGCCACGTGCTCACCAGGGGGAAAACAGCCCTCAGATGAGCATATATTCTCCTCTTTTCTCATAAAGACAACTGTACAGCAGTTAAGTAAGGACACATGCCTGTATGTGTTTTCAATCTCTCTGCCTCTCTTTCTGTCTCTCTCTCCTTTTCTGTCTCTGTTTCTCTGTTTCTCCCTCTCTCTCTCTCTCTCTCTCTCTCTCTCACACACACACACACACACACACACACATTCTGAATTTTTTTTTTTTTTTTGCCTTTAAAAATAGCATTGGTGTGGTGCCTGTGTGGCTCAGTTGGTTATGCATCTGCCTTCGGCTCAGGTCACAATCCCAGGGTCCTGGGGTCCAACTCCACATTGAGTCCCACATCGGACTCCCTGCTCAGTGGCGAGCCTGCTTCTCCCTCTGCCTGCTACTCCCCCTGCTTGTGCACTCACTCTCTCTCTCTCTCTGTCAAATAAATAAATAAAAACTTTTTTAAAAAAAGATAAGATTGGTAAGCATGTACAATTATAATGACATCTGAGACAGCCAAGGAGAGAAAAAAAAAAGTCTGTATAAGGAAGAAACAAAAGACCCACATCTGGGACAAAGTTCAAGGGAGTATCTTAAGTTAACATTAAGATACAGCAACAATAAGGACATAATTGTCTGCCATACTAAAAAAATGCTAACTTTCAAAATGGAGAAATCAACCCATATATTTAAATTTGTCTATGTATAAAGAATATTTGTAATGATATAAAAACCTCTTATGTACAAAGAAATATGCAAATTGTTAAATACTTTCATTCATAAAAATTGTGTTTTAAATGAATATTTATTGGCACCGAGTATGTTCATTACATATTGTTAAGGAAAAAATGACATAAAACAACATAGGGTTTGCATTTCTAATAATCTAATGGACTAGGCATCTTGACAAAAATCCCCAACACAAAACATGTAGAAATCACTCAAAATGTGGTAAAAATCTTTCTAAATGAATATATGAATTAGGGTGCAAATAACAGAAATTCCCCAGATGCCAAATTTGAAGTGAGGGTTGAAAATCAGGGTGGTAAATTGACATTGAGGGTTGGGGACAACTGCCAAAGTCAGTGACCAAGAAGTTTTTACAGTTTCAAAAATTTTAACAGTTACATGAGAACAGATGACCAAAGTCCTAAACCTACGCATAATGGGAAAATAAGGCCAAGACCCTCAAAGGACTATGCCCTTGATGAAAAGTTTGACAAGAAAATAATTTACCCACTGGCAGAGAGATAAGACTAAGGAAGGCCTGTTGGACTCAGTCTGAGGTCTGGTAGGGAAAGAGTATTTCCCTGAGAATTCATAACCACAGAATTATTCTCACATGCATCTGGGATTTAATTGTACTCCCTGCAAGGAAAACCCCAAGGTGAAAAATTAGTAAAGTGATTCCAGGTTGGTTTCTTCAGAGTACCCAGAAGAAGAAAATGCGTTATTCTCTCTGGAGTTACCTGTCCTCAACCCAAACCTCCCTGAATCCACAGAAAATGCCCCTTTAAACATCAGCTCACTAACCAACACTAAAAAACACATGAATAAACAAGCTACCATAAATGAAACTAAGCAGAAATAACAAGCAGCAGAATTAGAACTCCATAACATAGATTGTTGGATTCAGAATACTAAAAAAAAAAAAAAATACTTTTTAAAGAAGAAAGAAATAAAATACTATCCCAAAGATCAGAGGCAAGAGTGAAAAAGAACCAAATATCATTTTAGAAAACAAAACAATAATTTAAATGGAAAATTCAATTTATCTGATAAATCAGATAAACTAGAAAGAGATAAAGAAGAAAAAATAACGACCTAGAAAACAGACATGAAAAAACTACCCAGAATATTGCACAGAGAGATAGAGATAAAAATTTGTTAAGTGGTTAAAAGACACTGCTTCTGGAACATATATCCAATCATATTTCCAAAAGAAGGTAAGAGACCTGCAAAGTGATATAAGAAAGATGGTGGAATAGCAAATGCCAGCCCTTAAGCAGGCAGAAACATCAATGCTGGCCACCATCCCTGGAAGGGAATATCTTTGTGGAAACCTGGGAGCCCAGTGGAGAAATTCCAGCACCCTCTTCAAAATCCGAAAAAAAATGCATCGAAGAAAGTAAGAAAACCCATTTCACTTCATTTCTGACACCTCTGCCTGGGGTTCAGTAACAAGAGAGGTCCCTGGCCCACAGTTTCTCCCATGGGGTAAAATGAGAGCAGAATGAATGCCTGGCTTCCCCAGTCTAGAAGGATACTGCCCAAGAAGCCCACTTCTGCATTACACCACTCAGACAGCTGAAGGGATTAGCATAGCTGAATAGTCTGGGGAAGCTAGAGTCAGGGAAAAGAAACAGGCTCATAGTAACCACCCTGTGGATCTCAAAAACCCAGCCACAGATCCTACTAACTAATCCTCAGGCTCCACAAAGAGGCCTGTCCACAAATCCCATGGAACTTCTCACCTGCAGCTCCCCCAAATGACCATTGTAGCCCCAGCAGTCCATGTATACCCCAAAGACAATGTACACAAGCCTCCATAAATGGTGCACACATTCTCCTACAAATGGCATGTGCAAACCGCTGCAGACAATACACGGATTTCAGCAGCAAGCTTGTTTCTGCAGGTTTGGGGGAAGGCACAAGCTTGCACACTTTAAGACACTGCCCTGGAGAAAATAAACAGGAGACTCTCAACCCTTGGCCCAACTTTGTGGGACGGAAAAAAGGCACACAATCCTAAGACTTCCCTTCCAAAAAAGGAACAAAAGGCAATGAAAAGAATGAAGAAAAGCAATCCTTAAAGAAATAATGATTTTCAAAAATTGATAAGGAAGGCACCTGGGTGACTCAATTGGTTAAGCAAGAGCCTTTGGCTCAGGTCATGATCCCGGAGTCCCTTGATCAAACCTACATCGGACTCCCAACTCTGCAGGGAATCTGCTTCTCCTTCTGCCCTTCTCCCCTCTCATGCTCCTCCTCTTTCTCTCTCTCAAATAAATAAATAAGTAAAATCTTTTTTAAAAATTGATAAGAAAAAAATGTTTAAAAATCGATAAAATCCTGAGAAGCATACAAATCTAAAATCCACACCTGTGCACGTCACACAGAAACTTAATAATATACAAACTTCATCCCCCCATTCCACCCACCAATAATAAAGATCTTAAAAGTAGCCAGAAATAAAAGACAAAGGAATAGAAATCTGAATAGCAAGACCTCTCAATGGAAATCTGTGGACAAAAGACTGAGATCTCAACGTGCTAAAAGAAAAGAACTGCCACTTAAAATTATATACCTAGCTAAACTATCATTTTCTAACAAGAACAAAATAATGCCATTTCAAATAGGATAAATAATGTTTTCATTAAGGAATTAATAAAACAAGCATTTGAGAAAGAAAGAAAGTGAATCCCAGAAGAAAGTTCTAAAATGCACACAGGAAATGTGCAGACAAGTCTGCAGATTTAGTAGTGCCCTCAAGCAGGGATGGGAAGATGTTCCTTTTGAAGACTGTAAAGTGTGCAGAAACTCTCCCTCTATAACATACTGGTGCAGAAAACCTTTTGCCTTTTTCCCTCTGGATGAACCCAACCTGCAACTTTATCCTCCCTCAAAGCTACAGAGCTGTTAATTTTCCAGATAAACCTGCAAATCTACATGCAAGATTTCTACTCAGCTGACAGCAATTCTGGATAAATCATACTAATACTTAAAAGAAAAAAAAAGGCACTACATTTTAGATTTTTGAAAGGAGAAAAATCATACTCAATGGAGAATAAAAGGAAGGATTTCAGCTCTCAAATCTCATTTTACACATCTTGCTTCATATATGTTCCATCTCTAAAAAATGTCTTGTCCTTTTTTGCCATGTACAAATCCTACTCATCCCTCAAGACCCAAATCAAACATAAGTTCTGTGAAATATTTCCTGATTCCTTGTACATGAATACTGTGCCTTACACAAGATACTTCAGTTTTTGCCATTATTTCTATATGTCTTTATCACTAGACTGTGAACTTCCTAAAAACAAGAACTAATTTTTTTCTTTATTTCTGTATCCTCAACTCCTGGTACAGCATCTGACCTATAGTAAGTATTTGTTCATATGTATTTATTGACTCAGTGGATGGTCCCCATGGATTTTCAAATAAAGTTAACCAATAGATATAGACTATTCAGTCTCTGGGTAATCAGGTCTCATATCAGTATACTGGATCCTAGGAGAAGTTTAGCTCACAAAATATAAAATACCCCAGCAAGTAAGGAACTAAATAAAGCTCTGCAATGTGATTATATTGATGCTCCCATAGGTTCTGGGGCCAAATATCTGTGACTGAGTCCTGGAACTGCAAAGAAATATCAGAAGTCTCTTGGACCTTATCAACTCCATGGTCCTGGGGGCATTTATCGAGAAATTTACTTATCAGGGTTGGTGACCTCTAGATTTGGATTTGACTGCCTGCTTTCTAAGCCACTCATTAATCTGCAGGACGTTCTCTAAGCCTTGATCATTTCTGCCTTATTAGCATATCATTAATTTCTATGTAAAGCAGGGGTCACAGACCATCACTGTGACACAATTCTCTGAATGTAGGAAATTGAATCATTTAAATTTCTGAACAGAAATAAGAAGATACGTCTCCCCAAAAAAGTGGTTCAGTGATAACAGAATAGGAAGCATCCTTGAGTAAGAAATGGCATTTTGTAGAGTAAGGAAGAGAACGTCAAAAATTCTAGGCAGGGATCCTTTTTAGGTACATGTCCGAAAAAGGCAAATCTATAGAGACAGAAAGTACATTAGTGGTGCCCTGGCATTGGGGGTGGGAAAGGGGATTAAGTGTAAAGGCGTTCAAGGGGCCTTACTGGGTGATGGAAATGGCTACAACTAGTTTATGGTGATGGATGCACAGCTCTGCTGAGTTACTAAAAAGCACTGAATCACACACTTTAAACAGGTGAATTTTTGTGAATTTTGATCCCTCAATAAATTGGGTTTTTTTTGTTAACAGTTTCAGTATTAGCATATCAAGGCCAA
Organism: Mustela nivalis; assembly: GCF_964662115.1. Classification (NCBI taxonomy): domain Eukaryota; kingdom Metazoa; phylum Chordata; class Mammalia; order Carnivora; family Mustelidae; genus Mustela; species Mustela nivalis. The sequence goes on from NC_139038.1 coordinate 21,270,152, forward strand.
AACAAAGTTTGGTCAGAAACACCTGCTAGCAGGTCTGTAATTAGCCGCATCAAGAATTAAGGAGGGCTGCTTTGGTGGCTCAGTTGGTTGGGCAACCAATTCTTGATCCCAGCTTGGGTCATGATCTCAGGGTCATAGGATCAAGCCCTGCATCAGGCTCCCCATTCAGGGGGCAGTCTTCTTGAACCTCTCTCTCTCTCCCTCTGGCCCTCCTCCCACTTGTGCTCTCACTCTCTCTAAAACATATAAATCTTAAAAAAAGAAAGAAGAATTAAGGAGACTGGGACCAGGGAGGACTTAAGAAACTTGCAACAGGATGTTCACTTCAGTGCAACTGTCTGATTTTTCCATCATAGAAAATGTCAAGCATAGAAGGAGAGGATGGATAACAAAACATGTACACAACACCCACCATCTTTAACAATGATCAACTCGTAGACAATCTTATGTCATCTAAAGCCCACCTACTCCATCCTACCCTGTATACTGATTTTATAGCACTGTGTTTTATTTTTTATTAAAGAATATGTCAGACATATACTAATGTACACCATGCAATAGAATAAGACCCATAACCTACCTTCAAGCTTCAACAATTCTCAATACATGGCCGGCTTATCTTATCTCTATTCCTCTCACTTCCCTTGTCCCTGTCTTATTTGTAAGCATACCTTAGACATCAAATCACTTCATCTGCAAACATTTCATTAAGTATCTCAAAAGGTGAGAACTTTATTCTTTTAATATAGCCACAGTACTATTACTATATCCCAACAAAATTAACAGTGTTTTCCTGCTATCTCTAAATACCCAGGGCTCAGATTTCCAACTGTACCATAAACCTCCAAAATATGTTTTTTAAGAGTTTGTTTATTTGAGTCGGGACCCGAAGAAGGTTCACACACTGCTGTTTACCGACATGTCTCTCGTTTCTTTTAGTCTGCAGGCCATCCCCGCCCCCTGTCCCATTTCTCTCTCATTTTCCTTGCAATTTCTTTGCTGAAGAAACCAGGTCATTTGTCTATAGACTTTTTCTCAAGTCTAGATTTTGCAGCACTATTTATAATAACAAAACACTGGAACCAGTAGACACTATCCATCGAAAAGAAGTCAGTTAAATAAATGAGGATATAACCCCATAATGCAATTCATAAGAGCTATGTGAGGGAGGCCTGGGTGGCTCAGCTGGTTAAGCATTTGCCTCAGCTTGGGTCATGATCTCGGGGTCCTGGGATCGAGTCCCCACATCAGGGTCCCTGCCCAGCAGGAAGTCTGCTTCTCGCTCTGCCTGCTGCTTCCCCTGCCTGTGCACACTCTCTCTCTGGCTCTCTCTCTCGGGCAAATAAATAAATAAAACCTTTAAAAAATAATAATAAATTAAAAAAATAAGAGCTGTGTGATTCATTTACATCAAACAGAAAGATATTACAAATGTTTATTAAATAGGTACTATGTGCCAGGTTCTATTCCAGATGTTAGAGATAAAGCTGTAAATAGCATAAAATCTCTGCCCTCTGGGAGCCTGTGTTTTAATGGAGGGTGACAAACAATACACATAAATAATTAAAATGCATAGACTGTCAGATGGTGCTACCTGGGATGGAGCACAACACAGAAGAAAAGGGAATAAGGACTGTGAGGCAGTGGGAAGGGAAGGTTGCCATTTCCAAAGAGAGAGCCAGAGAAGGCGCTGATGAGAAGGTGACATATGAGCACAGAGCCGACAGAGGTGGTAAGTGAGAAGTTATACAGATAAATGAGGGGTAAAGAATCCAAGGCAGAGGCAGCAGCCAGTGCAAAGATCCTGGGTTGACAGTGTGCCTGTTGTGTTCAAGGAATGGCAGAGAGGCCAGTGTGACTTGCGGGGGAGCCGAGGGGTAGGAGATGCTGCCCAAGAGGGGTCCAGGCCCAGACAGCACAGGGCTTCGCAGGCCATCACAAGGATGTTGGCCTTTACTCTCTGTGATATGGAGCCATGGGAGAGGATTTATCATTATCCTGAGATAATCGATAATGCAGATATCTAGTGGATATCTGCATTATGATATCTAATGCAACAGATAATGCAACAGCAACAAGAGAGTAGGAAGATGAATTTAGATGTTGCTAGACTTGCTGGACAACTTTTCCATCACCCTATCAGTTCCTGCACGTGACCCTACAGGGGTCAGATGACAAATTATCTTTCATTTGTCAGTGACTGGACAGTACAAGGGCCCCTGAAGGTCTCTCAGGTCTTTTGCCCTGAGGTTCAGGGCAAAGAGGTCTGGGTTGGGCAATATTTACTGGAAGAAGTTCCATGAAAAGTGTTGACTCTGTAGCAAGAGCCCCGATTTCTGTGATCCAGCCTGGGCGTTAGCTGTCTGTCCTTCCAAGTGCCCCTAAAACGAACTATAGCCTGTATCAGATCTGTTTTTGTAAATAAAGTTTTTTGGTACAGGGCCATGCCCATTCCCATTCATTTACATATAATCCAGGGCTGCTTTCAGCTAAACAGAGTTGGGTAAATTTGTTAGAGACCTTATGACCCCGAGGTCTAAAATATTTATTACCAGGCCCATTACAGGAAAAGTTTGCCCAGCCCTGTCCTAGAGAAACCAAGCCTCCCTAGGTGGGTCCAAGGCCCACCCAGTGAGGTGGTTCTGAGTCTTTGGAGAGTCACTGCCTGGTTCTGGCTGAGACCTCTTACCACCATTCTAAGGGGCTTCTTCCACTCTGGGTGGATTTCCTGAGATGAGTGGTGAATGCCCAGGGCCCTATGCTCTCCCTCCTTTGTCTCTTCTTCTGGGAACTGGGGTGAGTGGGCCTTGCCTAACATACCACCCTTCCCCCACACCCAGAGTGAGCCCCCACACAGTAGAGAATGTCTTCATGGGTTCATGGACAGCCCTGGGCCCAGATCCCAGCTTACTCATCACCTTGTAGGTCTCCTCAACCGCAAAATAGGGCTAACAGTCACGGGTCCAAAGACTGCTGACAAAGTTGCATGGGATGGCGGGCGTGGAGGCTGAGCACAGCGCCGAGCCCCACTGCGTCAGTGTGCACTGGCCGTCACCCCCGGGGCGGGGCCTTACTCCATTTACATTGCCACTTGGATGCAGTTGTGGACACTTCATCCTGACCGGCTCTAGCAACTACAGGGCTCTACGGGCAATGCTGATCGCCACATCATTGCCAATATCACAGAACACAACTGTCATCAGAGCAGCCCTGTGCTCCTGGGCCCCAGTGGACATCTCATGCTTTCCTGGCAACACTTCTCCCCTTTTTGGATAAAATCACCCCACCTACTCTCTCAGTCCCTGTGGCTTGGGTGGGCTGACAGGAATGAAAGGAGATGACCTAGCCCAGTCTGGCTAAAGAGTCTCCTCTTCAGCAGGCAGAGAGACCCAGGAGGCTCCCAAGAATCACGCTTTTTCCCAGCAGAGACTTTGCATTGGGTTGGCCAGAAATATCCATTCCCCCCGTGGGCACAGCTCCTCCTCCTGGCGACCACACTGTGTGGCCATCACGCCTCAGATTTCTTCCCCTCCACCCCTTGGGTGCTCACTTTCGTATACATATCACACTTCCAGTCCTGCAGAGTCAGAGAGGTTTCTGGGGCCAGAAGTGCCGCTACAAGACCCAACGTTGCTCCCAGATTCAAACTGCATTACACTCTAAGGCGTAGACAAGAACTGCCTTTGCATCTCCTTTGAAGGGGCGGAAATGCTGAATGTTGAATGTGCTAATGACAAGGTGGATGCCGCGGTGAGACACGTCCCCAAGGTCAACGAGAAGAATAGCTGTGTTCCAACACTGCCACTCCTTGTGGCAGCCATGACCCTCTGGGTTATTAAGGAATGACAGGAAGCAGATGAAGGAAGTGGACATGGAAATATCTGCTGGGAAGATGGAGAGCTCCTCCATTCCTCTGTCTCATTATCATATCTAGAACAGAAGCTGAAGGGGAGAAGTTGTTGAGTGACAACAAAAGGATGGCCAAGAAAGTCTCCGATAAGCGGTCTACAGCGCCAACTTGGACAAGCCACCATATGACAAAGACAGGCTAGTCTACGTCTTGGTGGAGGTTTGTGGGAAAAGCGCGATGGCCAGGTTTTTCTGCCCAGGGTACCGTCGCCTCTGTTTTGACAAAAGCACCATGGTTCCCTTTTGTAGAACCACTTTCCCTCCTTGGCCCTCTCTGCTCCCCACCAACCTTTAAGTCCCTGAGGTTTAGGGGAAGCATAGGCCACTCCTCCGCCCCAGGGATGGGCAAGTAAGCCAGGCCTGGTCCATGAGAACACTGCATGTCTTTGTCCACAGCGCTGGGTTCAGAGGGAAGCAGAGGGCTCATCCCTCTACCAATCAGAGCCAACAAATGTCATCACTAGGACTTTGACAGGAATGACAGGACAAAAGTCTTTCTCCTTCTCCTAGATATGCAAGCTAGTTGGACATCGTCTGGAGCCACAGAGGGGCCGTCCTGGCCACCATTGGAGGAGGGTCTGACTGAAAATGAAACTAACCTAGATAGCCCAGCCAAGCCAAGAAACAGAGCCAAGTCCTGATGACTTTGTCTGAGCTCCCGGATCCAGCCATGTCTAGCATGTCTAGAGCTAGCTATACCCCAACCTTTGCTGTTCATAAGCTAATAAATTCTCTTTTCCATTGCTTAAGTCAAGAGTTCTGCCTGATGGAAATATCTGCCAACCACCACGAAATTAGGAAGGGATGTTTTCTCTATCTAACCTATGGGAAATCTTTTTTTGAGCACTTAGATATGCTTGTCTTTTTTTTTTTTTTGCCACTGGAAATTCAATATGTGAAATTTTTTTTTTCTTCTCCTTTGGCATTTTCTAATAAAAAGAAAAATAGACTAGGGAGGAACATTCCTTGACAGGGTAAAAATGAAGGTCTATGTAATCTAAATAAGTCATTCAGTTTGATAAGAAACTCATCAAAATTCCAGAAGAGTCTTGAGGAAAAGGCAAAAATGATGTGCAAATGCCAGAGGGAGGGGAATATATGAGTTCAAGCATCCCCTTGGTGCCTGGCTCACTCAGCAGCACCATAGGTCAGAGGGTTCCCGGGGCACACAGGGTGACAACTTCCCACGTAAGATGCTAAGAAGGAACATCTCCAACAGGTTTCCTTAGTCATCTTGCTTCTTGTGTCTCTCGGGCCACTTTTCATGGGATGGGGGTCATAGGAGATGGTGGGGACGGCTGGAGAATGGACTGGGAGAGAATTGTGAATATTTTTCTATGTAAAAAAAAAAAAAAAAGGTTGTTAGCTTTATGCAAGCTCTGTTGGATATGCATCCCTTTGAGCATCCTATTGCCCGTCCTATTTCCATGATGCCGGGTAGCCGCATGAGACCCATCGAGTTTGCTAAAATTCTATAAGCCAGAGTGATCTCTGCCCTTCTCCCTGTGGCCCAGAGGGCAAGGAAGCCTCATTGACTACGCGGGGAAGGGTCCTAGTACTTCCGCCAGCTAACACACACGTTGGTGAACACCAAACTCGTTTGGCCAGTCCACGTCTTCCCTACCCTTTCTCTGCCCACCCCACTTCCCCACCAGTAATCACTTCTGGAGTGAATCACTGTTCTGTGGCTGACCTTCAGTGAGCTCTAGATTCCCTTTCCAAGACTGTGTGTCAGTTCTTGCAATCCTTGGGGGCTCACCCTCCCCACATATAAGGGAAGCAATCATACTAAACCCTCTCTTCTCCTGGTCCACAAATAGCTTATTCACATGGTAGCCACAGTAATCACCCATGCAGCCACAAAAAAAATTTTTTTGAGCATCTATTTTGTGGTAGCACTTAATCAGGCACAGAGACTAAAAATGTAAACCAAGCTTCTCTCTGCTCTCAAGGAGTTCATAGAAAAACTAAGGCAGATTGAAAGAGCATGCCACCCATATAAACTCATCAACTGTCACCAAACGGAATTCCAAATAAAGTTGAGTTCCCAGACTGTCCACCTGTCTCTTGGGCACTGCCTCTGTGTGTCCCTTCCATCATCGCCAGGCTCTCTCCCCAGCCCTGGCCCAGCGCACCCACTCACTCCTTCCTCTGCCTGCAGATTTGGGTCAGCTCTATTTCCCTCAGGTCCTGTGCCAATCCTGGAAAGGCCTTCCTTCCCACAGCACTGACTTTTCTGAACCAAACATCCTCAGCAACACCCACAGCCTCTTTCTCCTGCACCCATTTCTCCTTCGGGAACACAGCATTGGTCACAGACCCAGACTTGGAATCTAGGTGCCACAGAGCTCACGCCTGGGCTGTCTCCTTACACCCTGTGGCCTTCTCCACCACTCTGATCTGAAATCTGGTGCCAAAGGATCGCTGCTGGGCAAATACCACATCCCGAGCCATAACCCTGCCTGTTTCACTCGTGGCTCTCCTACCTTCGTCTCTTGCTCTGCTGCTATCCTAGGAACAGAAGCACAGAGCCCATCGAAGGAATGGTTTCCTCTGGAGGAACAGACAGGACTGTCCCGTGAGTGATCCTAGGAGTTTGCTGAGGGCGAGCTAGAAGGAGGGGAGTGCCCACTGCTCTCAGAGGCAGAGCTGCAGGACACAACAGCTTTCTCTAGGTTTCCAGGAACAAGAAGCTGGCAGTCGTGTGCCATTCCTACACATCCGACATCTAGACATGGATTGCCTGTGCCAGAGTCTTATATTCCCCCAACACAAGGCCACTTATACGAAAGCTGTAGGCAGGGGCAGGCCCTTCCCCCACAATACAGCCCCACATTATGAGAAACCACTCTTGGGGACCCTGAGAGAAGAGGGAGTGGGGTGTTATGTGCTTCATCCCCATGACTCTTGACTTGCAAGTTTCCCGAACTAAGCCTGTTCCTCACTATGTCATGTGGCCACTCAACCGGCCCCAATCTCTCTTAGAGAGTCTGTCAGTTTTCTAGGGCCACTGTGACAAAGGGCATGCCTCCAAACAACAGAAACCTACTGTCTCACATGGTTCTGAAGGTTAGAAGTTCAAAATCAAGGTGTCAGTAGGTCCATGCTACGACAGCTCTAGGGGAGAATCCTTCCCAGCCTCACCTACTGTCTGATGTTTCTGGTGTTCCTTGGCGTTCCTTGGCCTATAAATGCATCCCTCCAGGTCCATGACCACCTTCTGGATCCATAGAGTTGCGGGTCCATTTCTGGGCTCTCTATTCTGTTCCTTTGATCTTTGTGTCTGTTTTTATGCCAGTGCCATACTGTCTTGATGATTATAGGCTCAAGCGACCTCTTTTGACGAGTGGGGTACCGCCCTGCCACCTAACATGGAAGGTAGGTTATTAAAATGATGTGAACAATGGCTGGATTGGCGGGTGACTTATTCAACACTGTTCGAAGACACATAGCTCCTTTGAGTTTGCTGGGGGCATCACAGGCTTATTCTCACGGTGTAGAAAGTATCATGACACTAATGAAACATCAAAGGTGTCGTAATCCACTCTGGTCTCTACTTTTCTGGTTTAACCCTGGAGTCCCAAGGAATGAGTCACAGCGTTTTGCCACAGGCAAGTAGATCATTTCTTCTCTCCACTCCAGCTTCCCCTCCACTTCCTAAAGCAGTGGGACCCTTTCGGCCACTGCCCTGTCACCTGTCTTCATCCCCCTGGGGATAGGACAGGTAAAACTCTGACAGCTGTGAGTCTAAGAAACAAGGAGGGGAAGAAACATAAGCCATTCCAGCTGGGTGGAGAGTCTGACACCAGGATAGATATGAAATGGTTCAACCCTGAATTGATAATCCTTGTCAAGAGCCTTATGTTTGGCATCCCTTGTCTTACCCTGTTCAATTACTCATCCATTAGAAACACACATCAAATTTTTTTTTTACTAACTAGGGTTGAACTCTAGTTTGAAACCCATGATTTTTCTCAATTATTCCTCTTCCTTCTGGCTCCTTCCCCCAGCCCATGTATTCTAGGTATCATGTCTGGAAGGAATGCAGCGAAAAAACATTGAATTTCCCAACAAATCTCGATCTTATAAAAATACTCCCACATTGCAGTATTATGTGCCAGTAGTCCAGATCTGTGACGTTCAGCACTCAATTCTGTTCTGCTTTTCAAAGGGAGGAAGACGACCAATGGCTAAACATCTTCGAAACTTAACTAAGTTGTACTGCTCAGTCCCCATACCTACATTTCTGGGAGTTTGGCTCTGGCCTTCCCATTCCAACCCAGAAAGCATTTCTATTAACCCTTCTGTAGACTCCACATTGAGAATTTCCCAAATAAAGAAAATTCTCGGGTATAATTTTTTCCTTCGAAATTCAATTCAAATACTATCTACTAAACACATGTGTTAAGCATTATGGGGGACAGACAAATGGGGAAATCTTAGTTCTGGCCCTCCAGGGGCTGATAAATTAAGAGGGAGACATGGAAATACACAAGTGATATAGAGCAGATTCTGCTAAATGCTATTCAAGGGGTGGGCAGGGGATGCCGTGTGGGCTGCCCACATCTTCCTTGTGTGCCCCAGCTGCCAGCAATGGTTGTTGCCAACAGCCCCCAGCTGATTTGTAAAGACGCTTTAGATGTTTATTCAACCAACGCTTATTGAATACCTGCCCTGACCTGGCACTGTTCTAGGCACGAGGGATACGGCAGCTGACAAGAGATCTGGTCTCTGCTCTCATGTACGTGTCAACAAACAAGCTATTTTTAGCCAGTGTTAAGTGCTAAGAAAAAAATTAAATGATGGCAGCTAAGACTATGCATGGAGTGACAGAGAAGGGTTCCTTTGGGTAGGGTGCTTTTTCTCCAAAATGTCGAAAGCATAGGCCACGTGCAGATTTGGGGGAAGACAGTCCAGGCGGAGGAAGTGGCAAGTGCAAGGCCTTCAGATGGCACTGAGACAAGTGTGTTTAAGGAAGAGAATGAAGACCCATATGATAAACTTAGAGTCAACGCGGGAGAAAGGCCAGGGGGGAAGGGAGCCCAGATCTCGTAAGACCTTAAAGGTTAGGTGTCTAGATTTTGTTCTAGGAAAGGTAGATAGGCACTGGCATCTTTAGAGCTCGGAGGGGCATTTTCTGCGGTTTAGGAAGATGGGTATGGTTGTTAGGCACAGAAGCATGGAGGCCAGAAGCCTGCAAGGAAGTTATAGCACAGTTCAGGGTAGAGGGACGAGAGACCTGCACTAAGGAGGTGGCAGAGGAGACAGAAAGAACTGGTTGGATCCTGGACGCAGAAGACAGACAGACAGTGGGAACTGCTGACATCCATCCCGCTAACTGTGGGTAAGAAAAAGCAAGGAGGCCAAGGAGGACTCCACGATCTGGGGCTTCAACAACTGGATGGTGGTGGTGCCATTTTCCAGGAGGAGGAGGGATACATGGGCAACTTACAGATAGACATTAGCTGAAAAAGATTCCAGGTCCAGGTAGCACGGCACCCATCAAGACGGGAGAATCAGCAGACATCTGAGAATCTCCTCCTCGTCCAATACAGCTGGAATGTGGGGTGTGTTGGGGTGGGAAGGAGCAGGGCAAGAAGGCATTCAGCAAGGACAAGGAAGAAAGGGAGAGACCCGGTTGTAAAGAGGAAGATAACTGAGTCTGCTCTGCGCCTTTTAAGTGGGAGGTGACCGAGTGGCCTGTTGGTGGAAAGTGCTGCTGGCAATTAAAACCACTTACCTGGAGCTCCAGAGGAAACTAAGGGCTCCATTTACTCATGATGGTTGAAAGTATGGGCTGGGTGAGATCACACAAGACCGGACGGAGAACGGAGTCGGAGAACAGTATTGAAAGGCTGAGGAGGAAGGAGTTGCAGAAGGGAGGCTTCAGGGTCGTGGACCAACAAGAGAGCTCAGGGTAGTCAGAAAGAAGGATTTTTGCAAAGTAACAGCTTCCTTAAAGAGCCACCCACCCTCCTTCTTGGCATTTTAAAGTCTAAAACAGGTGTGGCCTCGGGGTTCTGCTCACTCTTATGGGAAGAGCCTCCTGCACCTCCAGCCAGAGTCTGGGTCCCCATGGCCAGAGAGTATTCCCGGGGACCAAGGCCTCCCTCCCCAAACCTCCTCACTTCTGCTTTACCTTCTCTCCTCACCTCATTTCTCACAACAGCAAGGCTGTGGCTTGGAATTATCACCATTGAGAGCCAGCGTTAACAGAAAGACATGTAAAGCCTGTGGATCTCAACTCTGCATGCAAATCAATCACGGGAGAGTCTGTTCATCTGCAACCCCAATCCCAGAGATTCTGACTTGGAAGGTGAGAGATAGGGCCCATGAGTCTGTGTTCCTTCTTTCCTTCCTCCCTTCTTTTTTAAGATTTTTATTTATTTGAGATAATGACAGAGATAGCGAGAGAGAACACCTGAGCAGGGAGGAGAGGGAGAAGCAGGTGCGTCTGCGTTTCTAACGGGACCACACTTTGAGCTGCACTGCCTTAAGGCCCCCTGGGTAGCCATGCTGGCCTCTTGCAGATAGGGTTCTAGAGTTGTAGTAAAATAGTAAAAGCAACGGCAAATATTTGTTGAGCTCTTACTAGGTGCTACTCACTGCTAAGTGCTACCTATGCATTATTTTATTTGGTTCTAAAACAATGCTCTGAGGGAGGTGGGATTATTAGTCTCTTTCATTCTCACAGAGATGGAGTAACCTGCCACGGTCACACTGCTTGGGCAGCCCTGAGGTTCCTCCCTCTAAGCCTGTGACCTTGCCGGTGCTTCCATCAGCAGCCCAAGAGGATGGGATTTGCTAAGAACTCAACTGGGGAACCTGGGGGGCTCAGTCGTTAAGCGACTGCCTTCTGCTCAGGTCTTGATATTAGGGTCCTGGGATAGAGTCCCCCATCTGGCTCCTGCTCCGCGGGAAGCCTGCTTCTCCCTCTCCCACACCCCCTGCTTTTCCCTCTCCCACACCCCCTGTTTCTCCCTCTTCCACTCCCCCTGCTTCTCTCTCTCCCACACCCCCTGTTTCTCCCTCTTCCACTCCCCCTGCTTCTCTCTCTCCCACGTTCCCTGCTTGTGCCCCCTCTCTTGCTGTGTCTCTGTCAAATAAGTAAATGAAATCTTAAAAAACAAAACAAAACTCAGCACACTGAGGACCGGCCAGCTCTGCTGGGTGACCCTGAGACCTGTTGTTACAGAGAATGGCCATCGGTCCACTGAGATGATGGTTCTCACCCATTCCCCACAGCTGACACCCATACCAGGTGGAATTCAAAATATATGTCTGTAGATACAGCAAAATTTTCTACTCGGCACATGGGTAAAATGTAAAAGAAACTTGACGCCACTATAAATCACAACTCACAGGCAGCCCAATAATTCCCAACTATCACAGTTAAGAAAACAACACCACGGCAATAATCCATCACTCTGAACTATGGCCAAGATGAGACAGTCTGCAGGTTACATGTGATTCTTAACACACTAACGACGATGCGAGGGAGTGAGAGTAATGCGTTATGTGTGCAATCTTATGCCCATTCTAATTTTAGGAACTGGAAGGTAAATCATGTGAAAACCGTCTCTCTCCCCGTCGGGTTGACATCTGTGGTTTTGCCTGCCTGGTACCCACTCTACCTCCAATTCAGCCTGAAAAATAAGTCCCCCACCCCAACTTTCTAGTGTGATTTGGGTAGAGCCGGCTGCAGTCCTGATGTCAGCAGTGGGCATGTGGCCCAGATGTGACCATTAAGAGTACAATATGTCCCAGACTCTTGGTCCCAGCTTGGCCACCAGTCTCCGTCAGGGCCAGTCAGAATCAGTGCAGGGACTTCTGTCTGAACTGCTGAGAAACAAGGCCCTCGCCCACCTCTTGGCCTGGAAGCTGGGAGTATGGCAGCCTGGAGCCACTGAGGTCCACGTGAAGGTAACCACGTAATTCATCATTCAAAGCGGGGCACTTGGAGAGTACGAGGAGATGCTGTTAGTACTTATACTGGACAACAGGCAGGCACTGGGACTGTCTCAGGCATGCTGGAGTGACTAGTCATCCTGCCCACAAGAAAGAGCTAACAGGGGCGCCTGGGTGGCTCAGTGGGTTGGGCTGCTGCCTTCAGCTCGGGTCATGATCTCAGGGTCCTGGGATCGAGTCCCATATCGGGCTCTCTGCTCAGCAGGGGGCCTGCTTCCCTTCCTCTCTCTCTGTCTGCTTCTCTGCCTACTTGTGATCTCTGTCTGTCAAATAAATAAATAAAATCTTTAAAAAACAAAAAAGAGCTAACAGCAAGGAATGCAGAACTTAGAGAGAAATGGGGTCCTGCAGTAGTTTCATTTTGTAAATATTTTTTTTTTAAATAGACTTTATTTTTAGAGCAATTGTACGGTTTGTGGCGAAGTTGTGTGGAAAGTACACAATGTCTCCTTATAGCCTTGCCCTGCCCTCACCCTTCTTCACCGTCACTGTCCACCCCCCCAGAGGGGCCTATTTGTGACTGTTAATGAACCTGCACTGACACATCACTATCATCCAGAGTCCAGAGTTTACATCAGGGGTCACTCTTGGACTGTACATTCTGTGGGTTTGGACAAAAGCACAACGACATGTACCCACCATTACAGTATCATACAGAATAATTTTGATGCCCCAACAAAGCTCTGTGCTCTGCCTGTTCATTCCTCCATCCCCCAACCCCTGGCCACCACTCATCTTTCTACTGTCTCCATAGTTTTTCTTTTTTCAAAATGCCACACAGTTGGAATCATACACCATGTAACCTTTTGGGATTGGCTTCTTTCACTCAGTTATATGTATTTAAGGTTCTTCCATGTTTTTTCATGGCTTAGTGGTTCATTTCTTTTTAGGACTAATACTCTGTTGTCTAGATGTACCACAGTGTATTTCTCCATTCACCTACTAAAGGACATTTTGGTCACTTCCAGGTTTGGCAATGATGAGTAAAGCTGTTATAAACATCCATGGACTGGTTTTTGTGTGGACCTAAGTTTTCAACTCACTAGGGTAACTGCTAACTAAGGATTTAATAAGGTTCTTCTTTTGGAACAATTTTAGATTTATAGAAAAGTTGCAGAGATAGTCCAGATAGTTCCCATAAACCCCATACAGAGTTTCCCCCATATTTAACATCTTACGGTGCCATGGTCTATTTATCACAGGTAAGAAACCAACACTCGTACAATATCATTAACTAAAGTCCAAACCCTATTCGCATTTCACTAGCTTTTCCACTAATGACCTTCTCGGTTCCAGGATTCAGTCCTGGTGTCTACATTCCATTTAGTTGTCATGTGTCCTTGGGCTCCAAAAGTCTGTGATAGCTTCTCAGTCTTTCCTTATTTTCCATGGCACTGAGAGTTGGGCAGAGTATCAGTCAGGTATTTTGCACAATGCCCCTAAATAGGTTTGTCTGATGTCTTCCTCATGATTGTACTAGAGTTATGGGCTTGGGGGAGAAATGCTTCAGATGTGAAGTGCCCTTCTGGTCACCTCATTTACCGGAGGTACATATTATCAACACGGCTGTCACTGTTAATCTTGGTCACCTGGCCAACATAATGTTTGCCAGGTTTCTCTACTTAAAGTTACCTTGTTTTCTCCTCCCTACCCATACTCTGTTCTTGGAGACAAGTCATTAAGTACAGCCCATGCTCAAGAGAGAAGAGGTAATTAAACTGCACATCCTGGCTAAGGGTAGCTTTGAGCCCCTGGATCTACCTATACCTGAAGCCATACACCCCTCAGCCTGCTCAATTACATGAGTCAATATATTCTTGTATTGCTGGAACCAACCAGGGTTGATTTTCTGTCACTTGTCAATAAATGACTACTAACAGATGCCCCATATCCCTTCTTGCCTCCTTCCAATCCACACAGAAGCCAGCATGATTTTTCTTTAAATGAACATATGATAAGTTCCCAGAACTACTACTAGGTCACAGCCTATTTGTACAACTTGCATGATGAACATCCCTTGAGCTCCTGAACTGATGTAGCCCTGAGGCTTCCACCCCATCTGCCTCTCTGGGATAATATATTCTGTTGACCCAACCCTGTCGGGAAAGCAGTCTATTTAGACTTGCTGTTCTACCACATTTAGAGAGCTCAAACACCCAGAAGTATTTATAGACATGATCTCTATCAAGGTGGGGGAAGAGGGTACTTTGTCAATCTCAGTGACCCAGATAGGAGGTTAATGATCTCACTGGGGCTGTTAAGTCCAATCTTGGAAGTCTGTGTGTTTTACAGTAATGAGGGGAGCCCTGAAATACTGGAACATCCAGTTCTTTGACTCCTTCTTTTCATTTACTCAGTGACTATTCATTGAGTTTGTTATCTGTTGGGTACTGCACCAGACTCAGGGAATACAATGATGAACAAGAAAACATCCTTACCATAATGGAGCTTATTTCTAGTGGGTAAACAGATGATAAAGAGGTAATCGAGGAAATAAACCAGGTAGTTTCAGATGATGAGTGCTGTGAGGGAAATAACAGACCTGATAAGAAACTAACTGATGGGAGAGGGGGGTGGAGACTTTACATGGGGTTTTCAGGAAAGGTGTCTCTAAAAAGCAAAAGGGAAAAAGAAACCAATCATGAGAAACACTAGGGAGAGATCTTTCCTGGCAGAGGGAACAGTAATGCAAAAAGCCAGAAGGCAAGAAAGAACTTGATGTGTTCCAGAAACCAGAGAGAAGCCAGTATGACTACAGTGTAGGGAGTGGGCCAGAGAGCAATGAAAGATTACACTGAAGAGGCAAGGGCCATCATGGAGGACCTCTGTAGCCATGGAAACGAGGACTTTAAGAAAGAGAGCAACATGCTCTGATTTATTTATGTTTTTTAAAGACTGCTTTGGCTGCTGAGTGGAAAATGGATTGCAAGGTGGCAGGATGGGAACAAGGAGGGCTAGTTAGCTGTTACTGAAGTTTGCGCAAGGGGCGGTGACTAATATCCAAGATGGTGGCTCTAGACTCCAAGAGAAGGGAACAGATTTGGGGTTCTTTTTGGATGACAGGACGGGTTGGTGAATTGGAAGTGAGAGAGGACTAAAGCTGAGTCTTAGGTTTTGGGCTTGATGATGGCCCCATCACCTGAACTGACCAGGCTAAGAAGTGTAGGCTTCCATCCAGACATGTTACATTCATGACATCTGGTAATGAACAATGAAGCAGGGCATCTGCTGAGAGGGAGAGGTTGGAGGGAGGAAGCAGGCTTGAGAAAAGGTGAAGACATCTGAAATAGTGGTCTCAGAGAGTAATTCAAGGAGTATATGATGAGGTTTCTGAGCAGTGCTATGTGCCGATCTGAAATTTGTGACCATGAAGTTAAGGGGAAGCAAGGCAGCCCAGATGTGTGATTTTCTCTTGTGGTATTCAATTGCCTCAGTACACACGGATGGTTTGGTTCAGCCAATAATGAGTTTTTTCCCAGATGAATAGATTAAGGGAAAGTGGAAGATATTTGAAATGTAATGATAGTAATGGAATATGGAACTTACATTGGATAAAACATTCAAGAGGGGGGCGCCTGGGTGGCTCAGTGGGTTGGGCCGCTGCCTTCGGCTCAGGTCGTGATCTCAGGGTCCTGGGATCGAGTCCCACATCGGGCTCTCTGCTTAGCAGGGAGCCTGCTTCCTCCTCTCTCTCTCTCTCTGCCTGCCTCTCTGCCTACTTGTGATCTCTCTCTGTCAAATAAATAAAATCTTAAAAAAAAACAACATTCAAGAGTCTGGATAAAAATTTAATTAATGTCAGTAGACTAGACCTGCTGTTCTGTCCAACATGGTAGCCACTAGCCACATGTGGCTATTGAGCATGTGAAATGTGGCTGAACTGAGATGTGCTAGAAGTGTAAAGTACAAACAGTTTTCAAAGACTATATGAGCCAACAGAGGATGTAAAATATCTCATTAACAACTTTATATTGGCTACAGTGATCACATGATAATATTTTGGATCTCTTGGGTTAAATTGAAAATATTAAAATTAATCTTAACAGTTTCTTTTATATTTCTTAATGCAGCCTGGAAAAACCTAAATGGTGTATGTGGCTGGCATTATATCTCTGTTGAAAAGGGCTGAACTAAAGGTCTCCCTGAGCTGGGAAAATGTGTGGTATTAGACCAAAAGAAGAAATACTGGTCAGAAACTGAGAGACTTGAAATTCAGATTTGAGGTTGTACAGTTACCATCAATGGCGAGGCTTTAGGAAAGCATGAGGAGAGATGGAGAAACAGACCATGGGAGTGTAGGAAGACCAAGGAATGGAGAAGTCAAAGGGTTGGGTGAGTTAGTTATGTAAATGTTGAAATCACCAGGAATGATGAGAATAGGATGGTAATAAAGAGAGTGACTAATTGGGCACCAGAGTCTTTAATGAGTGAGGGGGTGGTAAAGGAGCACTTTGAGGAGGAGCAACTGGTCAGATAATTTGAGGGTTCTACTTGAAAGATTTGAGAATTTTTTTTTTTTTGAAAGGGAAAATATTTTGGAAGTGGCCAAAGGGAACACATGAGGTGACATGAGGTGACAGAGACAAGCAACCTTGTCTGCCCAGGAGGCTGGAGGACCTCAGGGTGTAAGCTATGACAAGAAATGAAAGACAATGTCAGAGAAGAGGATGAGAACATAGGGATGTCTGTCTGTGACAAAATGAGAATTCCAGAGTGGAAAGAGCAAATGTCTGGGAGGGAAGAGGGGGATAAGCGAAACTGTAGAAAACGTAACGGACTACAGGCTCTGGGTGACGACAGATGGCCTACAAGATCTGGAGTCTGGGGCTGAGGGATCTCCCAGAACCAAATGGATGATCAGCCGAAGCCACCGTCCTAAATACTTAGCTTAATGGTTTAGAAGCAGGGTGACAATCTTTAGGCATCTGACATCCTCACTGGTTCTGAGAAATGTTTTAAAGTAACAGTAATTTGCAATGATTAAAAAAAGAATAATTAGTATAATGAGAGGTACCAGGGATAATTAGAACTTGCAAGGAAGTTGCTGTTGTGAAGATGAGTTAGAAAGGGCTTTTGATTAAACTAGATCAATGAGGAAAGATATTGGGAACAATGGATGAGAATGTCAGCCGCTGTGTCAGTGGAGATGCAGCTGAAAAATGCTGCTGAGGGAGAATTCAAGAATTCTTCCCCGGGAACATCCGTCTCTTTTTTAGTGTTTTAATGATACGTGCAGATTAGTTTACATATTGAAAGGAATCAGGAAGAATCTATACCAAGTAGGGAATTGAGGCCACTCATAGGAATTGAGTTTAAGAGGGATGGTTACTATCTTTGTTACATATTTGTGTGATGATCACATGTTTGTAATGCGCATATATTACTTTAATAAACAGAAATATACACGGATATTACATCTTGGAGCAGAAAGTATACCAATACATCTAAAATCTGAAATTCTATAGAAATCCTTCCAAAAGGATTTGAGGTCTCTGATACACAATGCAGGGATTGGCAAACTTTACAGATGGGAAGTATCTTAAGCTTTGTGGGCCACGTGATCTCTGTCACAACTACTCAGCTCTGCCATTGTAACATTGAACCGCAGACAATACATAAATTAATATCCCAACAAAAGTTTAGTTACAAAAAGAGGATTGGATTTGGCCCATACACCATAGTTTACAACTCCTGAAATAATAAATAAACACATAGATTAGAACAGTAGATACTTGAAGAGAAGCAAAAAGACATAAGCATTCCTCCATGTTTGCCGGGTACAAAAAAATTTTTTTAAGATTTATTTATTCTGAGAGAGAGAGAGCAAGATATCCAAGGAGGGGCAGAGGGAGAGGAAGAGAGAGAATCCCAAGAAGACCCCACACTGTGCATGGAGCCCAACCCAGGATTCAATCTCAACAACCTGAGGTCTTGACCAGAACCAAAACCAAGATTCAGTCACTTAACTGACTGAGACACCCAGGCACCCCTGGGTTAGAATAATTTAATATAATTCTGGATGCAGTTTGCACCATATGTTAAAACTTTTAAAGAGAAAAAAAGACAATAGAAACCAAGGCAGAGGCAAGGAGACAATTTCTTCACACTAACTGGACTGACAGATGCTACTGACTAGTGTCAGAGAAGTTACCCCAGAGTTCCTCAGAGGTCAAAGCGAAGAGCGAAGAAACACGCGAGCTTCGAAACCTCCCATCAGCAGACAAAAGGAAACATCTCAGATTAGCAGGAGAAATGGGCTTTTTCCATTTTTTTGAGTTTCAAGAGAATCTTGTTTTCCTTTGGGTCTTTAGCTGAGAGCAAGAGACCAACTCATCCCAGGTTTCCTGGATTAAAAGTACTGTGTCTCGGGAATTCTCTTGTGTCTTGGGAAAATGAGGACAGTCTGTCACCGTAACTAATGAAGTGACACTGAGAGCTGAGTTTTCAATAATAGTAGCATTGCAAATTTCAGAGTTCTTTTTACACATACCCATTTCTGATATCAACCAGAAATAATGGCCCACCTATCACTGGTCCGACACTCATGTCATTGGTCCAACACTCAAGTCATTGGTCCAACACTCAAGTATTTACTGATTGCTGACCATACGGGGCGCTGCAGATACAGGCCTAAAAAAAAGAACACTTACCTCCCCTGCCCAGAAACAGATAGTGAATACCAAGAAATGGAACAGAAGCCTATACAGATGCCTGAGTTGAGACTTTGAGGAGGAAGAGAAGACAAAATACTAGATTCTGGGGGAGGGATAAGTAGATTTGAATGGTGGGCATCTAATATGGATGGCAGGAAGGGCAACATGATTGTTCTCAGGGTCATGATGGAAGGGGAGAAAGGAAAAGGCATCTCTAAGAGGACGCATAAGGTTTCCTCAGCTGAAATCTCAAAGGCGTTTCTCATGCAGAACTTTAGGCTGGGAGCTCTGAGATGCAGAGGCCACCTCCCTCCTCAGAACTGCTCTCAGTTAAAGCTCATGTCAGAGCATCTAAATTAAACTCAGTGAGGGCAACTCTGCTGAAAGTTACCAACAGAAGCCTGCAGGCTGGCCCCGGGCCACGAACACCCACACATGTGTCACCTCTCTAAAGATCCTTACATTCTCCAAAAAATTAAATTTTAACTTATTTAAGTTTTAAAATATTTTGAGATATTTTATAAAAGCATTTGAATTTAAAAATAAGAAGACCAGATGATCCGTCCCTGATGGTACAAGCAGCTGGACCCCCCCATACCTTAGACAGGTATCCATGCCCCAGTCCATGCCCCAGTGTGCAGAGACAACACTGCTCCTGTTACCCGCCACCCTCCCCCCTGCCCCGACACTGAGGCCAGTCCCCATTCACCTTCACGGTTGCCCTGTTCTTTAGTTCATACTCAGACTGCTTCACTGATTAATGTCAAGTTCCCGCCCTGGCAGTCATTTCTATTCAGATTGGTGACCCCCCAGGCTAAGCTAATAAGTTAAGTCATAGAGTTTCTTGAAGATCCATGGGACTCCAGGAGATCTCAGGATTCTTAGAGAACTCAGTACTCTTTAGTGTTTGAGTTCTAACATCACCAAAAAGATGGTGGTCTTACTATTCCTCACAGAAATTGAAAAAGTTTACCTCAACCATGTGTCAATCCCTGCTCTCTTCACCCTTAGCTGACATTCTAGCCTCAGTTTTCCTCCCACTGACACCTATAGTTCTCCTTGGGGAGACCTCATCATCTTTAAGATCTGCTACAGCACTAGGCCAACAGCTTCACGAGGGCATGGACTGCCTGTATTTAGCTGACTGCCAGAGCCAAGGCACCTAGTACTAGAGGGTCCTGATAAATATGGTTGGATGAGCAGATAAAATGTCTGCCTTTCATCCAAGATTAATCACGCTTCTGGTTCTTACTCTCAGCCTCCAAGAACCCTTGGACACCTTGACATAGTAGGGCTCTTCCCCTAAATCCAACATTGAGAAATCACCTTTCTTTCCCCCTGAGGAAGGCTGAAGGTCAAACATTCTAAAACCAAGGAACAGAAGAGATTATGCTGAGTGAAATAAGTCAAGCAGAGAGAGTCAATTATCATATGGTTTCACTTATTTGTGGAGCATAACAAAAAGCATGGAGGACATGGGGAGTTAGAGAGAAGGGGGTTGGGGTAAATTGGAAGGGGAGTTGAATCACAAGAGACTATGGACTCTGAAAAACAATCTGAGGGGCTTGAAGTGGTGCGGGGGTGGGAGGTCGGGGTACCAGGTGGTGGGTATTATAGAGGGCACGGATTGCATGGAGCACTGGCTGTGGTGAAAAAATAATGACACTGTTATGCTGAAAATAAATAACTTTTTTAAAAAATACCCCCCCCAAAATTATCAGTTAAAAAAAAAAAAACAAAACCAAGGAACAGAAGAAGTGGTGGACAGAATTCTAAGACAGTCCCAAGGTTTCCTGCTACTTATCAGCTGACTTTGAGTTCATCAAAAAGGAGGCTATCTGGTGAGCCTAATAAAATCATGGGCGCCCTTTGAAGAGTGAGAGTTTTCCCAAGCTGATCGCAGAAGGGCAATTCAAAGAGATTTCTGAAGGGTGAGAAGGATTTAACATTCCATGTTTGGCTTTGGACATAAAGGGGGCCATGTGTAAGAACAAGAGGGTAGCCAAGAGCCAGCCAGAAAGCTGGGACTTCAGTGCTAAAACCACCAGGAATTGAATTCTGCCAACACTCTGAACGACTGTGAAAGGAGGTTTTTTCTACCGGGCCCTCAGGATGACAGCCTACCCCAGCTGACATCTGGTTTCAGCCTTGAGGAACTTGAAACGGAGAAGCCGGCCGAGCCCACCCTGAGTCCTGATCCCGGGAACTGGGAGGTGATAAACCGCTGCTGTCTTAAGCTGCTAAGGTCATGGTAATTCGTTACACAGCAATAGAAAACTAATACCACAAGTCACCATCACCTGTTCCATAGATAAGGAGATACAGGGTGACTGAAAGATAGAATACTGCCCGCACCTGGACACAAAGATGAGAAGACACAAGCCAAGGCATGTCTGTTCCAGAACACGATGCCTATTTACGACGGGGCCCAGTTCCCCCAAAGCTGACTGAGTATCCCCTTTAAAGCCTTCTCTACACAAGACAGCCCAACCCCAAAACACAGCCAAGCCTGGGAAGAGGGCATTTGGGAGAAAGAACATGGAGGGGGACAGCATTACAGGAAGGGGGACACAAGCTGAGAAAGAAGCCCCAGGTCTGTGACAAGTCAGAGAGGAGGCTGGGTCTCACTTGACTCCAGGAGTTCGTAGTGCTCAGCACAACACACAGGAGAGTTACACAACCAGAACGCCCCAGGCCTCACTGGCCTTGGGGCACAAATGAGGTCATGCCAGCATGGATGCTTGTAACTTGCTTGCTCAGACCCCTTCATGAGGGCACAGGAGAAGTTGCTGGAATAGGGAGACTTCAATACAGAGTCGCTCAGGCAAAACAGAAGTTTATTTCTTCCCCACGTGACCCCCCAGCGGTGCATAGAGGCCCTGCACAGGAAGGTGACAATGCTCTACAGTGTCACTCAGGGTCCCAGGTTCCTTCTCTCTTGTTCTCATCTAGGTCAAAGCTCATGAGCCACCACCAACATTCCAGCCGCAGAAAGGGGAGAAGAGAGGAAGTAGAGGCCAACCAATTTCCTTTTAAGGAAATGATGGCAAGACCGTGGCCATGGCTAGCTGCAAGGGAGGGGGTGAAATGCAGTTTCCACTGAATAACCTACAGAGCCCTGTCATTAAAAGAAGGGAAGAGTACATTTCAGGGAATGATAAGGAGTCAACACGACACCACCCCGAGTTTTGCTGGGAGCCTTGGAAAACGTCGCACATGTGCTTGAACCTGAGCACCTGAGCCCCAGAGCTCCTGTGCGTCGGCCACATCTGTTCTGCCAGTGCTCCAGGAATCAGCAGTGAAAGCACCGCAGAGACCGGAGGGCTGTCCCCGGACCTTCCAGAACTGTGTGACAGTCTTAGTTTGAGGGATCCCTCAAAGCAGAGCCAGAAGCAAGGATTTGGGTGCCAAGAGTTGATCTGGGAGGTGATCCCAAGGAGAAGTAGACAGAGTAATAGGAGAAAGAAGAAAAATCAATAAATTGTGTGTGCTGTTCACCCAATAACTGCTGTGGGTGAGTAGGACTCAGTTCTACCATGGATGCTCTGGGGAATTGTCTCTCTGAAGGACAAGAGGCAGAGACATTTATCGCTCATCCCATATCCCGCTAGTTGAGGTCTATCCCTGGGGGCATTTTAGCCTGTCCAAGGGCTGAGCCAGCTCTCAGTGAGAGAGAGAAGCAGAAAGAAGGTGGGACACTGTCTACATGCATGAGAAGTGCCCACCACGGCTGCTGCTGAAATCTGACAAGGGCCAAGGGGATGTGGTGTGGGCTGGGCTAAGCCAGGCTGAGGACATCCCATCCTGTCTTCTCTGAGCATGGAAATGAACTCCTACAATGTCCTCATCACAGTTCTCTTGCCCTAATGGAACTCACCCATGCGAATAATGCCTGGGATTCACAGGCTTCGGGTCCAGTCCCAGCTGAAGCACAGCCCTGAACACCCCCCCAAATTATCTATGAACCTACCTATCTTCTGGAGATTAAGGGAATTCACCAAGAATTGCCTGGCTCTCAATGAATATTAGCTCCTGTTATTATTAGCTTGAGGGTTTATGAGCAATGCTTGGCCCCCACGAAACTCTCTGTGATATAAACACAAACATTATTTTGGGCCAAGATCATAGTTATGGTGGAGCCAAGAGTCAATCCATCCAGCCCTACTCCTAAGTCTTTGCTCCTAGCCATATTGTTCTGCCACCTCTCCAGGAGTAGTCCCTGGTGGTGTTTATTAGATGATAATATAACTGGGACTCTAATGTGTGGGGCTACCCGGGAAAACACCAGGAAGAATGTCCAGGGACAAGAAGGGATGTCGCAGGAATTCACAGCCCCAGCAAGCCCTCCAGGGCATCCTCATTCCATCCTCCCCACCAGGCAGGGCCAGATGGGCAGCAGCAAAGAGACCGTCTCAGTGGTTAACTCTGGGTCCTTCAACTGCTCCAGCAGATGGTAAGGATGGGGAGGCGATGATGAGGTTGGGGCCTTGAGGACACTGAATAAAGGTACAGGAGTTTCAGAACCTTGGTGTAACTGATTTCAGCTTGGTTAGCTTTTCAGGACACTGCAAAGAAATTGGATGTGGAGGGGGCAGGAGCAGGGAGCAGCCGCGGGGCTGGAAGGCTGCCATGCCACCTGCGATGGGAGAGAGCAGAGAAGGAAGCTCATTAATGTGCCTGGATCATTAACTCTTGGTCCCCGGAGGCACAATCACTGAGGCTGGACTTTTAGATGTGTCCGTCTCTCTGCAGGGGTCTCTGGGGGCTCCAGCCTGGGCCAAGGCTCTCATCTCGGGAAGAAAGTGGTACAAGCCACCCTTCCAGACACAGGACTCCAGTAACCATTGTTTGGGCAGAATAACAAAGGCCACTATTTATTCAAAGGAACCTCTGCCTGGGTGAGGAAACTGAGGCTCAGAGAGGTTAACCAGGCTGCCCAGGGCACACCATTTGAAAGGGGGCAGAGCTGGACGTCCAAAAAGCCCGTCCCTAATTCATGTTCTTAATCATTACATGGCCTTGAGTCTTGCAGGATGGGTGACAACAGTTCTCAAGGTCAGTGGGAGCATCCAAGAATGTGCCACAGCAGCCTGAACAGCAGGCAGAGGGGTGTGGGTAGGACGAGAGCCGGTCAGATGTGTAGGTTGCTCAAGTACACATTGGTTATTCATTGGTCGACATTCCCTGAGACCCTCTCATTTGTCAGGCCTCGGGAATGGAGGGGTGAATGGGAGAAACTGGGTCCCAGCTCTCGTGGAGAGAGTGAGGGAGAAGGGACAGCAGTACCCACAGTTTCAGATAGTAGCAAGGAAATAAAGGATGAGACACAAAGTGACAGCATGCAGGGTCACCCCCGGAGGTCCTGGGGAAAGAGAATGCAAGGGAGAGAAACAGCAAAAGCCCCACAGTGAGTCCAGACTTGGTAACTCTGAGACTAGAAAGCGTGGGATAAAAGAAAGTCAAAGGGGCAGGCAGCCCCCAACCCACTCCCCGGCCCCTGCTCAGTGCCTCACACGGAGATTCTAACTTTCTGTGTCGGGCTTGCTGACCAGTCTCTGACCTTCAGGTACCTGGTACAGGTCCAGGCATGGACCTGGTGCTTAACTGGGGTTCACTGAACAGATCCGACCCACGAGGAGAGGGTGGTAACTATCAGCAGAGGTTGGATGACAGCCCCTGCGGCCACCAGTGGTGAGAAGTGGGTCAGACTCTGCTGCTACAGTGAGAGGACAGCGACAGTCCGGCCTGGCTTCCCTCTGGATTGGGGGGTCACTCGGGGCTTCCCTCTGGATTGGGGGGGTCACTCGGGGCTTGGCACCTGAGGGACCTGCATCTTGGCTGCTCCAGGATTAGGGGAAGTTTGGTGCCCTCTGCCTGGACTAGCCTCCTCCAGGGCTTACTTGCTCACCTTTGAGAAACTCTGCCTCTGGGAAGCCTTCCAGGATCCCCTCTCCTCCATCCTCCGGAACGTCCATCTCTCTTTCCCACCTTATTTTCCTCCAGAGCATTTACCAATCTTAACGTGCCATATATTTTATATATTGACTGTGTCTCTTGATGGTCTCCCCAGCATTAGAATGTAAGCTCTTTGGAGGCAAAGATGTTTGCCTTTTGGTTAACTGCTATGCCAAGCTCAATAAATACTCATTGCATGAATGAATGAATGAATGAATGAATGAATGTTACCAGAGCCAGATGATTCACAAGGTAGAACAAACTTTGTCATGGGACACCAGCTAAGCAGTGGCAGCCCCAAAATAAAAATTTCCATTTCAACAATTAAACCTTTGCTAATTAGCACATCTAAAAGGAAGCTATTTCAACACATATACTTTGTGTTTTGTGCCTTAGTATTGCTTTTATTCTGAATTAATAGTGGCAGACCCAGGGAACGCTGTAATATTTCCAATGCTTAAAGCCTTTAAACCCAACCTTAAATTCTGCAGCTTTCCACCCTGCCAAAACTCATCCGCAAAACAAAGCCACGTAGCGAAAAACTCAACTTCCATTGCCTATATATATTTTAATATTTCCTCTAGAATTTAGAATCTGTATCAGTTAAATATCAATCTTCCATTTGAGTTTTTCCTGGCTAGAGTGTAGCTTCGCAAAATGCAGATTCTTGGGCTCAGTCACCTAGGGCAGAATCTGGATACAGACTCTGCTAAAAGAAACGTGGGTCGCGCTGCTACGAGGGACTGATTTAATGTTGGCATTCCCTGGGACATGAGGCTGGAGGGGGGGACCCAAGCACCTCAGTGGTTAGCAAAAAGCCCATATCCTCCCAATATTCTAAGTGTCCTTGTCTCCTGGAGGCACCCTTCCCTGCTCTGCCTCCTGCCCAGCTACACAATGTGGCTGCTTATAATGCTGTACAGGAGGGAACCAAAAATTGGAAAAGACTATTTATTCTTCCCTAGGAGAAGGTGTTTCCCACAGCCTACAAGGCTTGGGCTAAATCATCCCCTCAGAGATAAGCTTGGAGCAAGTAACTAGATACCTGAAAACAGTCAACTCTCTCAATTTACTGCCAGCCAGATGGGTCTCCGATATCTTTTCAACTTCCCAGAAACCAAGCGAGCCAATATACTAACCAATATACTAAAAAACGAGGTCCCAGCCAAGTCACTGGTCATGCACTTAAGCACTTTGCTTCTAAGACAATCACGTCTCTTATTCATTTTCTCTTCCCTGTGGGCCCCTTAATCCCTGAGCTTTGGTGGTTCACCTCAGGGCAGCCAGCAGAGTGTGGAAGGAAGCTCCCCACAGCATCTGTGATCCAGCTCAGAGAAAGAGGACAACCCCAACTCAGAGTGGGAGAGCAGACCCAGGCTCACAGAGCAGCGGTCCCAACCCAGTGCACACAGAGACCAGGCAGGCGACTTTGGAGTCTGAAGGGTGCTGAGCCGAACACCGCATGCCCTCTACAGGGGCCATCACGACTCGGCTTTTTGCCAAATAAGATCCTCCAGGTTTGTCCAGACAATCTGAAAGTCTAGATTTTGAAATGAGATATTCTTATTTTTCAATGCTGTCAAAGGAACTCCATTTTATAATAGTTGTGTGAGCCAGAGAACACATATCCGTAGACCACCAGTTTGTAATGCCCTTTATGGAGGAGCTGGGAGTCTGTAATACCTATAGCAGGAATGTGGGTGGGAAAGCAGACTAAAAGCCCGGAGGGAGCAAGGGGAGCACTCGGGACTTAGGCCCGAGCCTTCCGATCAGACGGGAGCACGTCCTCAGATCCTGCAAGTCCAGCCTGCCGGGGAAGGACAATGCACTTCAACTGCTAGGATCAGGCTTGCTTCTTCTGCTCTCACTTAGTTTGGACTCTAAGCCAGGCGGGTCCAGAAAAGAAGCTTGGCCCAGTTCCAGCAAGGGGGAGGGCAACAGACGGGGGTGTGGGGAGTGGGCCAGCAGAGTGTGAACCCTGAGTGTGAGTAAGAGCACGGGCCTTGTGATCTTGGGCTCCAGGCCCCTTTACTGATCACATCACTAAAGTCAGATGAAGAGAGGGGAGAATCTCCCAGAAGCAAAGGATAAACGGCTTCCTGTCAGAGGGGCAGGCGGCCCAGAGTAGAAAACAGGAGCCCAAGGCTCTGGGGTCCAGCTACCTTGTGTGTGAACTCGGGCAAGTGCCTTCACCTCTCTCCTCTGTGCTCTCTCCAAACGCTTCTCTCACTGACATTTAAAAAAAAAGGGGGGGGGTTATTTTAAGCTACTGTAGATGCACATCTGTTTTTAAGAAAAAAGAGGTCACAGATCTTTTTTTCCCAATTTTCTCCAATGGTAACCTTGCACAAATATGATACAATATCACAGCCAGGAAGTTGACATGATACAGTCCATTTGTGTGTGTGTGTGTGTGTGTGTGTGTGTGTTTAGTTCGATGCAGTTTTATCCCATGTGTAGATCTGTGTCAACAACGCCACTGCTGAGACCCATGACCACAGGAATCCCTCGAGCTGCCCTTTAAGAGTGACTGCCAGCTGCTCCCTCCCCAACTCTCCAAAGCATGGCAGCCATTAATCTCCATTTCTACAATTCTGTCATTTCAAGAATATTATATAAATGAAATCATATGGGATGTG
Organism: Mustela nivalis; assembly: GCF_964662115.1. NCBI lineage: Eukaryota > Metazoa > Chordata > Mammalia > Carnivora > Mustelidae > Mustela > Mustela nivalis. The sequence goes on from NC_139038.1 coordinate 21,297,276, forward strand.
ATCCCTTGGGATTGGCTTTTTTTCCTCACTCAGCCTAATCCCCTGGGGACCCCTCCGATCTGTTACATGCAACAACAGTAGCCTGTCCCTTTTATTGCTGACTAGTAATTCATAGTACAGATGTTCCACGGGTTAACTAGTCACCTGTTGAAGGACATTTGGATTGTTTCCAGTTATTGTCCTTTATGAATAAGGCGGCAATGAACACTCATGCACGGGGTTTTATGTGAACGTAGGTCTTCACTGCTCTGGGACAAATGCCCAAGACTGCGATTGCTGGGCTGTATGATAAGCACACATTTAACTTCCACGGAAACTGCCATACTATTTTCGAGAGTGGACGTAAATCACTTTACATCCCTACCAGCAATGAATGAGTGATCCCAGTCCTCCCTGCCCTCACCAGCATTTGGTGTTACCACTATTTTTTAAAACTGTAATCATCCCATAGGTGATGGGGATTAAGGAAGCTCTTAAGATGACCACTGGGTGTTGTACGTAAGTGATGAATCACTAAATTCTCCACCTGAAACGAATATTACACTTACGCTAACAAACTGGAATTTAAATAAAGACTTGAAAAAGGAAAAAAGGAAAAAGAAGCATATGGGGGAAAAGAATTGTCACCATCCCCGTAGTCGTATAGGGGCATCTCACTGTGATTTTAACTTGCATTTCCCTAACAGCTGATGATGCAAACGTCTATTCATGTGACACCCACTGACTTTGACCAGATCAGTCTTGAGAATGGTGAGTTGCCTGGTGTGCAGAGAACATAATGGGAAGAGTACTTACCACACAGAGATGCTGTGGAAGTTCTCACGAAGCACCTCAAGAGTGACTGGCGTGTGAGTATTCGAGAGATGTGAGCTGTTAAAATTCCTGGAAGAGAGGGGTTAATAAGATAAGCTTCAGAGTCAAACAGAATCTCATTCTGCTCTCCCTGAGAACACCACCCCTAAAACTCACTTTGTTTCTCTATTATATGGGAGGAATAACATCACTTCCTTATATGGTTGCCATGAAACTTGAATAGACAATGCATGCAAGGCACTTAATGCGGTTCCTAGCAAGGACTCAGCTAGAACTTTCCCTTCCAGTGTTCAGTTTGTCTGAGGTCAGTTAAGCCTTGTCTCCCAAACAGACGCTTCATGCGTCTTTAACTATTGTTTTCCTGGCCTTCCAGGGTCACTCTGCTAGGGCTATGGTAGGACAGTCATGGATACAAACTCTTCCACTGAGGAGTATTGCTACACCAGGGCTCTCCAGGAGAAGAAACAACAGATTTGGCTGGCAAGCTGGGAGAGATCACATTTATCTAAGGAGCTTCCAAATGAAAACTAGCATTTGTACTTATTGCATTTCACCTCCAAATTTGATTACATTTCTCTCCCACTGTAAATCTGCCTTCCCTTCTGCCAACTTATTATTAAACCCAGGACGGAATTGGTGGAGTGATACGTAAAATTTCCATCTTGGCTTTGACATTCCAGGAAGTTACAAACCAATTACAGCTGCTGAGCCTCAGGCCTCATGACTCACAGAGCACAGCGAGGGATGGCAGGGGCCGGAGCGGGGACAGGAGGGAGATAGTGAGTTGGAAATCAAAGGTCAATTAAAATAAAACAGTCAATTTTAATTTGAATGTCTTGCTTATATTCACATCCCTTTCCCATAAATGAGAAAGCAAATGAAGCTTGTTCATTTGTGTGGGTGTGGTGCGTGTTTTTTGAGGACAGTGGGGGCTTTTGAAATGGTTTCAGAATCTCAAAGATTTGAAATTTTGAAATGTCCCAGGGAGAAAACGTATGATCTGGTGACCTGCCCAAATGTCAGCAGCTCTTAAGTAGCTGCCTAACAAAGAGCTGTCAGCACCAGGCTTAGGCCACATGGGTCTAATGTCAGCAGTTCCAGGTTGGGAATGGGCCCCTCTGTGTCTGAACCCTGACTCTACCAGTTTTTTTTTTTTTTTAAGATTTTATTTATTTATTTGACAGACAGAGATCACAGGTAGGTAGAGAGGTAAGCAGATAGAGAGGAAGGGAAGCAGGCTCCCCGCTGAGCAGAAAGCCTGATTCGGGGCTCTATCCCAGGACTCTGGGATCATGATCTGAGCCAAAGGCAGAAGCTTTAACCCACTGAACCACTCAGGCGCCCCCTGATTCTACCAGTTAATAGCTGAAGGAGCCTGGCTGAGGTGTGATCACCTTTTCTGTGCCTCGATTTCCTTATCAGTAAAATAAAAATTATCCTTCCTACCCCTGCCAGCTATTTTAAAGATTAAGATAAATGGTATAGCCAAGGTGTCAGGCACAATGCCTGGCCAGCTGTTCAATGTTATTTCTGCTCTCCTTGGTCTGTGGACCTGAAGCCCAACCAGACAACCTGAAATAACTATGGTTTAACTAGATGTTAATGGAGTGGGATGCATCTTCCTGGGGGGGCTTCGTTTCCAGGACAGTCGGTTTTAACGTCCTACCTGTGGAGTGTTCCATCCTATTCGTCTCCTAGAGGCAGTGGGTTGGTGGGGTTCAGCACCATGGACAGCAGAGATCCTGCTAAGGCGGCTTATCACAGAGTCCCATTCACTAACCCGCCCTTTCCAGTCCTTGGACGGCTCAGACTTCCCATGAGCTGTACACCTGACTCCACGTTAGGCTGGAGTCTTATGGCTGTGGCCTTCAACATCTGCTTTCAAGTTCGTATTTCTCTTCTCTAGTTGAAGGCAGGGATTCCCCTAGAGGAAATTCCCAGTCTTTTTCTTTGGGGGCTACTCTGCGGGCGGGGCACTGGAACTGGAAGCGTGAGAGAAAAGCTAGCAGGGAGAACCAAGAGTAGGAGTTACCCATGGGAACATAGGACAGTGAAGCTTGGGTGGAGAACGAAGAGAGTTTTTGAGAAGAGCCAAGTTGGCATGAATCTGAAGGATGAGGAACAGAGACAAGTGGGAGAATGGGTAACAAATTCAATGGCCAGAAGGAAGTGAGGTATGATGAATGGGTCAAGTCAAGTCAAATCAAGTCCAGAAGGAAGTGAGGTATGATGAATGGGTCAAGTCAAGTCAAATCAAGTCCAGAAGGAAGTGAGGTATGATGAATAGGTCAAAGTGGTTCAAGAATAAGACCATGAATAGTGAGTGGGCATCAGAATGCCCTTTCTATGTGATGCACAGAATGTGCAGTAGAATGTGCAGGAAGAGCATTTTATTATTTTTAAATCTTTTTTTATTTTTTTTTTAAGAGGGAGAGAGAGAGAGAATTCTAAGCAGACTCCATGCTCAGCACAGAGCCTGACATGAGGCTCGACTTTAGCACCCTGAGATCATGACCTGAGTTGAAATCAAGAGTCGGATGCTTAACCGACTGAACTGCCCAAGGCACCCCTAAAGGTATAGCATTTTAAAGGACCTGGAAAAGTCTGGTGGAAACAAAAGATAGAACATGGAAAGAACAGAGATCAACAATGGACCAGAGCCCAGATGGGTGGGTGAGGAGCAGTGCAGTAACAATGATTTATTTTCCTTTTCCCTCCTTTTATTGACCTTTCCTGGGACATTGAGAAAAATTGTAGCAAAGCTGGTCATGATGTGGATTGTGGGAGTTTCCAAAAGGGAGGCAAGAAAAGGGTGTTTCCATACTCCTTTCTCATACTCTTCATCATGCCACAACCATTGCCCTAGCTAGGGAAGACAGTAAAACTGTATACCTAAGGAAAAGTCCCAAATTAAGTCACAGTATGCACATGGAGAAAGTTCAAGAGCAGCCCTCTAGCTGAGGGGTGAGGTGGCTGGTTTCAGCTTGGAATTCAAGGGAGAAGAAGACAAAGCAATATCCACACATAACACACCTCTGCCTGGCAGCTCTCAGCACCTGTTAATTCATTTGCAAGCTTTGGTTCCAGAGAACACCTGCTTCTCTATTCCCCAAGCATCTGATGTTGTCCTTGAAACCAGAATGCCAGCTTCCCAGGGAGGAGCAGAGACACCAACAAACACAGCTGGCAGAAGTCACCCAGATGGCCCTCTCTCCTCCTCCCCACCCTGTACCTTTGCTAGCAAGGCCAACCCTCAAGCTGCTCCTTTCCCTCTGCCCATAGCTGAGACTTGCTTTGTAGGAATCCCAGGCATTCCTGCTTCCTGTTTGCCCAGGATTTTACCTGGCTTATGCTCTGAGTGATCAAGTGAAGGCTTCGGGCCAGTGGAAGGGAAGTCAGAGGGTACATCCCATCTCCCTCCTGGTTCCCTTCCCAGGCCTTCTGACTCTGACTGTGCTCCTCCCAGATCTGGACAAGGTCACACTTGAAAAAGTGTTTCTCTTTTCTCTATCAGTGGTTCTCAGAGCCTGGTCCTGGGACCAGTAGCATCACTTGGGAGCTTATTTTAAATGCAAATTCCTGGACTCCACCCCAGACTACTAAAACAACAACTCTGGGAATGAGTCTCAGCAATCTGTTTAAACATGCCCTCCAGAAAATTCTGATGCACACTGACATTTGAGAACCCCTGTCTACAGGAATCACAGGAAGAGGACGTCTAAAATTCTATCATGTTCAATTTTTCTATTGTTGACCCCAATTGGTGGAATCCTGCATTAGTTCCAATTTTCTCTCACAACAATAAAAAGTCTGTACTGAACAGTATTTTGTAAACATCCTGATAGACTTATGCAAGTACTTTTGTAGGCCCAAATCTTAAAAATGGATTTGCTAGGACAAAGGATATACACCTTCAGATGCTAATAGATATGCCAAATGGACCTAAAAATTGCACCAATTTGCATTCCCACCATGGAAAATGGAAGGGCATGCATCCTCCACAGTCTCTCCAGCTTTAAGTATGTGTTTTCAATGTTTTCATTTTTTTTTTCCAATCTGAGAGGTGAAAGTGATATCTTTCTTGTTTTTATTTGCATTTCTTTAAGAGTGAAATTGAGCATCTTTTATGTTTATTAACCATTTTAGCATAATACTTATTTTTGTTATCTCAATTTCCAGCCATCAACATCCATGACTTACATAACAAAAAAAAACAGAAGAAAATGTTCCTCTTCTGAAAAGCACTTTGCAATCTCCTGAAGGAGCCTGACAGGAATTTTGGGGTTGAGTATAGGGTGACCAAATGTGGTAGTTTGTGGAGCGGTGTGAGAGATTCCCAGGAAAGGACTTTCAGTGCTAAAACCAAGTCTCCAGCAAAACAGACTGAATGAGTTGGTCACCTTGCGGAGTGAGTTGTTCATGGCATCGCAGAGCAAATCATCAGCCAACCTGAGGCAAGGCTCCCAGACCCTTGATCTCTAATCCAGAACTCCTTTTCCTCTCCTAGGTACCTCTCATGGAGACACAGAAATGGACACAAGGTAGATGGGCGACAGGACTTAGCAATCACTCCAACACGAAGCTCCTTTTGCTCATATACCTCTTAAACCCAACATTAATCACAGAGCCTGGCAAAGAGTCGGTATCTAGAGTAACATTAAGGCATTATCACAGGACTGAGGCGAAGAGATCCAATCCTGCAGTATCCCAGTCACAGAAGATCCAAATCCATCCAGTGATTCTTTACAAGGAAATGAAGTGGAAAAGCCATGGGCTTTAGAGCGGATGGGCCTGGGTTCTCATCATCCCAATCCAATTGCTGGCAAGCTTCATAGCCTTAGAAAATCTCTCTGATCCTGTTTTCTCATCTCTAAAATGGGACCAATGATACCAGCATTGTAACAGAATGGTTGACATGAAAAAGACATGAGAAAGAGAAGGCAAAAGGGATAGACTGTTCTTTCTTTTGTTAAAAAAGAAAAATTCAACTGAGTGTATTTTAAGGATCTCACTTGCTATATTCCACAACTCGTGAAGTGGACAACATCTAGTCTAGCAGATAGAAAGGAGCTCTGAAGAGCTACATAAGGCAAGAGATTCTATAGGCAGAAGGGAACAGGGAAAAGGAAGCAAAAAGGGGGAGGGTTGGTTAATTTCTTTTAGGGGATGAAAGGGGCTTATCAGGCAGATTACCTGACTCATGGTTTAAGCTTCCATTTCTGGGAGAGCCAAAACTGTAACTCAGGTAAGCCTTGGTTTGGTGAGGTGGAACTTAACATAAGCGACTCTAATTTGGGGCCTGTTGTCTTGTTTTTAATACTGTCAAGGTGGGAAGAACTGGCGCCAGGAGAGGCTCGCCCAGTTGCCACAAGAGAATGAGTGGCGACTGCTTCAGGACTCCTGCACTAAAGCACGGGGCCCTGAAATGCAGTCCACACTCTCTTAACTAAAGTACACTCTCTGGCACAGGACACAGGGCTGACTGTGCCAAGGGAAAGAGGCACATTTTCTCCCTAAGAAGGAACCCTCCCCTTGACAGTGTGGCCATGGCGCTGTGTCAGCCCAGAGGGGGACATCTTGCAAATCCACACAAAGGCACAGTATAAGCTAGCAGCAAGCCTGCCCTGCATCGCCCCCACACGACCACGGTCCTTTGGATCTCTTCTACTCCTCAGAACTCGGAGGACAGATTCCTATGGACCTCAGCCCCTTACCTGACAGGTCATCTGAAAAGCAATCTTTTGTTCATAATGAATCACAAATCATTTGCAAAACAGGAAGCTGCCTAAATGCTGGCCTGATGTCCCTGTGAATTACTGTATGAGGCAGATGGTTGCCAATTAAGGGAGGACTCGGCCACCGCGGATTCAGGACGGCTTCAAACGGGTGCCTTGAACAGGTTTTGTTCACACGCCGAGGTTCCAGCTCTAAATGCTGGAGCACCTCCGCCCTGGCCTGGCCTTGCTGTTTACAGAGCTGAAAGAAGCCCAGCTGTGGATGTTCAGGGACATTTGGGGCAGCATACCAAACCTCCCAGCAGTCAGCCCCTGTTCAATTAAGAGGAGGAAAGATGACTTCCATCCCTATGAATATCCAACATAAGGGAGAGGATAATCTAATATATTCTGAGATGATTTAAACTCATTAAAATTTTTTTTATAAAAATGAAAGGAAAAAAGAAAGAAAACAATTCTGTGGCAATGAGCTGCAGAGAGAACTGGGTTTTGATGACTCCATTGAACGAGCCGAAGATGTAGCTCAGAAAAAAAAGACAGGAAACTCACTCAGGTTAAAGTACAACCACTCAACTAGCCAGCTAACCAACTAACCAGACAGGCAAACCAGAATCAAAAAAGATCAGTCCCAAACACCCTGCAAAATGAGGATGGACGGCTCTTAGTTCTGTTCTCAATGTGAAATCCGAATGAATTATCCTGGAGGAGGGAGAACCGCTATCAGTTAGACAAATAATGTGCTGATAAAAGAGCTGTGTGATGATAACAATTAAGCACATTCATTCAGATGCTGCACACACGCTTCACGCCCTCTGTTCATGGCACAGGCTTCTCATCGGTCACGGTCACACAGACACGATGTGCGCACTCCCTCCGATGCCAGCGGATACAAAGCCCCTCTCCCTTGGCATGCACACCGCTCACCCGGAGACTACCTGGGGAAAGTGCTCCACACACAGATCCCACGCACACATTCATCCATTCCCCTGCTTCAGAGCCCTACATACCAGTGGCCCACCTCCCCACGCCTAGCAAGATGATGAGACATTCTGCAGCTCTGGCTGGGGAGGGAGCCACTCTCCACGCCACAGGAAGGTGTCACTCCTACGACCTTGTGTGGCCTCCGGCTCAGGACCTGGTGCCACAAGTGCTGCATTGCTCTCCTGGGGCTCCAGGTTGGGCGTCCAAGTCCGTACTTGTGATCTATTCTCGGCTGTGAGGACCTGGGGAGGACCCATGCCCACTTCTGGCCTCTGGAAGTCCCACTGCTCTGCTCTCTAAATCGGAGAGTTACAAATGCAGACAAAACCAAGAGCCAGACAGGGGATAGAAACAAGGGCTATCCAGGGGGACCCCAGTGAGTGGTGACCTGGGCCCCCATTTAAAGAAGGCAGATGCTGCTCAAGCCCTAGATTTTCAAATGAACTCTCCCCATTTAAAAAATGCTATCAAGGGGCGCCTGGGTGGCTCAGTGGGTTAAGCCGCTGCCTTCGGCTCAGGTCATGATCTCAGGGTCCTGGGATCGAGCCCCACATTGGGCTCTCTGCTCAGCAAGGAGCCTGCTTCCTCCTCTCTCTCTGCCTGCCTCTCTGCCTGCTTGTCATCTCTCTCTGTCAAATAAATAAATAAATAAATAAATAAATAAATTAAAAATGCTATCAAATTCTTTAAAGCTCCCCTCTTCAGAGACAAAACAAATCATTTGCAACTGGGTCTGTGCTCTTAGCTCTCTGGTGAATTACAGCTTTGGTACTCGAGGACACTATTTTGGTTAATCTTCATCAGCAACAGGCCCTCTGGTTATTGCACATGTGCGAAAAAAATTCATAGCCACAGTAATGTATCTGATGGGGTTCTCCCACACAGGACAACCATCTTGGAGCGAGGCACAGAAATAAGGTTCATGCTAACCCGGGCTCCTTTCAGATTTTTCTTTTCCTCTACCTCCAGTGGACCCCCCTACACCCTGGACACAATGGTTTCAGCCTCCTTGTTGCTTGGAAAGACACAGATATCCTGAAGGGATTCTATGCTACTTCAAAGCAGAATTTAAGACTAGTTGTTGGGATAACACGGATCCGTGTAGAAATACTGCTTCTCTGACCATATAAGCATAAAATTCTGTCCTCCCAAAAGAGATGATATCCAAGCAGAGAAAAGAGCCAAAGCTTTGCAACAGACCCACCTGGTTTCGAATCCTGGTCCAGCGGCTTACTACCTGTGCAACCTTGGGCAAATTACACAATGTTTCTGAATCTTGCTTTCTTCATTGGCTAAAATCAGGCTAGTACTACTGATCTCATTGACTGAATTACTGTCGGATAATTTATCCATTCATTCCTCAAATATTTATTGAGGGCCTACTATGAGCCAGGCACTAGGCCGCAGGGAGAGAGTGGCCAACCACTATAAAGTTCTCGCATTCCTGGGACTTATTGGCCCACAGATTGGGTAATATGTAAAGGGCTGACACATTGCCTAGAATACAGCAAACACCCCACAGTGTTCTCTGGTGTTTCCTGATCACTCTCTCTCTCTTCCCCAGTTAAGACCTTGGCACTGGGGCCAGAGCTATCCATCTCCTCGACCAGCCTTTGGCCACCGTTCCTTAACCCTCAGCTCACAGCTCCTTTGCCCACACTGTACCCTCTTAGCCGTTCGTCAAGAGCCTGCATTCTTCTGCTGATCCTCTCTCACTGCATACATGAGGAAGAAAAGGCCTGAATTCATTAGGATATCTGTGCAGCAGTTTATTAGAGAGGGACCCAAAATAATAGTGGCTTTAGAAGTTAGGAATTAATTTCTCTGTCATTAAAAAGCCTAGATAGGGGGGCGCCTGGGTGGCTCAGTGGGTTAGGCCGCTGCCTTCGGCTCAGGTCATGATCTCAGGGTCCTGGGATCGAGTCCCGCATCGGGCTCTCTGCTCAGCGGGGAGCCTGCTTCCTCCTCTCTCTCTCTCTCTGCCTGCGTCTCTGCCTACTTGTGATCTCTGTCAAATAAATAAATAAAATCTTTAAAAAAAAAAAAAAAAAAGCCTAGATAGGGGCTCCTGGGTCACTCAGTCGTTAAGCATCTGCTTACGGCTCAAGTCATGATCCCAGGGTCCTGGGATCGAGTCCCACATTGGGCTCCCTGCTCAGTGGGGAGTCTCTTTCTCCCTCTCCCACTCCCCCTGCTTGTGTTCCCTCTCTCAGTGTGTCTTTCTGTCAAATAAACAAATAAAGATTACATTTTAAAATTAAGAAAAATTAAGAAATTTTAATTAAATTTCTTTAAAAATTAAGAAAAAAACGTCTAGCTAGGCAGTCAGTGTTTGATAGGATGTCTGCATAATCATCCAGATACGAGGATCCTTCTAGCTCATTGCTCTGCCTCCCGCATTGCATGGCTTCTGTCTTGCAGACCAAGAGGACTCCTCTAATCATCACATCCATATCCCAGACAGCAGAAAAGGGAAGAGAAAGTTGGGAAGGTGTGCCCCTTTTTCTGTAAGAGCATAACTCAAGATGCACCTGTGGTTTATCTCCACAGCCCACTGGCTAGAACTTAGATCCATGGCCACGCTCAGCCAGCTGCAAGGGAGGAAGGGAAGTGTAGCCTTTGCCTGAGAGCCATGTGTCTTTCAGACTCACAGCAGGATGGTTTGAATTCTGCTTATGATTATTAACCCCGGCACTGGTCTCATGGTTAAACAGGTGTTGGTGAACGGTGGGGCCTTCTACATCTTACAAGACTTGGTGGTTGTTGGCCACCCAAAAAACCTTCTCAAATATTTGTCATGTAGAAGGTCCAAAGAAGAACTTGACACATCAGGGGAGTTTCTAAGGAAGGTGGCCTCCTTAATTTCCAGAAACCCTTCAGGGTGACATTTGTTTTGGTGGGTCACAACCCACTTCTCAGTTTATAAGGCTGAAATGTTGTCCAGACTCTGGCAGGAGACCCATTTCTGTGAGGCAGACTTATCAGAAACAGAGGCTGGTAGGTAAGGTGTAATTTCAAAGTCTTCATTTACAATGAGAAATACAGCCCAATGGCCGGCACAGTCTTTACTGTAAAGAAAGCCACATGGAAAGCCAAACTATAACCAAAAGTTTGCCAATGGAAAAAGTAAGTTTGAGTACTCTCAGATGAGGTGGTCATGAGGAGTCTGGCTGGGAGCCAGCCCTCTGTATGCCATCACAGGTTCTTAAGACAAAGGTGAAGTCACACTTTGTACTGAAGGGCTTCTGCCCCAAATCTAAACCTTTTGGCCTATCCTGGAGGCAAGCCAAAATCCGACTTTTCCTCCCTAACCGCTTCCCCCACATTTACTGCTTGATCTGGAGGCTTGAGGAAGACTCAGAGATACACCACTCAAATCCGCCTTCAAGAGAAGCCAGTTGCCCAAGGGCAAGCAGTCTGAATAACTGACAGCCTCCATCTGGCAGGTCCTTCAGGGTCCTCCTTCAGCATTGAACCAAAGTAACGCTCTTCGTGGTTGGCCGCTGGCCAATGAGACTGAGCAAGGTGGTAGTACTAGAGTCTGGCCATTTCTGCCAATGCAGGACTTCTCTAAAGGACAGCCTGGACGCTGAAGCTCCCCCTGGTTTGGCAGAGACCTCATGAGGTCTGCAATGTTGTCTCAGGTCTTCTCGGGCCCCATCTTGCCTTTCCCATTTTCTTTACAGGTATTACTCCTTGAAAAACCTTTTGTACTCTCTCTCCACTGTGGTGTTCCAAGGAGCCCAACCTGCAATAGTGCTCTGAATCAGAGGCCAGCAAATTATGGTCCATGGCCCAATACTGGCCTGTGGGCCTGCTTTTGTAAATAAAGTTTTATTGACACAAAAACAGACCTATTGTTTACTTCTGTCTATGGGTGCTTTTGTACTCTAATGGCAGGGTTGAGTAGTTGCCATGAAGTCCTGCAAAACCTCAAATATTTAATATCTGGGGCACTTTATAAAAAGTTTGCAAACTTTTGCTCTAGATATGACAGCTCTGATGGCAAGCAAAGACTAATGCAATGAAAAAAGAGGGTCTTTTTTCAAGGCCTGGATCCACGAGCCTGAGACACTCATTCTGTGCCTCATTTTATGTGTGTATTTCCCTGGCTCTTGACTGGTCTTGAACAAGACCCTAAAGTACATAAGGGAACTACAAGTCCACAGTTCAGAGCCTAAAAGATATTGGAAGATCAAGGGCAGGATCTCTGTCATCTGGTGTCCACACTGTCTCCCCTCACTGGCCACTGCCTTTGTGATGAAGCTACAACCGCCATCTTACCATGCCCAGTGTGTCTTAAGCTTATAGAGACCTACAAGCTTCTGATCATGACTGTGAAAACCAGCAGGCGAAGATGTGGGGTAATCTGTTACTGTTACCTAGCAAACATCTACTTTTGGAAACTGTACTCTGATTTTCCTCTGGGAAACCACCCTTCTCCCATTCATGATCAAGTGATCACCCCATCTCTGGATCCAAGGATGGGCATGTAGCCTTAGTCTGGCCAATCTGAGTGTTCCACTCCTCTGGGCACCAAAATCAGATTGCAAGCAGCCACATAACCCAAACTGTCTTTGACTAGAGGTATTAGGAGAAGTCGTTTCTCCACTACCATTGCTGAAAGACTGATATGTAAACCTGGTGTTTCCAGAAGTCCTCTTGACATTACACAAGGAAAGCTTATCTGAATGATGCCAACACCCAGGAAAGCAGAGACAAGGCTGAGGGAGACACATTCCCATGGACTTCATTTCAGTATCTGGATCCAGTCATGTCCAAAGCTAGATCCAGTGCCAGACTCTTCAATTACACAAGCCAACAATTTCTCCATTTTGCCTAAACAAATTTGAGTGGGATTTTCTATCACTTGCCATTGCAAAGACCTAACTTATCTTAGGACAACATCCAACCAAAGCCTATGACACACCGGATATTCCAGAGGAAAGACGGGAACTCCTTGAGAGGAAAAAAGGTATTGAAAGGATGCAAAGCAGAGATGACTGGACTTGCCTCTCTACATCCCCAGAAGGCTGCACAGGTGTCCTGGCTGCAGAGACTCAGACCTCAGTGATGGATGATATCTTTATCCCAAAGCCCTCGTCTGTGATCGTGGTGCCCTGAGCAGGTAGTTTTCCAGTTGCAGTGAAGCAAGTCCTTCAAGAAGGAGTCTTAAAGTTATTTCCAAATCCTCAAAGCTGGGTAACCAGGGGGATTTTATTAGACGTATTTATTCTATAATCCAGCATCTCACAAGACATCTAGAAGCTTCTTTTAAGCTGCCTCTCCTGCCTCCCAGGCACAATTCTCGTGTTGCTTCTCAGACATTAAAAATGAAATGAAAAAGCCCCTGTTGTGCAGGATGAAACAGGCTTAGCTGAAAGGCTCCTGCTTGCACGCCCGTCAGCTGGTGGACATGCTTGCCTTCGACCCCCTTCCTGCCTGTGTCCTAAGTCCCCTTGTCGCTGGGTGCCTTCATCTGCTATGGCCAAACTGACTTTAGATCTGCAAGGCTGAGGCAATGGTGGAAATGCAACACCAAACTACCCTATTTATATTTTCATTTCTATTAGACCTTTGTAATGATTCCTTATTGAACTGAAGCTTAAATGGCTAAAGACTGATTGTAATAGAACATTTAATTGTTTGCTTGTCTAACTCTCTCAGCCCTAATTAAATATTGTTTTTCATTGAGCAACTTACATGGTGATGTTTTTTTCCTGTCACTGAAGAGAGCAAGGGGTCCAAGGCAGAATTCAGATGAGCCCGAGCTTCACTCGGTGTTCTCATCTTATTCATTTTTCATCCAACAGTGGGGAACAGAGCCCTCTGGAGGGAGAAGCACAGAGTTCTAGGGAACAGCTTTCAGAAATGACCTCATGCAGGTCCTCAGAGAGAAAGGGGTTAGAAGATGAGTTATGAGATCCCACACTATCTTGCAGGGATTCCTACAGGAGGTGTGTGTCCTGGGTGTTCAATGCTGGCCTTAGAGCTGTCACTGTCACCTTTCTTCACAACCCCCTTCTCACCTCTGTGCCATCACTCAGGTCCACACCACCACCACCTGCCACCGGATTGTTATAGAAGCCTCTTGACTGGCCTCCTGTGTTTATTCAGCTTCATGACAGCGTGTTTGCCACAGAGCAGCTGGAGTCCTCTCATGTCCCTCCCCATCTGAGGTTCCTCCAGTGGCTCCAGCCCACTCAGAAGAAAGCCACAGTTTTGACAATGGCCTTCAGCCTGCTGTTCTCTTTGGCCTTACCTCCTACTGCCCATCCCTTTGCTCCTTGAGCTCCAGCACCACTGACCTCCCTGCTGTCTCCTCAGATACTCTTCACAGGCTTCCCTTCAGGGCTTTGCACTTGCCATTCCCTCTGACTGGAATATGTCTCTCCTGGAAAGTTCCAGCCTTCAATTCTTCACACCTTTATCCAAATGTCATCTCTTGGTGTGGCCTCTGCCCCTGTCCTCCACCTCGGTTTTATTTTTCTCCATAGATTTTTACTACTGACGTATACTATAATTCACCTACTTTTTTCTTTTGTTATTGTTTATCCACCCTACTAGAATGTTAGCTTTAGGAGGGTAAGGATTTTCCTGTTGGTTTCACTGCTGAATCCGGTATGCAAATAAATCTTTTTGAGTGACTAGAGTAAACGAATAAATGCAAACATGCATAAGTGAATGAATAGTCTATCATTCATTTATGGCCACAAATCCCAATGGCCAGGGACTATTCTAGGCCAGATGCATGGAGGTATCTGCACTTTGCATTCTAGGATTCTGGGCATTAAAGAAATCTTCCCATGGGTGATGGAGATGCTAAGGACAGAGTGAGGTCCAGAGCTCAGAAGGAGCTCCAGTCCTCCACCCATAAGTGCCGATTAAAGCCTAAGCCAACATGGTGAAAGAGGAGGCGATGTGAACCTGAGTTCCAAAAGACCTTGGTTCATAGCATGAGAAGAGGTAAGACGACTTAAGGATATTCCCTGGAGGCATCAGACAAGGACAGTTCGGTGAGTGAAGAAGGCATTACAGTGAACACCCATCAAGTCTGGGGAATTCTGGGAGACTGGGGATGATTTTATCTGTCAATCTGGGAAAAATTTCCAAAAGGGAAGCAGGAAGGTAAGTAAGATAGCTGGGATCACCCCCTTTGTATAGGACTGAATCACAGAATCATGAAGCCACGGTCATATGGCCCATCTCCAGGAACAAAATGATAGAGACACATAGATCTCCAAAAGCTGATGGAGAAGATGGTTCCACTTTATCCACTCTTCACCAAGTCTGGGTTCTAAACTTCTTATAGAAGGGTAGTATTTTTCCATGAGACTTCAACATTTCAGATCCTCATTCAATTCAACCTAACATGTATTTATTCATCAAGTTTTCAAGGTACGCACATTTTACATTTTGACAATTGTGTCAATCCGCCCACCAGAAATCTTGTAGCAATTTATACTGTCCTTTGCTCATGCCTTACATTGAATATCTGTTTATGTTTCTACCTGCTTTGAGGGAAATCACACTTCTCAGAGATTTGTCTATTTGATTTATCCTTTCAAGGTTCTGGTCCTTGATTTGATTAATCAATTCCACTGACTTTTTGCTTTGTGATTAATGTAGGCTCTTACCTTTATTAATTTCTTCCTCTTGCTTTTATTTTGCTGTTCATTTTCTAGCTTTTTATTTTGAATTCTTAATCCAATTATTCTCAATCTTCAATGTTTAAGCATATTTATTTTAGTAATCACAGCTTTGGATTATGGATTTTACTAAGAATAACTTTAGTCACACCCCCATATGTATTTTTATACAGTGTTCTCATCATCTTAAATGTGTAGCCTGTTTTTTCAGTATCGATTTCCACTTTGACAGAAGGGCTATTTTTTATTTTGTTTAATTTCCAGATGGCTACCATTTATCTTAATTTAGGCATAGTCTTTCTATTAATGTGATCAGGAAATACAGTTTGTAAAATTTTAATTTAGGGATTTGTTGTGGATTTCTTTGCCTGGGTATATAGGTTGTATCAGTCAGGATGGGTTAGGTTAAGCTGTAGTAACAACTAAAAATTCCCAGTGGCTCAAATAACATGGGCAAGCTGGGTGTTCTTCTCGTCATGCTCATTCAAGGACCTGAGCTGATAGAAGCTCCATTTCGACACATGCTTCCATGATCACAGGGGCAGAGAAAAGAGGGCCTGGCTCTTAAAGCCACTTCTGTGTCCATTTCATTGGCTGAAGAATGTTCAGATACCCGAATTCAACAGAGCACGGACATCTTATCCTCTCAACGGAAGAGGGCTGAATATTTGTGAATAAATATTCTACTATATGCATTTGACAGATATTTATCTATGGAGATAACTCCTACTGTATACCAAAAATTATTAAAGACATTGGGATCCCAGCAGATATTGTTGGTTGGTATCCTGCTTCTTATTGTCATCCCTGATCCTCCTTTTCCCATCCACTTGACAACCAGAGGTGGCCATGTGACCTAGAGGTAAGTGGAAGTTGGCGGGGTTCCCAGGAAAGATTTTTTTTTAATTTTTTTCAGATTTTACTTTTCTGATGTTGGTGTTGTCCTGTCTTCCTCCTTCTTCCTGTCTTGACTGCTAATGTTGAGATATACCAAGAGAACCCCAGAAATATTTGCTTTGACATTGTTGAGCATCTGAACCAATTTCAGCAGCTGCCTTCTTTCGGATTTCTCATATGAAGAAAAAGGGAGCTTTGCGTTTGTATAAGCCACCGTGGTTGGGTTTCTTGTTACTTGCATCTGAAAGCATTTCTGAGTCATAAAGTATTCAGTATGTAAACAAAATAAACGATCCTCATCCTCAGTTCTGGTGTTTTTTTCTGTTCTAATAGAAAAAAAAAATACGTTGGTCTCTGCCCCCAGTTCCTGCACAGAACTCCCCAAACCCTTGTAATTTCCTAAGTGATCAGAGCACTAAGAAATTCTTTTGTTAATATTTGATATTTGATTCCAGTTCCTGGCAGAGTTCCTAAATGCCTCCGAATTTCCTAGGAGATAGTAGTGTCTTTCATTCTAATGAGAAAACACCGGGTGGGCTCCTGGGTGGCCTCTTGGCAGGAGCTGGTCACCAAAAAGACCAAGCAATGATTAGATGATTAGAAGCTTGTAATTTCAGCCCCACCACTCCTCCCCTCCTCATTCTCCACAGAGGGGAGTCGAGTGGAAATGGAGTCAGTAACTTATCCTGCTGACATGTTGAAGCCTCCATAAAAATCCAATGGTATGGGGTCTGCAGAACCTCCATGTTGGTGGTGAACACAACCACATGCCAGGAGGGTACAGTACCCCAACTCCACAGGGACAGAGCTCCTGTGCTCCGGACCCACCTAGACCTTACTCTATGTACGTCTTCATCTCTTAACATGTTATCCTGGTAAATGTAAATAAGTATTTCTCTTAGTTCTATGAGCTGTTCTAGCAAATACTTGAATTCAAAGTGGGGGCTAAGGGTGGTTATGGGAACCTCTGATTTGTAGCCAGCCGAAGTTGTGGGTAACCTGGGACCTACCACTTGTGAATGGCATCCATAATGGGGTGGGCAGTCTTGTGGGATTGGACCCTTAATATATGGGTTCTGAGCGACTCCAGTTAGTGTCAAAATTGAATTGAATTGAATTGTAGGATACCCAGCTGGTATCATAGAGATTGCCTTGCATGGGAAAAAAACCCCACAATGGCATCAGAAGTGTTGTGAGTATGGTAGTTGTATGAGAGTAAAGGAGAAAGACAAAAGAGGAGTGAGTTTTTCTAGTCATTCTGTGGACATCTGAAAAAAATGTTAAATTTGTATTCTAAATATGTAAAAGAGTTTATATGGTCCCAGATAATCATTGATCTTTAAAAATATATTATGAGATGAAATAAGACTGTCAAAATGTTGATAATTATTCCACAAAGAATGTTTTCCCAATAAAACATTTTTCTCAATTATAATAGCCTTAGCAAGCACACAATTGCTTAGCCAACTCTAATCTTCACTGATATGAGTGATTCACCACTGCTATTTTTGTAAAAAATATTAATTGAAACTATAATCACACACCATAGAATTCACCAATTTTAAATGGACGTGGTTTTTAGTATATTCAAAGCTGTGCAACCATCACCACAACAAGACACTCTCGACCCCTTAGAAGTACCCCCTATTTCATCCAAACTCCCCCCACCCCTCTTACCCCTCCTCCATCTCACTTCTTCCCACAGCCTTAGGCAACTACTAATCTGTATTCTACTTCTATGAATTTGCCTATTTTGGACATGTCATAGAAATGGGACGATACATACGTTAAGTGGTTTTTTAAGTTCAGCTTCTTCCATTTAGCATGTTTTCACAGCTCATCCATGTTGTAGCACATATCAGTACTTCACTTCTTTTTGTTCCTGATTATTCCACTGTATGACTATACTACATTTTTTCATCCATGCATTGGAAGATGGACATTTCACTTATTTCCTTTTTTTTATATATTATGAATAATGCTGTTACGAATATTCATGTGCAAGTTTTTGTTTGAACACTTGTTGTTCTTGTTTTTTAATTTTTTTGTGAGTGGAATTACTGGATTAACTTTTTGAGGGACTACCAAGCTGTTTTCCAAAGTGGTTGCACCAAATTAACTTTGATTCTTTGTGAGTCGAATTACTGGATTAATTTTTTGAGGAACATCCAAGCTGTTTTCCAAAGTGGTTGCACTATTTTACATTCCTGCCAACAGTGTATGAGAGTTCCAACTCTCCTATCCTCTCCAACCCTTGTTTCATCCCTCCTTTTTATTTTAGCCATTCTTGTGTGTGGGAAGTGGCATCTCATTGCGGGTTTGATTTGCATTTCCCTGAAAACTAATGATGTTGACATCTTTTCACATGTTTATTGGACACGTGTATATCTTCTAGGGGAAATATTAAGATTTTTTGGCCCATTCTTTGAGTTATTTTCATTGTATCTTGGGATTGTAAGACTTCTTTATCTATATTAGTACAAGCTCCTTATCAGAAATATGATTTGCAAAATTTTTATCTCCCATTCTATGGCTGTCTTTTCACTTTTCAATGATATCCTTTAAACCATAAGAATTTTTAATTTTGAAGTCAATTACCTATTTTTTTTTTCCCTTCTGTTTGTGTCTTTGGTGCCAAGGCCACAAAGATTTAGATCTAAGTTTTCTTCTAAGAGTCTAATGGTTTTGGTACTTAACATTTAGGGCTCTGATCCATTGTGAGTTAATTTTTGTGCATGGTGTGAGGCAGAAATTCAACTTCATTCTTTTGTATGCGAGATCCAGTTATCTCTGCATTTGTTGAAATGCAGAACCCACTAGGTTGTCTTGATGCCTTTGTTGAAAATTAATTGACTGCAAATATGAGGGTCTATTTCTACATTCTCAATTCTATTCCATTGAACCCTATGTCTGTCCTTATGCCAATACCATACTGCCTTGATTATTGTAGCTTTTTAAAAAGATTTTGTTTGTTTATTTGACAGAGATTACAAGTAGGCAGGGAGGCAGGTCGGGGGGTGGGGAGCAGACTCCCAACTGAGCAGAGAGCCTGATGTGGGGCTCAATCCCAGGGCCCTGGGTTCATGACCTGAGCTGAAGGCAGAGGCTTTAACCCTCTGAGCCACCCAGGCACCTCTTATTGTAGCTTTCTAATAAGGTTTGAAATCAGGAAGTGTGAGTCCTCCAACTTTGTCCTTCTCTTTCAAAATTTTTTTGGTTATTCTGGGTTCCATAAATTTCCATATGATTTTGAACATCAATCTGTCAATTTCTGCAAAGAAGCCAGCTGAGGTTTGGATAAAGATTTCATTGAATCTGTAGGTCAATTTTGGGAGTACTGCCAATCTTAACAACACTGTCTTCCAATGTATGAACCTGTTTACTTAAATCTTGTTTAATTTCTTTCAATAATGTTTTGTAGTTGTAGTGTACAAGTTCTGAATCTCTCTTGTTAAGTATATCACTGAGTATTTTATTTTTTTGATGCCCTTGGAAATACAATTGTTTTAAGTTAACTTTCAGTTTGTTCATTACTAGTATATAGAAATACAACTTATATTTGTATATTGAGCTTGTATGCTGCAACCTCACTGAACTCATTTATTAGTCCTAATCATTTTTAGTGGCTTTTTATGATTTCTACATACAAGACCATGTCATCTGCACTTAGAGGTAATTTGACTTCTTCCTTCTGATCTGGATGCCTTTTATTCCATTTTCTAGCTAACTGCCCTGGCTACAACCTCCAGTACAGTGTTGAATAGGAGTGGTGAGAGCAAACATCCTTCTTGTTCCTGAACTTAGGGAGAAAACATTGAGGCTTTCACCACTAAATATGAGGACAGTTGTGGAATTTTCATAAATGTCCTTTATCAGGGAGGAAGTTCCCTACTATTTCTAGTTTGTTGAGTATTTTTATAATGCAGGGATATTGGTGTCAAATACCTTTCTGCATCTATTGAAATGATCATGTGCTTTTGCCTTTATTCTATTCACATGGGACATTAAATTAATTGACTTTGAAATATGAAACCAACCTTGCATTGCTGGGATAAATCCTGCTTGGTCCTGGTGTGTAATCCTTTTATATATTGTTGGATTTGGTTCAGTAGTTTTTGTTGAGGATTTTTGTATCCATAGTTATGAGTTACTAGACTCTGGTTTTCTTCACTTGTGATGTCTTTAACTTGTTTGACTATCAGGGTAACACTAGCCTCATAGAATGAATTGCGCAAGTGTTCCCTCCTCTTATGTTTTTGGAAGGGTCTGGTATTAATTCTTCTTTAAATGTTTGGTAGAAGAAAAAAACATAACTGTTTGGTAGAATTCACCAATGACATCTTGGCCTGGGCTTTTCTTCATGGTTAGTTTTTGGGTTTCATTTTACTAACTCAATCTCTACTTGTTCAGTGTCAATTCAAACGTTTTACTGCTTCTTGGTTACTTTCTGTCTTTTTAGGAACTTGTCCATTTTGTTTAAGCTAATTCCTGGGCCACCGTGTTCACAGTATCACTCCCTTATAATCCTTTTTATTTCTATAAGGTCAGTAGTAATATTGTCAGAAGGAAAAAGTCACTGTTTCTCTTCTCAAATCTCTACTACTAGTCTCAATACTTCACCTCTAACACCCAAGTGTGGAAGGGTTTTTCCCACAATTTCTCCAAGCAATTCTCCAGTTCTTTGCAGATGCCAACCGAATGCCCTGTGACTTCAGAGCTCTGACACAGTCTGCCTGGGGTTAGTGTAGATCGCAGAGTTAAGGCTGCCCCTACCCCTCCACTTCAGACAGCAGCTGCAAGTCCATGTTGTTACCTGTTCTTCTGGCCAACTGGCTATAAACCAGAGGTTCCCACAACCTCTTCCTAAGGTCTGACAGTTTGCTGGAATGGTTCACAGAACTCTGTCAACAGTTTACTTGCTAGATTACCAATCTATTACAAAAGGATACAACTCAGCAACAGTCGATAGCAAGAGATGGGTAGGGCAAGTTGTGTGGGAAAGGGTTGGTGAAGCACCTCTGTCTTCACCAACATACAAGCTCTCCAAACCCTGGATTTTTATGGAGGCTATTCGCGAAGGCAAGAGTGATTGAATCACTGACCATTGGTGATTCACTCAACCTCTAGCCCCTCTCACCTCTCTGAAAGTTGGTAGGTGAGGCTGAAATTTCCAACTCTCTAAGCACAGAGGCGGTTCCCCTGGCAACCAGCACCCACTCCCTCCTTAGGGGCTTTCCCAAAGTGACCTCAATACGCGTCAATAACAAACTCAGGTGGGGCTGAAGGGGCTTCTTATGAATAACAGAAGACACTCCGTTCACATTTATGGTTCCTCTCAGGAAGTTGCAAAGGTTTGTGGAGGTCTGTGACAAGAACCAGGATGAAGACCTAATACGTGTTTCTTACCAATCACAATATTACAAATGTTCTTTTCATTCTTGATTTTAGTAAGTTGAGCCTTTTTTTTTTTTTTTTTTGGATCAGTCTGGATAAAGATTTGCCAATTTTGATGACTCATTCAAAATACCAACTTTTGGTTTTGTTGACTTTATAATTTTTCTAGTCTCTATTTTACTAATTTCTGCCGTAATCTTTATTATTTCCTTCAGCATGCCTTAGGTTTAAATTGTTCTTATCTTCCCCTAGCTAATTTTTGTATCTTCTTTTTATACTTAGAATTTATAAAAACCCAAAAAACATCTCCGAGTGCAGAACTTTTTTTTTTTTCAATTAATCCTAAAAGCATAAATCAGGAGGCCCTTTTGACATAAAAATTTAAGTATTCAGGTCAAATTTTCTTTTCTTTGATTATTTCTTCCCCCTGGTCTACTTCATTATGTATTTTTGGAACTCCTTTTACATAAGTGTTGAATAATTTGATCTAGTTTCATATCTTCTCTTTTATGATTTTTGTCTTTTTTAAACAAATTTTAAAGGCGTTTCTTGATAAAGGCTTTTAATTTATCCATTTGATTATGCTATTCCATTTTTGAAACCATTCTTTGTATCTCCAAAATTCCTTTTGCTTCTCTGAGGATACCTTTTCATTGGACCCTGTGTGTGCTTCTGTCATTGCCTTGCCCCTCTAAATCTCGTGGCAGCAGCGCGGCTTCATGGTGTGCCCCTTGTTCTGAGTCTTTAGGGTGCTTCTTCTCTTTCACGTTGATGAAGTCCTTCGCGTGTCCAGAGAATTCCCTCAGAAATAGGTGAAGATAGTTCAATGCCAGTAGCTGAGAGTGAGCTTCATTAACGACTCCTCGTGTTGATGGGTTGTGAGAACAAAAGGAGAAGGAAATTCTACTTTGATCATTAGATTATTTGTCTAACTGACCTCAGTTGCAGAAAGTTGAGGTAAACATACCCCCTTGGTTTATGGCGTATTATTATATTCAGTCTGTGAAAAGCCTGCTTTCATAAAATAATTGGAAGTTCTTTCTCTTATTCATGCATGTATTGAGTTATTCTCCATGCCCCCTAGATAACTGCCCCCCCCAAGGGGCTACCTGGCAGGTACTGATCATACACAATAATGTCCCCCCTCTCCCCTTACAGGCCATGAATGAAGACTCCAAGGCATCGCTGTAGAACCCCCGCTCCTTAGAGAGCAGGACTTGTCCCTTGCATTGTTTTGTACTCACTGGTCCTCTCTCCTACCCTTTCACTATAGCATCTATACATTCCACAGATGCTGTAGGGTTTAGGGAGGTTCGGGGTGGGAATCCTTCCATCACTTTTTTTGGCAAGACCTTCTCAAGGTCACAGGTTTTAGGAGGCCCTCCTTCTCCCACACTGAGCTCTCCACAGAAGCCTTCTGAGGGATGCTACTTTTGTTTGTAGGCGTGGGCTTGGAGCTTTCTCTTTGGTTTAAGCAAGGACACTTCGGTAAGATACTGGAAGAGAGAGAGAGTCAGATGCATAGCTTTGAATTGTTATCTGGTCTGAAAAAATCCTTTTCTTCAGCTTGTTTCTTTGCTATCTCATCAGAGGGAAAAATCTAAAAGAGTAAAAACCAAAATCACACTACAATTGTCCTCTTTTCCAGGGGAATAAACCATTGATGGCTAATATTGCTCTTATTTTTCTGATAGGCATGAGCTACGTAGAAAACTGCAAACGTTTCTCTGTGAATAATGCGGGCCATGTGAAGTTATTCTGTTCATATTTTCTTTCGACTCTAAGCCACATGAAGGCAAAGAGCATGTTGGTTTTGCTCAACACTCTTGCCCCAGCATCTGGCATACTGTGGCTGACACACAGGAAGCATTCCATAAGTAGCTGTTGAGTGAATGAGCCAAACTTCAACAAAATGCTGGGTCGCCAAATGGGATCTACAAAAAAAAAAAAAATGAAGGTCTCCATCTGGACCATGTTTTGATCTGAGAAAGAAGCACGCAGTCTGACTCCCGATCATTGCTTCCTAATGGCAGGGGGACAAAGGGGTCAAGGAATAACATCCCCCTGCTCTGGCGGGGTACGGACAACCAACCAAGAACCTGAGCCAGCTGAGAGCAAACCTGAAGGTGAAACAGGAGCCAAAGGGGGTATAAAAATCACCGCTGGGATAAATGCTGTAAACTCGGGAGGCTTTTGGTGGTGGTGTGGGACGAGACGGACCTGATCAGGAAGACTTCTCTGGTACCTGAGACAAGAGTAACACCCATCACCGATCACCGAGGTGGCGAAGGGAGGGGGAAATCCTCCTTCTCCCCCTCCTCTTCCGACTCTTCCCTGTCCTCTTCCTAGAATTCTCGAGCGTGCCAACGTTGGTGCCAAAGGAATCACGTATTAGTTAGAGTGCAGGCTGTCCCGTTGAAACAAAGACTTAACAACCTGGTGACTTCGGTAAAATAACAGGCTCTTCTTTTTTCTCTCACCACAGTCCAGAGCTGCGGGGCTGCCCTGCCCTCCCTGCCCTCCCTGGCAGGTGGCTTCGCTTCTGCTTGCAGGGGCCACCACAGCCCAGCCAGCAGGAAGAGGAACGAGAGAACGTGGAGGTCAACCTGCTTCCTTTCCAAAGATGTGACCCATCAGTGGCACGCATCCATTCCCCTTACACCCTCCTGGCCAGAGGACCACCCACCCGCAGGGGGGAGGGAAATGCAGCTGCCGGCAGGGGTGCGATGAACGGAAAACGGAGGACAGTTGTCACTTTGTACTGCAGAGGACGAAATCACTGACCCCCGGACACAAACTCACTTCTCAACACCTCTAAATACTTGCCTAAGTGTTGGCCGAAGTTCCTGTTTCGAGGGCTAGAGCAGGAAACCCCGCCAGCCCCAAACCATAGTGGATGATCTACCCCAGAGTTTTTCCAAACTCCAGACATTTTAGACCCACCCTTGCAATTGTTGGCATTATCTATCACCCAGGTCCTCTATGAAACCATGCCGCAGCCCTTCTACCAGAGGCACACATGCCTCCTGACCTTGTTATGGTCCGTCCTGCATCCGTCCTGCATCCGTCCTGCAGGTTCTCTGGACTCACTCTTCACCACCTGTAGAATTAACATGGAGGGAGCCATAAAAACACACTGCTACCTGGGCTTCACCTTAGGCCAATTAGAATCTCTAGGTGAGGGTTCCAGACGTCAGGAATTTTTTTTTTTTTTTAACTCCCAGAGGAATTCTAATGTGCAATGAGGGAAGTGATCCAGTGCCTGAAGATTACTACTAAATTCCCACAGAGGGCAGGAAAACTGTATTCCTTTCTCCTTCTTAAAAGGAGAGTGCCTTGCTCAGCCCTGGCTTGGGTCAGAGTGGTTCATCTCAGAAAGCTAACAAAGCTAACATCACATTTATACTCAGGCTTGGTGGGGAACAGAGGCAAGAGGGACTTCTTTTTTTTTAGTGGGTCAACCAGACAGAAGAGGATGTCTACTTTCCCAAGGCCGTTCAGCAAGTCAACAAGCTCCTAACTCTTGCGACACAGCTCTGGCCACACTGCCTTTTTGATGTGGCTCAAGGCTCGCTCACTGAGTTCCATGGCCTTCCTCATCCACTCACCTTGGATGAAGGTCAAGGAAATAATAATCACTCACCCAGTTAACACCAAGCACCAGACATTTGTCTGAATACATCTGTGACACTGAGGCACAAAAACATTTTCAAAAGTTTACCCAAAGTCACAAAGCTGGGAAGCGGTCAAGCTGGGAGTTGAACCTAGACAGTCATGACTCCAGGATCCATGATTTCAGAACTGCTCCCTTAGACCATCCCTGCTGCTGGAAGGAGGTGGCTCTTCCTACCGATAGGACCACAGGTCAGAAAGAAGCCAGTACAAGGTTCTGACTGAGCAAACATTTGTGGAGCATCGAAGTGTGCAGGAAAAAGCACTAGACTCATAGAGGTTCCAAGGTGCCGGACCCTCTGCCCTGGCCTGCTCTCTGAGAACCCTCTGGAGGGACTGCCTTCCTTCTGCTCCTCTGAGCCTGGGATGGCTCTGCAAAGACGGGGACAAGGGTCACCCAGCTCTAACTGCGGCCACTTCTGTTCTGGACAGCACACACCACACACAGGGCCCGAGCTACTACACAGAGACAGGCTTTCTGTGCTGAGCTCCGAGGCAGGCTATGGCTGCCAAAGCCCCATTCAGTCAACACACAGGCTGGGGAAAAGGCATTCAGGGAACAGGAGAGTGGTTGTTAAGTAGAAAGTGCCACGCATGTCGCCCCTTTGTCATCCCCTTTCGGCACTGTCACTCTGACAAGCTCTGCCTGACACAGGGGCATTAATTTTTCATGCCACCCTGCCGTAGACAAACAGATTTGTTTGGAGCGATGATAAATGAAATGCAAATGTGCCTGGGAGCCCGGTGTGGAGAGGCTGAGACCACAGGTCACATCGTGCTCCCGCCTCATCCTCCCGTCCCCATGACACCTCCAGCCGCTGCTTTACATCTGCCACATCCCGTGGCTCCGCGGAGCAAAAGGTGACTGCTGTGCAGAGGGAATACGATATTCTCGGCGGGGAGCGGCCAAGTTGATTAAGAAAAATTCACTCCCTCAGTACCGTTTCTGATCTTGTGTTTATCTTCATTTAAACCATCCTGGGTAGATGTGTTTTAATTGCAAGCCACATCCATTCCTTTTTCCGGAAGCAGGCAGGGGCATAAATTATAAAATAAATAAATGATTAAGAAACATCTAATTATTGTTATTAGTTTTTTTACTTGAAGGTACTTCCAAGCTGCTTCTTATTAAAGTCATTCATCAAGGAGCCACCGTGCCCTTTCTGGAGGCGCTGCTCCCAGGACCGGTGCAGGACTCACTGTCTCTTGCAGCACGAGGTGCTTAATAAACACGGAGAATATTGATGGCCGTGAATTCCTCCCTCAGCCTAAACTCCAGCATGATGGATTGATGCTTCCTAAATATGGCGGAGAGTCCTCCGGCCATTCATCAGCCCTACCACATATACAGGTGTCAGCCCTAGCAGACGTCAGCCTCTAACTGCCTCCTTCAGAGCACACATACAGAGAAAAGCCTGCGTTTCCCACACGGGGACCTCATCAATTTTGCATGTGCTGCAGTCCCTTGACTTATTAAATATTTATAACAATGTCATTATTTACCAAACAAGCTACCAGGCTGTGCCCAAGGCCCCCAGAGCCAGAAGCCTGAGTGTATGGAGCAGGGACTGCCTCTCAGCGCCCCTTTGCCACTAGAGAGCCTTTGAAGGAGAGGCAATGAGTCTAACAGACAGGTTTCTCTGCCTTCCTTCAAAAATGAACCTGTAAGGTCTCTCCAGGTTTTGGAGATGGAACAACCGGGCCAGAGGTGCATCATCCTTGACCAAAGTACAATGAAGCTTAAGGGTGTCACAGAGCTGGGAGGTCTCCCACCAGGGACCCGTGTTTGCCATTCTTCCATCCTTGCCAAGATGTCCTCACTGTTCCCCAATCCACTAAGTCACTCTCTTCTGATTCCACAAGCAAGAGCTCTAACGTTTCCACATTAATGGCCAATTATGTCTCTAGGCAAGAGACAAAGAACCTCATTCACTCTGCAAAGATTTATTGAGATTTATAAAGATTTCATCGCAAGGCACTGCCTCAGGTGTTGGGCTGTCTCCCCAAACTCACTCCCCCAGTCCTCTTCTCTGACAGAGCCAACCACCCTTCTACCATCCAAAACACCATTGGGAAATGTCATACTTCCTTCGATTTTCTTGCAACTCGGTGATAAGCAGGTAACCAAAACCCTGGTCAACAAGAGGGAAGGATTTATTAGAGGAGGCTGGGGATGGTCTCTGGGAAATATTCTCTTACTGCTCGAGAGAACTTAGGCAGAGACAGATCCCACATCCTTCAACTGGACATTGTCAAGTTTATGCAACTGTGGCAGTTGCTACTGAAGGCTGACTCTAGGGACAAAGGCTACCATGCTGAGAATGGCAGAGAGAACCATGGTCCTCGTGACCCTGATGAGGCGCTCATCCAACCCCTGCATCTGCTCTGCTTCTGGGCTCCTTATGAAATCAGCTTATTAAAATGTCTTTCTCTTTTTGCCGTTAGACCACAGTAATAAAAATTGTCACAGATCCTAAAACTTGAGGAGCTGGCCAAAGTCTGAGGAGACATTTGCATGGTCTAATAGTACCTCTCCCAAGACATCTATGAAGTACAAAGTGAAAAATAGTAATTTTACAATGCACAAACTGAAAAACATCACCTTAACCAAGTGACCAAGATTCTGATGTCACCAGGAATAGGACATATTAATATCATGTACTCCCTATGCACTGAGAAGGGCATATTGCTTTTGTGATATTCTTGCCAAAAAATGCCAAAAAACCTCCATCTAATTGGGACAGTGCATAAGACAAACCCAAACAAGGGACATTCTACACAACTGGCCAGTACTCTTCAAAAACTGTCAAGATCAAAAAAGACTAAGTGCTGTCACTGCTTAGAGGAACTAAGGAGAAATGACAATTAAATGCAATGTGGGACCTGAGCCTGGACAGATACGGAAAAACTTGTGCAACCTGGATAAAAGCCTGTAGTTTAGTTAATGGTATTGTACTGTTAGTTTCTGGTTTTGAACATTGTACTACGGTTACACAATATGCTGACATTTGGGGAAGCTGGGTGAAGAGTATATGGGAATTCTCTGAACTATTCTTGTAACTTCTCTGAGTCTAAAATTACTTTTTAGTTTCAAAAAAAAAAAATTGAGCAAAGGAGGTTCTAAATTCTGTAACCAAAAAGCAGAAATTTCCTCACTTCCTGAATTTGCTGTAACAAAAATTACTCAGAGATTACAAAGAAAAGGGCTTTATATAATCTAGATTCTCCTTCTAGTAACTGCATGGCTGAATACAGTTCTATATGTTGATGATTTAATTCCCTTATTTACTATTACATAGGGAACTGGGAGTAATAATGTGAAAAAACACAAGACTTGTGGGGCGCCTGGGTGGCTCAGTGGGTTAAAGCCTTGGCCTTCGGCTCAGGTCATGATCCCAGGGTCCTGGGATCGAGGCCCGCATCGGCCTCTCTACTCAGCAGGGAGCCTGCTTCCTCTTCTCTCTGTCTGCCTCTCTGCCTACTTGTGATCTCTGCCTGTCAAATAAATAAATAAAATCTTAAAAAAAAAAAAAAACAAAACAAAACACAAGACTTGTAGTATTAGGCCTAATCCACATCCAAGATCTATCACTCATTACCTGTGTGATCTTGGGTAACTTTTTTACTCTGAGTCTCCGTCTATACATGCATAAAATGGAAATAGGATCCTCTGGTCAAGGCACTAAGAGGCGGCTTCTGGGCCTGAAAGTTGAAGGAGGGTGATATAAAATAGGGCTGGAGGAGAGGGCAGATTTAGGACCTGGTTGTGAATGGATCTGATGTGAGGAAGGGGGCTGAGGGAAAGGCCAGAGTCAAGGATGGACCCCTGGTCTGCACGGAGCAGCTGGGCTGGACAGTGAAGCCGTTTACTGAGTCCTGGAATGGTCTGGGAGGAAGGGGCGGAAGCAACATTTAAAGAGATAATGGCTAAAAACATTTCCAGGTCTGATTCATAAAGTACAGGATAAAAACACATTTAAAAGTGAAACTAATGAAAAACAAAGAAAAGCATCTTCAAAGCATTTAGAAAAAAAAAAAAAAAAAGAAAGAAACCCAGCAGCACACCTTCAAAGGAACAACCATGAGATTAATAACTGACTTAGCAACAGAAATAATAATGGCAGAAGACCACAGAATGAAAAGGAAAGAAAATAACTTGCAACCTAGAATTCTATTCCCAGTGAAAATAACCTCCAAAAGTAAAGGCAAAATAAAGACCTTTCCCATCAAACAGAAGCTAAGAGAGTGCATCAATAGCATGGGCAGAAAAAAAAAGAGATTAAAAGGAATTCTTCAGGCAGAAGGAAAAGGACTGTAGGCGACACACTGGAATGCGGGAGGGGAGAACAAGCGACGGAGGGTGAGCGTACTGGTCCATCTAAGTGAACACTGGCTTTCGACACCCGTAGTCATGTTAGTTATGTGTGTTCTGTGTCTACACAAGTTAAATACACATGGAATTGGAATGCATAGCGACCAGTAACAAATGGTGGAAAGGGTAAAATGGAATCAAAGTGTTCTAAGACCCTGAAAGGGCAAAAATTACTAAGTTTTCTTAGACTCTTCTAAATCAGGAATGCATGCTGATATCATAAGGACAGCCACTAAAAAAAGAGTAAGAGGATGAAAATAAACGAGTAAGAGGATGAATAATAAACTAACAGAAGTGAAAAACTGGAATTTTTTGAATGTTGGACTGATCTAAACGAAAGGCAAGAAGGAAGAGAAAAAGAAACAGAAAACAGGTGGGACAAATTGAAAAGAATAGTAAGATAGGAGATAAAATCAAAGACACTTGCAGTCAATGTAATATATTAAATGTAGACAAACCAACCCCCCAATTAAGCCTCCCTATGATCCTGTAGACACACTTTCAGCCACATTTTACAGGTGAAGAATTTGAGGTACAGAGAAGTGAAGTAATCTGCCAAAGGCTGTCCCGCTAAGAAGTCACCATATCAGAATTTGAACCAGCAGCCCGCCTCCGGGACCAGAGCATGTCACCCCTCCAGGAGCTCCCCTTGTCTCTGTCCACCCAACACTACTTTAGGTCAGCATTCCAGACTGCTCGCAGACTCCTGCAACAAGCTCCTTAACCCGGGCTCCCTGGTGCCACATTGTTGCCATGGTGACCATGCTAAGGCACAAAGTAGATCTCCTCTCCCCCCTAAATTAAAAATGTCTTCCTGGCTTCTCATTTACTTCAGGACAGACCTAAGTCGGGGGGCCCTTCTAGATGAGGCCTCTGCGGCCTTCCTTGCCCTCCAGCTACCGCTTCCTGCCCCACATTCCAGGAAAGCTGGATTCCTGGGGTTTCCAGAAAGTGCAAGCAGCACTTTCAGCCAGAAAGGTGCAAGCTCTGCTCCAATGGCCCCTCCTCTGTAAAGCTCCCATGAGGGTCAGGCTCAGCTCCATCCCTACCGTTAGGATTAGGAATGGCACCGTTCCCCAAGCACTTTTTCTGTGCCAGAGACTGTGCTGCATGCTTTACGGGCATCCTTCCTATTTAACCTCCACAACGCCACGATGCAAGTCCTGCTCGTCTTCCTCTTCTAGACAGGAAGGGGACTCAAGCAAATCCACTAATTCTGGTAGTCGATTTTTTACTAGGTACTAGGAGGCCTGGCACTCTGAGGCACTGGATTAAAAGCAGTCAACAGAACAGGGAGGCAAGCTACAGAAGTAAGCTTATGTGCTACACGTGCATACAGACTCTGTTGCATCTGTATCGCATACAGGCTCCATGCTGCGTATGTATCGCTTATGGATGGCTGTAACATATAGATTACTGCATATAGACCAAAGGTTGCAAATGTATTGCATACATGCTATGTTGTATATAGACTGTGGTAGTTGACAAGTTACATAAAGAACTATAATAAAGTAGGGAGTGGGGGGTGGGCCATGAAGCAGGTTGCAGTGTTTTAAAAGTGTGATCAGGGAGGGCCTTGCTGAGAAGGCAACATCTTAGGAAAGACATGAAGGCTGGGATGGCCATGTGGGTACCCCAGAGACAGGCCTCCTGAGCAAAATTCCAGGGAGTTGGCTGGAAGAGGCATGAGAACGCAGCGACGCCTTGAGGGAAGAGCAATGAGTAAAAAGCATGGCGGGAAGCACTGAAATGTTAATTACCTATGAACCAACCTGACCCTGGCCAGATCATGAGCTCCTCAGGACGTGGTCATATCCCCAGCATTCAGGCATATAGGAAGCACTGTAAAACAAAGGAATCTGGACTTCGATCTTGAGTGCAACAGTAAAGGGGCTTTCTCCACTGCCACATTTCGTGGATTGGGAACCCTGAAGCCAGTGCCACCCGTGCTCAGCCACACTGCACCATACCCACACGTGCCTTCCGATGAGTCTGACACCGTCCGAGTCGCAGGAACTGGATCGCTATATGGTGAGCCTCTGTGAATTCTTCTGAAGCAAAGGAAGAGCGCAGGAGAGACTGCCAGTGGCGGGGCGGCCTGATTCTGACTATAACCCTGGTTTCATTCACATCACCTTCCCACTTGAAGAAAAACCGAGCTATTATAAATACAAAGTACAACCAGATTAATGTCACAGCCCTGAATTCTTAAAGAAATGAGGTGCAAGGCCATCAGGCTATATGGCGTGATGCAAAAACCTATCACTCGAGGAGAGAGCCCTTGTCGTTTCTCTGTAGCCAATGTTGACAGGGGGTGAGAAACTTGGCTAAGACCAGACCAAATCAAGACTGAATTCCAGAGGGTTCTACATGAGGTAGACCCAACCCACCCAGAGAGGTGAAACCTACCAGATGACCTGCGTGGAAATGTCTGAGACTCAGGCCCGCAAAAAGGAAAACCAAAACCACCACCTGCAAAAACTTAGGAGCAGGCTTCAGAAAGGGAAAGGGGACCCTGAGGGTGGGGAACAGGCTGAAGTCCCATCCGATGGAGTCACAGTGGTCTAGAATCACTCCCTGGGCCCGGAGGAACATGTGTCCTGGACCAGGGGCTTTATCAAGCCTTTGCTTTCTCTAGGAAGACTGACGGAGGACAGAAAGGCGTACAGGGAGATACTGATCATTCAGATATTTTTAAAAATAATCTTCCAAATTCTACGGAGACAGACGAAATGATCTGTAAACATCTGCATAACTATTAAGTCTATGTACTTTATGACACGCAAATACTTTCAGGCATAATGAAGCCTCTTGAATGATCAGTGTACTACATGGTTAGTCTTTATGGAACCTAAAATAAAACTTCACTATTTAAAATTAGAGAGGTTTGTTAAGTGCCATACCTTGGTTTCAAGGCATGTGGCTCATACCTGTCCTTGGTTAGGAGCTGTTTCCCTGTCCCAATCCTATAAACCACCAGGCAGTGCTTTAGAAAAAACAAAATCTGCTCTGCAGCCTGCAGCTAATAGTTTTCAAGTACAACGATGGCTGGTGGCACTCGTCTAAACTGAAACCCCTGCTTCGTTGCAAGTGCACTCCTCTCATAATGTTAAGCATGTCAGCAGAGACCAGCACACTAGACTTTGAAATTACGTTTGCTGATGGCGATCTTTGGTGCCCCCAAGTGGTCATAAGTAATGTGCCATCTCAACAGGGAGACCTGTCCTGAGGGAAGGTGAAGACTGGGAAAAAAATTTTTCAGAACATATGGTTAAAAATAGGATATCTGGGCAAGAGAGGGTCCAGAAAAGAATGGCTCCTTTGCTGGACCTGAGCCAGACTGTGAGTTATTTCCAAGCCCCAAGGCCCAGGACACAATACCTCTTAGAGAAAGTGGGAATTATAATCCCCGATCATGAAAATTAAAATAAGCATAGATGTGATTTTTTGTTGTTTTAAAATTTCCCAGATAGAGCACCTGTCCGTATTCTTCTGTAATTTGCTTTTCCTCACTTCACACTATGGTGCTAAAGTGTTTTGTAGAGATCGGTGTGGTACAAAGATCATTCCTGCTTCATTTCCAAGGCTAGTCAACAGCAAAAAGATATAGGTTGGCAAAGGGAGAAAGAGGAATATGGCTTAAGGAGGGCATCATGTAATAAATTTATTATATTTTGTTACATTTTCCACTTTTCTCTTAATTCCAACTGTATACTATATAATCAACTGCTGTTCCAGAAATAAAACGTTTTTAAACATAAAAATATAAATTTTGCTTCTTAAAAGTGCATACACCTTGAATAATAAAACATACAAATAAATAACAGAAGTCAGTGACACATCTCATGCAGTTTGTTTCTAAAATAATTTAAAAATGTATGGTACACTTTTCTTCCAGCCTCAAGAAAAGCCATCCTGCCTGCCGTATTACTGTACAACTAAAGAAGAAAATGATACAGAAATCACTATGAACGGAGCACGAACAGTATCAAGGCATTCTGAGTACAGTGACAGGGACATGCAGCTTGTAAGACAACTACAGAAAATTCCAGTGTAGCACTGAAGCGTTCAGGGAAGAAACTGTTTTTGTAATGGGGCTTGAATTCGATTTTAACCAGTGGTGAGAGGCACAGTTGGTGAGCAAACCGAGAGGGAACACAGATGCGTTTTTGGAAAGGCCGGCATTGGACGGGAGCTTCAGAAAACCCTGGGACTGTCTTCCCATCTGGTACGCGGACACTGGGTCACTGAGAATAGCACCTACAGGCAATTTCCCACTGCCGATTCACCCCTCTGAGGCCCCTCTTCTTCGAGGGGCTTTTCTACAGGGGGATTTCCAACTTGGATTTTCACTTAGATCTTCATTCCCTCAAAATGGTGGAAATACCAGGTAAGTTGTGTTTCTTTTCTTTTCTTTTTTTTGTAGGCAGCATCCTGCTGGACAGGGTAAAACCACTTGAGCAGCACAGCAGACTACTCTGAAGATGTTGTACGTGCCGTTAGCTCACCACAGATTAAAACTCGATTTCATTCGCCTCTCTAGGTAACATACTGGCAAATTTTTGGATGACTATTATTTGACTTTTTGTAATTACATGGAAAAACACAGAGGGTTACCAAAAAAAGGACTCCAAATAAAATGCTTCACAATCATTTTTAAATGGAAAATCACTCCTGAAATGACACCGCGGAGAAGCAGAGAATGAGCTGACTAGGACATCAGGTGACGGCGTGGAGTTTGCTACTGAAATTACTACAGAGACAGTCATTCTGCCAAAATCAGGAACAGGCTTTCCAAGGCCACGAGCGTTTTACTTCAGCATTTTCTAACTCAGAGTGCCTTCCCAGCTCCCCTGTGGGTCTGGCCCTCTGGTGGCATCCAGGGAAAAGGCTCTGGGAAGGATGCACACCCCCCAGGGGACTGTCTGCTCTGGCAAACTGAAGACCACTGAATCCCACTAGACTCAAGTGTTGGGCCACCCACCAAACGCTCCAAGCACCCAAATGGGGTCTCAGATCAGAGAGGCTCCCCTATTTCAAACTGGATGTTAAATCAGTGATTCTCTTTTTTTCCCTTTCCTCTCCGATGAAACAAGAGTCTCAGTCAGTCACTCCTGAGTGCTTCACATGGCAGTGATTCTCACCACAGGGATGGTGTTTAGCACAGTGGTTCTCAATTCTGACTGCAAATTAGAAACCCCCAGCAGCTTTAAAATGTATGGCAATTCCTGGGACCTTGCCCCTTCACTAGTTAGATCAAAGTCTTAGGAGTAGAACCCAGGCATCTTTAAAAGTGCTCTAGATGATTCTAGTGAGTGCTGAGCATTAGAAGTCATTCAGAAGAGGCTTAACGGAATCTTCAGCAGAGTACTCGTATGAGATTTGAAAAAGCCTCCCAAGCCTCAGTGGACCTCCCTTCCCTCCAAAATTGGGAAACACTTGTTTTGAATGCTTGTGAGATGGATCTAGAAACTAATCCACTGTAGTATGCTACCATAAATTCCATGAGCTTAGTCTTATTGTGACTAATGGCTGGGAATCTCCGAAGCTTTCCAAAACAGCTCTAGGTCTCTACAAAAGCATTTTAAAATTGTTAGCACTATTAGAAGCCACATTCTCTCCTTGTGACCACAATAGAACCTTAGAAGATATAAAAAATTAAAATCTATAGAAAATGGCAGGTTATTTTTTTTTTAGAACAAAATACTTTAGGAAAGTGTTCATGCTAAATACAGTATATAAACCCGTGTGTGTTCAACATATCCAATTCCACTCCTGCTTGCAAAATACCATTTTACATACAATCTTGCTGATTAAAAAAAAAAAAAAAAAGCAAGCAGCGAAGAGAAACATTTGCAAGCAAAACAAGAAAACACATTCATGCTCTTCTATATTGATGATTAAGCCACATGTAAAAAATTACAAATTCAAAAATAGAGCTCCAGAATCCAAGAATTGCCTTTTTAAAAAAATTTACATTTAGGGTAGTCTACATTTTATTAGTTATTTGCATAGGTGGTAAGAACATGCTTTCTGGGTTAGATGGAGGCCATGCAAAATCGTTTTCATTACTTGGGGGGGAAAAGATGACTTGTCATGCTCAAACGGCAGCTGCAAAACAAACACTTTGAGAGTTGATCAAAAGGCAGTGTGAAACACTAAGTGTTCATTTGAAGAAAGCATAGGATTCTACCCCCCAAAATGTAGTCAGGTTTAACAGTAACGTTTCCTTTATGAAAGTAAAGACCGACAGTCTGCACAGTAGCAGCTACTCTGTTTATGATATAGGCACTGGTTTGTCAGGGAAGTCTGCTCTTCTCAATTCCAAATAATACAAGTTCAACACGCCTCACAGAATATGTGTTTTATTGAAACTGTGCTTATGATTTGCATACTATCTCAAAAATCCAACCCAGAAACACTAATTATCTTGCCATCCAATAATTCCGATTACCCACATAGGAAACAACAACTTCGGCTGTTCAGTTATTTGTCAGAATGAAATGTAACGTCAGATGTCAAGCTATTTTTTAGAAACACGTTTATTTGAAGTAAGTGAGCTCTGTTCCACAGCTCTTCTTTGCTTCATTCTTCCTAAAGGCTGACACTACTGCCTCCTTGACATAACTAGTTTTTTCTGCGACAGTTACTTTAGAGCGATGGCAATTTGTCCCCGGCCCCCAAACCCCACATCTACTTTCATACACACGTGGATGACCAAATTCTAATGGAAAGTGACTTTGTAATGGATTTTCAAACCCTAAGTAATAGAGACAGCTCAGTCTGAAAAAGTGGATGTTAAGAGTATAATGTCTCTGAAGATGAAGAAGGGCACTTTTGGTTTCTGGAACAGAAGAGACTTGCTCAAGAGGACCACAGGCCTTGGCCAGTTCACCAGAATCCACCTGCTCCCTTTGTTCGGGGGGACCGGCACGCCATGTAAGGGTCACTGGCGTCCCCTGGCTCATCGGCTGGCCTCCCAGGGCTCCTCGGCTACGGCGAACTCACGATGCTTTCCGCTTGCTTTTAGGAGCAAAGCAGGCCCTCAACAAATGCTTGCAGAATGAATGAATGAATGAATGAATGGGGAAAGAATGATTACAAGGGTTTAGGGCAGCTTCACAGAGAACTACAATATTTTACCAGACCACAAATACTCCCACATCCATTGCTATTGGTCCAGCGAGGTATTACTTCCTTTCAGTTAGGTTGCTTTTAGGATGGGAAAGCACCAGGGCTGGGAGGTCATCTTGAAATGATGTGAGCTCAAACGTTTCGTTGTGCTTCCACATTATACAAGGGAGTGCAAAGGAATGATACAGCCTCAGTGCACTGAATATTCACAGGAAAAGAAATCAAAAATAGAAAGTTTTTTGAAAAGCAAAAAACATTAAAAAGCCACACTCCTGTCAGGGATTACTCTGTGCCAACCAGGAAATGACTGCTCTGGCCCACCATCCTTGACGGATCATTTCTAACCCCAAAGCACAGATATGCTCAATGCGCCAAACATCACCAGGAAAATAAAAAACAAAGCAAATGCCATGTCCCTAAGCTACTGAACAACTGAACTGAACCAAGTAATAATTTTCCCTTAAGATCTTCACACCTCAAAGACCACGTCCAAACTTTTGGGCAAATATCCTCTTCTGTGGCTTAAAGATGGTTCCTAGTCATTATGGATGAGATTTTCATAGTTTATCAAGCACAAAAACAGAACAGCTTAAAGACGCCCAGACAATGCCACAAGGCTTCCTGACTTTTTTTTTCATTTAAATATGAAAAAATGAAGACTAAACCCCATAGACTTATAGTTTACAGATACTGAATTTTTTTTTTCTAGTTCCCATGGAAAATTAAAAATAAATCTGCAGAGTTGTTCTTCAGTTTGGTGTTTTTGGTTATTTTTTTTGGAAAACAGTGGATGTAATGGAAAATCCATTCTTGAAGATCTCGAGAATAAAAATATTTGCCACCGTGAAAATTAAACTAGATTCTACTAATGCTTAACTGATAATAGCCACAGAAAAAGGTTTTATTAAAAACCCTTTAGGCAGACAGACTATAATTCTAAGGCTGTTTCAGAGCTTCGGATAGGAGATTTCAAATGACATCTACCTTTTTGAAACAAAGACGAGAGGCTCAAATCAGACAAACATTCAACCCCTGATTGATGATCCCATACTTGGTGCATCCTTTCCAGGAAATAAAAGTGACACAGAAAAACCAGCAGTGGCTAAACACTGAGAGGGCTGTCAGTGTGCCCGAGGAAGCAGTGACAACACTGAGGGCAGCCAGTCGTCGACGGTCACACTACAACAGAGAGGAGAGGAGCGCTGCTTTGGGAGACCAGAAGCTGGTGCAGTGCAACGGGGACACCTAGCGAAGGGGCGCGGGCAGGACTGAGGGCACTGGGCAACAGGCTCATGTTCAATGAACTTCACGGAGCACTATGGTAACTTCCACAAGGCGGAGTAGCTAAGTCTTAAAAACTGCAAGGGTCTAAAATTCCAGCTACCCTCAACAACAATGGCCTCCAGACTTGCAAGTTACCTGCTAATGCTCAAAGTAGCAGCAAAATAAAGTTAGAAACCTAATGGAAATATTTCCCAAGAGGTATTCATGGGAGAGGGCGGGATGGGGAGGAAAAAAAAAAAAAAAAAAAAAAAGCAGCGCAGAATTCATAGCTATGCATGTGCATGTATTCTAATCACTTCACACACAACAATACTGGAAAGGGAGGTTATAAATGGATTTGTGCACCAAGAGTTCAGGAAGAGCTGGGAGGGTTTACAATTTTTTTTTTTTTTTTTTTTTTTTTTTACAAATTAGTATTTTAAACCATAAAAACTTAGTATGCTAAACTTCGTAGCAAAGCGACAAATGCTACGCAAAGAGAATCAGGGTCATGACTCTCTTGACACTTAAAAAAAGAAATAGAAAAATGGAAAAAAAAAAAAACAAAAAGAAAATGAAAAAGCTAAAAATTGCTAGGATACCTCCAGAAATCTTGAAGAACTATGTATCTTGCTTATCGGTGAGATTTTGGTGAGGTTCCCTTGTTTTCTGAACAAGAAATGCAATTCGCACTGACAACACCAGATGGAACGCGCTCCAATTCTGCTTCTGAGCTCTGGGTAAGAGACGAAGTCTTAAGCACAGAGAAGAAATAAACGACTTACTGAAAAGCAGTCTACAACGGACACTGACAGACAGCATCAGAAGCGCACACGTCATACTTCGTCACACACTGCTTCGACACACCATCGACGGACTTTTGGCATTAGGCATCTTCTTTCCTCTCCAAGTTACAAGAAACACCGGGCACGCGCACAGAGGGTAGCATCGAGCTTTCAGCTTCCAACACAGAAAAAAGCAACAGCAGAGAAGGAAAATGGTACAGATTCATGCATCCAGGTCAGAATCCACTTTTTTCCAGAACTCTTTCAAAGGTGTTAACTGCTCTACTACATTTCAAAATGCCAATGGCCATAGCTAGCAAATTTAGAAGGAAAACAAAATTTAATTAGTGACTGGCTCTCTGACTGTCCTATGTGCCACCTCTTAAGACATATCTTAAGAATCAAGACAGCTTATAGTACACACATCTTTGCAGACATGAAGGTCTGAAAGACTTCAGTTCTGCCTCTAGAAATTTCTATCTGCGGCAGCTGGAGAAGCGACAGTCACTCACAGGCCACCTTCGTCGTCAACCCTTTTACTGATGTGCATCCACCCTAAACTGGCTGAGTATATACCTGAGAAACATTAGTGTGAAAATATTGCCCTTTACAGAGACTGGTAGATGGGGCCAAAGTGCAGAAAGCAAGTCTTCTCTCGGTTTGTTCATTGTTAGCGTCACAGTTTTTAGAGCTCCTGGTGCCCTACAACAATCAGCTGTGAGGACAAATCCTGCTCAGATGAAACCCAAGTCAAACAACCGATCCTTCTACAGCACACGCTAATGACAGCTTAACTGGTTCAGAGGTTTCCAAACCCTAATGTCCAACGGAAGTCATGAGAGTTCTCTAGAAAGAAATATGTACAATTGCTAAAGGGACCGCCCAGGGTCTCGTCTACGATTCTTCCAGTTAGCTTGATATCAATGCTTTGCCTACGGCTGTTATTTGGTTCAATGGCAGAATAAGGCGACGCTTTTAACAATTTGCAGTTGAATTCTACACACACATATACACACACTCATACGCACGCGCGCGCACACACACACGCACGCACACCAGGCACGTGACCCAAAACATACAAAAGCATAAAGGGCTTTGGTGGGAGGGAAGGGTTCTAAATAAATAAACATCTTTACAGATAAAACACTTAGATTGCAGAAATATCACTGAGGTTTTGGAGAAGGCCGTGCAGAGGTTTGCATGCTAGAAGATAACTTGTTTGAGGATTTCTCAGCAGACTGCCTGCCACCAGGAGATGCCGGCACTCCAGAATCTAGCTGGGAAGACTTGGATTTGCGAGCAGACAGCAGGGAATGTTTAGCAGAAGCAGGGTCCTTGGAGACAAGCTGCTCTTTTCCAGCTGCACTTGCATTTGGCTGCTGGGAACCTGGAGGCTGGTAGCCTTTCTCTGCCTTGTCATCCACGGCATTCTTACCAGCCGACTTGACAGAGCTCCCACCTGCCTTCTTGGAGAGCAAGGTTGTTTTGCCAAGGTCAGTCGACCGCCGGGTTTCCTTCTGTCTCAAGGCTGACTTGAAGAAGGACAGCCCCTTGTCCTCTGACTTGCTGTCCCTCTTCAGACCAGACTTCATGTTTGCATTGGGGGAACGCAGACTGGCCATGGAGGAGCTCCTGACATGCTTTCCATCCCCTCGGCCCTCCCCCGCCCTGGCCTGGCTCACCCGAGGGGAGTTGGGTTTAGAGCTGGAGGTGACGCTGGCTCTGTCCGAAGCCAGGCTTTGCCTGGAGCCCTCTCTACTCAAGCTCCGGTCTGAAGTCCTGCTCTTCCCAGGAGGGAAGGGGCCCCTTGCAGCAGGACCCGAAGGTTTTTTGGCAGATGTGGAGGGAGCAGTGTAAGTGAGGGAGGAGGATGATTTCTGCCTCTGGGGTGAAGGAGATGATGTGGAGTCCTGAGGTTTGGAGGAGGACTCCTTTCTGGACTGGGCAGGGGCAGGGGAGGAATGCCGTCCACTGGCCCTGGAAGAAGAATCTGCTTTGCTTCGGGAGCGGGAGGGCTTTATAGAAACTTTTACAGGAACAGGAGAAGAAGGGGATGTACTTGAAAGAGAGGACTCCTGGCTTGCCAAGACTGGTCTCCCCTTCCGCAAGCTTCTGTCTGGCTCAGAAGTGCCTTTGGAGCTGGGGGATCTCTTGGCTGTGCTGTCTGGTTTCTTTGTGAGGGAGCCCGGGTGGCTTGTGGGTTTCACTTCTTTGACTGGAGAGCTGTCTACAGAATCGCTCTGATCCACATAAGCGATCTGGTTATTGTTATCAAATGGATCAGAGATGGGGGGCACATGATCCCCTTGTGCTGAGTTTTTGCTCTGTGTGTCTACAACACTGGAGTTCAATTTGCGGGTGTCTGATTCGTCTCTGAACACACCTTCCATGACAGCCAGAGGGGCCCGGCCCACAGCCTTGTGCTCACGTCGGCTGTGAGTATCATTTGATTCCTGGTAACTGCTGGCAAGGTTCCTCAAGCTGCCAAAGCAAGAGATAGAGACCTTGTCATCCGCTGCCTCCCCGATCTTCTCCAAGGTGGAGGCAGAGGTGTGGATCGGAGAGTCCCCTGAGAACCGGGAGGGAGAACTGGAGCGCATCTGCAGCTTGGCGGACAGGGACCAAGAAGGTCTAATGCAATTGTCGTTAACGGCCAAGGGGCTGGTGACAGAAGATCTGGATGACAAGCTCTGACGCTGAACACTTCTCACGAATGGTCGAGTTGAGAAACCTCCTGAATGCAGCAGAGAGAACAGCATTAACCTAAACCGAAAACACGTCCCAGCAACACCTTAAGATACTGAAGATGGAAGGCAGGCAAGCCTGGTGGAATGACAGGAGTGTGACTGTCACAGCCAGCATATCTGGGGTCACAAAGGCAGCCATGTGACTTCCAACTTTTGTAAGCTCAATTCCCCTATGTACAAAATAGGGACATTCTAACTCAAAAATCAGCGAAGGGTCTCTTTACTTCTTGCTGTACGTCGGGGGTCAAGAGACTTAAAGGCTCAGACGGTTCATGCTCTAGGGTTTGCGGGCCAACCACTCAGCTCTGTCACTGTAGGACGAAAGCCACCAGAGAAGACACATAAACCAATGGGTGTGGCTTTATTCACAAATAAAGACGGGGCCATATTTTGCCCATAGGCAGACTGCTCTAACTCACAGGATTACTATAAGAACTAAATAAAATCCTGAAAGTCTTATGCCCACCTGGCACTTCGCAGGCGCTCAGTAAATGTGAGCTACTGAAGATTCTTCATCTAAGGACAACCAGGACCCACAGAAGTCAAGTTGCTGCTCAAGATTACGGAGTCAGAGGCAGAGCAAACACCAGAACCACAAACCCTTGCCCCTGACTCAACGCCATATGCAGTCTGACTTGTGATTACTGACTATAACAGCAGATCCGTGGAAAAAAACAGAGACAATACACTCCCAGCCTGAGTGACTTCAAACTTCTGAAGGCAATATCCATAATCGAACAATATACTCCTGAGTGATTTCAAACTTCCGAAGAAAAAGTTCATAATTAGAACTACACACTTCTATTTTGAGTGCCTTAAAACTTCCTTCCAAAGAAAATATTCTAAATCAGACTCCGTGCATATCGAGTGCTGTAGCTGTGGTGTTTATAAAACCTTCCAGATAAAATCCCCAGAGACAGGCTCTGCTCTGTGGGCACAACCTGGCCCCCCGGTGATGACGATGCTTAAGAGGATACTGATTTCACCAACTACACTGTTTAAAAACTGACGGAGGGCAAACCAGCTTACTGTTAAAACAGTGAATTCTAAATTTAAAGGCTGCATTGAGAAAAACCTACCTAAACAAGCAAAGGTCCACTGGCTGGTTTTCCATAAAATGTCAGGAGCTTAGCGATTCCAGTTAAGTACTGTTACTTTACAAATAAAGAGGTAACAAGCCAGAAGAGGGAGCGGGGCTGGAGTCGCAATGACGCAGACCTCCCCTGCCAGCTTCCTGCTGCTTCCCTCCACTTCACGTTCTCATTTCTCACAATTACCCATAGCAAGACGCAGATTACAGCCACCAGCTGGCCGCCACCGGCTGGCCGCAGAAGGAGACTTGCTGGGAGATGAGTCACCGTCCTCATTAGAGAAGCTGAGCTCACTCTCACCTCCTCCCAGCCTCAGTGCCTGGGCTGCCTGACACCTTCCTGTACCACCGGGGGTTCCTGTCAGAACTGAGGGTTCTGCTGCCATTACTCAAGCAGTCAGTGAAGGTTTAAAAAAAGGGGGGAGGTCCATTTGTATTGTATTTCCCAAGTTTTTGTATTGTGACCATCTTCAGAATTCTTGAAAACTCCCTTTATACAAAGGCAAGAGTTTTTGCTCTAGATGCTTCTAGACTTAAAAGAACATGCCACGAATTCCTCTAAAGGAAACGGAGGGAGAAAGGGGAGAAGTCAAGGGTCGGGTAGCCCTCACGGGAGCCAGCACCGTGACTCCTCCTTGCCAGGAGGCCCGGGGCAAATCACCACTTTGGAGAATCCCCTTACAGCTTATTTTAAGGACTCTGAAAAGCACTTTGAAACAAATGTATATATTATTGTACAGAGTTAAAGCTCCAGCCTCCACGCTGGACCTTAGAAGTGGAAAATAATGAAGTGGGAGAAGAAAGCCATCCTAAAGGTTAGAGGAAAAGCGAATGACCAGGTTTATAGAAAACGGCACTTAGGACTGTAACCTACAGCTACACAGCCCTTTTACCTTCTCCCAGTCTTCTTGGGCCTTGGTTCCTAAGCATGAGGTACCCTGTGCGTGTCTGTGTGTCAGAGAAGTGTCACAGAACCCATACCCACCATCATCTTCACTCCTCTCCCCAGCCATCTCCACCGACTCGGACAACGAGGCCAGGGAGGTACGTCTGGAGGAAGCTGCAGAGGTCACGCTGGCTTGCTTGCTCCCCGGGAGTCGGCTCACCCAGTGTTCGCACAAGGAAGAACTTGTGGAGCCTGCAGTAAAGGAAGCGGGCACTGAGGTCAGGTCAGAATCCTGGGCCGGCGGCTCGGGGCACACCTGCACAGAAGTGCGGCTCCGGAGCTGGAAGGTGGCCGCGCCCAGGCTGCTTGCCTCTATTCCATTAAGATGAGAAGGAGGGCAGACTCGCACATGTTCATAGTGGTGAAATGCAAGTGGAGGCATGGACACCTCATAATGCAAAGTGCAGGCCTTAAGTGCTGGCAATGGAATCATTCATACTCACTCTACAAATATTTATTAAGCTCCTACTGCCGGGCACTGTTCTAAGCACACGGAAACAATTCCCACACAGAGCAAATAAAAGTGGCATGCTCCGTTACCTACTTAGCCTCACTGCTTTGTGGAATAGTTAAGTCATTTTCACGATGTTAATACATAAACACACACTCATACGCACATACCCAGGCTGTGTGTCAGTCTCTTACTGTCCATTCCAGGGATGCCCTAAAATATACTCCAGAGCACCAGATACTGCTCTTGAAATTGAGAACATGTCTTTGATAGACTTCAAGAGGATGTAATTTCCAAGCATATCTCGGGCTGTGGGAAGCGCTGGGGGAAAGCACTAGAGCACTGGAGTTCCCACTCTCTTCATGGAGTGAGTGCTACAGAGAGGCGGGTGTACCAAGTGAGGCTTGACTCCAGCAGGGGCTCACGCTGCTTCAGCTGTGCCCCCTTCCAGAGGCTTCGAACTGACCTCTCGCAAGCTTCAGTCCGGGGCTAATATTCCCTAATGTGATCCCAGGTTACCATGTCCCCGTCCTCAGCCACAGTCTCTTAAACTCTGCCTTAAGAAGCATGCATCATCTTGTTTGGACGGTGTGGCTGTATCCAGACCAGATCCTATCCAGCTAAACTCAGAATAGGACTATAGCCTTCAACCCTTCTAACAGAACAGGCCAACCTCACAGGGAAAAATAACTATTTCTAATGGCACTTTACCTTTTCTACACAATGACCCCGTAAGGCAGGTATTATTAGTATTCCCAGATTACAGGTGATT
The DNA here is from genome assembly GCF_964662115.1 of Mustela nivalis. NCBI lineage: Eukaryota > Metazoa > Chordata > Mammalia > Carnivora > Mustelidae > Mustela > Mustela nivalis. The sequence continues at coordinate 21,341,977 of NC_139038.1, forward strand.
AAATATGTGGCTTAAATGGGATGTGCTCCAAGATGATGATTCAACGGAAACATGGCAGAGCCAAGACTCATTCTCTCTTTTAGAACAGCAGGCCATACTGCTTTTCCATTCATCCAGCCATTCATTTATTCATTCGCTCATACCACAAGCAAACATGGTGAGCTCACTTTGAGACACGTTCTACCTGCTTCCATGTGAACTCTGCTGGTTCACACGTTGCATCCCTGTTTTCTTGACCACAATCATTTTGGTTTCTGGATTAAGTGTAAACGTGACGATTTCTCTGACCAGCCCCACAGAGTCCTGAGACCCTGTGGAATTCTCTGGACCATTCATGACCATCTTCTGTTCTAGAAAAACCTGCCCAAGAAAAAGTCGGCCTTACCTGCCACCGAGCTGTTGGCCGACCATGACGGAATAGCCGTCCGCCTCTGGTAGAAAAGGATGTATGCAGTCTGTGTGCAGACCTCATCTTCCGACAGCTGCTGCACGTCGCTGTCATCAAAGCAGTACCACAGGCCGTCCACAGAGTTCTTACAGTACGCTGCCAAAAAAGAGCCTGTCATCAGTACCCGGGGAGGAGGGCGCTAGCCACTCCACTCTGCCCAAGGACACTTGTGTTTTGGCTCGCATCATTAATTCAAGAGCTTTTTAAGGCTGCATGTAATATGGTTTAAAAAAAAAAAAAATTCAAATGGTCTATCACACTCAGGCAGAATGTTTCAGGGAATTCCAAACTATTCCAGATGGACAAAACTCTCTTTAATCTTAGAAAACACAATATACTCATTTATTTAAACCAGTGGGTCTCAACCTGGGACAATTCTGCTCCCCTAGGGACATCTGGCAATGAATGGAGACATTTTTGACTGTCACACTAGAGGCCAGGGTGCTACCGGCATTGAGTGGGCGACCGGTTATCCTGCTCAACATTCTACAATGCCCAGGACAGTCACCGCCACAAGAATTATCCAGCCAAACTATCAAGAGTGCTAAGGCTGGGAAACCCTGATATAAGCACGTTATCACATTTTCATGTTTATTAGAGATAGAAAACAGAACGAGAAATAAGGATACTAATAACTACCAGCAGCTAATATTTGTTTAGCACTTATTGTGTGCCAAACTTCTCAGCTAATCCTATGAGATTTGTTCTATTATTATTCCCATTTTACAGAAGCTCAAAAAGATTAACCGGTCTGCCCAAGGACAAGCAGCTGGTGAAGGGCAGGGCCCAGCTCACAATAGATGAATCTAGACCCTGAGCTTACACTTAAAGCACCCCTCCCTCCCTCCATCAGGGGTAGCACAAACAAAGACCCAGAAATCCCCTGGCAAACTAAGAACATTTGAGCTCATAAATGCATGCACGTTTCTCTCCAGTTCAAATTCTAAGCCTGAGACAGGTGCCGGTAGCACCCTGACCATTCAAGTACCAACAAAAGCAGACAAGAACTTAGTGCTCATGAAGCTATGTGATCTTAAAAGGATATATCAAGGGGTGTGATAAGCTTGATCCAGAGGGATACATTCTTATCACTCTTTCTACAAATACCCATTTCTTGGAGTGAGAATGAATGAGTGCTAGAATATTTCACTGAACACTCCAGGAGCAGGACATGTGGTGTCCTAGAGCCGTGGAGTTCCCGCTCCAGTGGCGCCAGAGTGACTCCCTTGTAGGCAAAAGCCAGGTTTGTCAGTATGGGACCTTAAGAAATGAAAGGGACCCAGGTGAGGAGGGGCTACACTGGACAGATCCCCGAAAAGAAGAGCCGAATAAGAATCTTTGATTGTGGGGAGGGAAGTCATGGATAGCTATGAACTCCTAGAACGAGAAGTGGAGAGAGAGGCAGCACAGGAGCTGATAAAACAGCAACTGGCCAGTGGTGTCAGGTCAGACTTGATATAGAAATGACCCAGCTGGCGAGGCAGCTGCTCGTCTAGAGTGGGACACACACCCAAGACACGGTTACAGAGCAGCCCAGCACTTACGCCACAGTGTTTCTCTTCAGGGTGGTCTGTTCTCAGTCACAGCAAGGCAACTAAGGCAGCAAGGCAAATCACTAATGGTTTCAGTGTATTTACAAAATCATTCTGCTTGCTTTTCTTCCTGGCACTAGCTTCTCAATTGTTCTCTAGACAAGTGCTACTCAAATTGTGGTTCATAGATTGGTCTCCGTCCACAACAAGGTAAGCACGCAAACTGAGATTAGCATTAAATAGCAATCTGACACTGTTGTGATATTCTTACTGTATTTTTACAAAGGCTGTTTCATGAAAAATTGGAAATTTTAAAAAAGAAAAAAGGCAGGTTCTTCATCAAGGAAGTCTGATCTAGAATTCATACACGAGTTGGCCATACATATACTACGTGATTATAACTAGAACTAGTGCAAAATAAAATTCCAATTAAAAACATGTTATCTTGAATTCAACAACACTAAGGCACTTAAAATGTTCTCTAAAAAACCGTAAACTTTTATATATCAATCAGAAAAGCAGTGGTATGACCTAGGCATCACAAAGGGGAAATAATGCAGAAAGTGCCTAAGCTCTTCCTAGGTAACAACAGGTCCCGAGAAGCAGGCCTGCACCCTTCTAGCTCACTGGCATAGGCACCAAGTTCATGTGAGGTCACCTGCCATAAGTCACAGAACGTGGAAGAGGTGTCTAGCTTCTAGCCCATGTTCCTGTCTCTAAACTATAGGACCTCCAAAGTACCTGCGGGTTTTCAGGTATTTTCCAAAGCCCACTCTATGTAGGGAATAAAACAGGATAAAATCCAGGTCTGTCTTACTTGTTCTCAACAATTTCTTGCTAGAAAGTGCATTTTCGGGGCGCCTGGGTGGCTCAGTGGTTTAAGCCTCTGCCTTCAGCTCGGGTCGTGATCTCAGGGTCCTGGGATCGAGCCCCACATCGGGCTCTCTGCTCGGCGGGGAGCCTGCTTCCCCCTCTCTCTCTCTGCCTGCCTCTCTGCCTACTTGTGATCTCTATCAAATAAATAAATAAAAATCTTAAAAAAAAAAAAGTGCATTTTCTTGAGAAACAACATTATCAATGGAATACACATTCTCTACCGACAGCAGGTTACTATCCCCACAGCTTCTCCTGTGCCTCCAGCACTCTGACCACATTCTCCTGGCCCGCTGCTGTGCCTGCTATGCACATTTCCACCACAGAATCTACGACACGTTACTGATCTTACATATCATCCGGCCCTATATCCCTCTATCCGATTATGCTCCTGGAAGACAGAATTAAGGCCTGCTCGTTTCTGATGCGTCTCTGCTGTGAGCCCATGGCCAGCTATGTAGGATGTGGTCCATGAATGTTTACCTAAATAGAACCTACCAGTACAATCACGACAGTGTAAAATAATGGCCAAAACTTACAGAAAAACACTGCAAGAAATATTACCTACATACAAGGGGCACTATCATTCAGCCTTCGAAGGAAGGAGATTCCGACACATTTAGGACACGTGAATCTTACAGACATTATGCGGCATGAACTAAGCTGGACACAAAAGGACAACTACTGTATGGTTCCACTTAGAGAAGGTTCCAGGAGTAATCAGATTCAGAGAGACAGGAAGACTGGTGGTAGCCAGGAGATGGGGGGAAGAAGGCAGAGGAGAGGTGCTGTTTAATGTTTCCGTTTGGAAAGAAGAAAATGTCTGGAAACGGGTGGTGGTGAGAGCCACACAACAACGTAAATGTACTTAATGCCAATGAGCTGCACACTTCAAACATGGCTCAAATGGTCAATTTTGATAGGTACATTCATCACTACTTTTAAAAATGTTACCAACGGTTATTTTTGAGTGATGAGCCCATGGATGATGATAATGTTCTTTCTCTCCCTCTCTCTAGTCTATAAATTTCAGATAATAAACAAAGTCACTTTTAAAAAATGAAGAATAAATTTAGCCTTGAAACAAAAAAAACCTCTTCCACATCACTTTAAAGACTCTATGAAGCTGATTCATATAATCACTCCAAATAAGCAAGAAGCTAGAATTTCAAGGAGACGGAGTGAAACCTTAAATGTGGAGTGCAGGGGAGGTAACCACAGTGAGCCCTTGGTGGCCCAGACAGTGCTGTCTGCACGCACCGCTCCCCAGTCAGGTCAGACAATTACTGGAGGATCCAACTCAGGAAAAGGAAGAATTTTCATTTATTTGCTCTTGGATAGAGATCCAGAGGATGAAAATGCCCTCAAAGTTGGCACACTGTCTACTGGAAGAGAAAGGGAGGTCCTAAAGCAAAAGTAGCCCTGTCAAAAGCCAAAGCTGTCTAAAGGAAGGGTCAGCATAGACACCCGGCCTCTCGCACTGCAGACCTGTGTAGTGCCCCCCTTGCATGGTGCCATGATGATTGCACACAGCATACAGGTCATAGACGTAGTCCTCAGGGTCCCTCCCGAGTCCATAGGGCCGTCTCCATGGAGACCAATGGGATGGCAAACTCCAGCTGCTCTGACTTCTCTTAACCACATGAGGTGTCATATCCAGGCCAGTCAAGGGGAACTTGACCATGTTCTGAAGTTTCACACGCCTGTCTCCTTCCTGTTGCAAGAAGAAAAACAAGTTCTGATGATATTTTCATGCAAGTAGATGGGAGACCAGTTTTGTGTGGAATGTGGACCCTATCAGCTAGAGTGGTTTGAGTTACCTATCTGATGTTTCCCAAGGTACATACAAAATAGGGAAACTCATTAACAGTGTGAACTACCTGGAGAAACAGGTTGTAATACCGCTAAAAGTAGAATAAGCCATGACCTACGTATAAGGGGTCATGAACCCGAGTCTCCATTTCCTTATCTGATACAGGGTTTTTAGGTTTTTGACTCACAGAATGACATTATCAGGCAGTTCATCCTGCTACCTCTGTCACAGAGGCATGAACAAGGGACGGAGGGATCATGTACATGAGAGAGGATGCACAATGCCGGCACAGAAGAGCGCTGGATAAGCAGTATGCCCTTTTCCTCCCTACCTCCCCCAACAAGCACGTTACTGCCTAACAGGGACTTCATATATTCATGTAGGTGATAATCCTGGGTAATCTGTACTTTCTATTGAGGCCACTGGGAAATCCTCTGAAATCCAACCATTAGCTCAATGACTGTTTTCTGAATGTTTCCCATCTATGGGAGCTTTAAGAAATTAATCAGCCACGGCTAACGCCCACCCCAAGGAACCAAGGATCTATTAAGAGAAAGAAAATGTTCATAAGAGAAAGGCAGGATGCGCCCTAGATGGTCAGGAAGGTCAGACTAAAGAATCTGGACCTTGTTCTGCAGTCAGGCACTGAGGCTTGAGGGAGGAGGGTCATCACAGAGCTGTGTGAGCAGTGCACAGGATGTGACATGAAGGAGCAGCTTAGGTTAGGAAATCAAGTAGAAGACAATGTGACTGCAACCAGCTGGGCAGTCTCACAGGTCTGCAGGACAGGCTGACAGCACGAATGGGGAGAAGAGGACACACTCAGGAGACCATGCGGAGGCTCAGCCAAGCTCAAGAGGTGACTTCTATAGGGGAGGGCCAAGAAAGAAGTCAAAAGCAACACTGCAGTTTTGAGTCTGAGGTGTGGGTAGTGTGAGGACAGGTCTTCTAAAGAAAAAGCGAAGGAAATGTGAGTGTGTGTGTGTGTGTGTGTGTGTGTGTAAGGGGCCAGAGAAGTCTGGGCTCTGAACATCACCAGCTTTCTACCTGTGGATCCCAAAGGAAGCATGCAGTTGGGACATTCCTTACTATGATAGGAGCCAAACCCCAAACCTCTGAGTGAAAGCCCAGCCCTAGGGATACTGTGCATGTCACCCCAGACACCTCCACTTCATCAGCAAGTCCTCAACATCTGATTCTATTCCGCTCTTATCTCCACTGCCACTGCTCCATAGCAGCCTCCCTCCCCTGGGCAGCTGCCACGGCTCCTTTCAGATTTCCCTAGCTTCTCGGGCACAGCCTCCCATTCTCCTCAGGGCAGCCAGAATGGTCTCTTCAAATCACCAGTTTGGTCATATGACTTCTCTGGTTATAACCCTTTATCAGAATCCCACTCTGTCTGCCAAGGGTCTGCTTGGCCAGTTCCTGCACACCCCTTTGACCTCAACTCACAGCTTCCCCCGCCCTCTGGAGCTCCAGCCAAACTGGCCTGCTTTCAGTCTCTGGCACGTGCTATCCGTGCCTAGGGCTCAGCGCACACTGCTCCCTCTGCCCCGGTGCGCCCACAGCCCTGTTGCCACCTCACCTGGGAGATGCCTCCTCCTAATCTTTAAGATACAAACCTTAAAGCTAGGCCTCAGGCACTTCGTAAACTTCCTCTTTACCTCTCCTACAACGGGGCCTCGGGAAATAGCCTTTTTTTTTTTTTTTTGAAAAACTGACTCAGAGTAATTCAGCTCAAAGCAGCTTTTCTTTATACATATTTATGACTCATCTTCCCCACTATATAACAGCTCCCGGGAAGCAGGATGACACCCATTATTGGTGCAAAGAGAATTCTACCCACCCCAGAAAGGAGCTCTACTTTTTTTTTTCCAATCCCAAAGTACACTTACCAAATTTAAAATACAACATTCACAAATCAAAAGCAAGTCCTCAAAAACAAAGTAAAATATCTGCAGTATGAACTAAAATGTTTAGAAATTAAAGGGTTACAGGATGCTCCAAATTTGTTTCTGGTAAAAAGAAACAGGGGGCAGATATGTAACACCACGGACAGACACACTACATCAAAAAGGGACACCTGAAGAATTCCCCTGCAGCCCACCGTAAGAAACGCCATCACAGCTTTTCTCACTAGGACAGAGGATTTACCTACCTGTCGAAATCTCTTGAGATGTATAATAAGCACATCGGGCAGAGTCCAGAGGCTTAACGTAATGCTCCCCTGCTGCAGCTGCTTACAGTGCGGGCAACGCCAGGCGTCATCTGGGGCGAGCTGAAAACAAGCAGCACAAAACGACTTCCGTTAAGCACCACTTAACGCGAGACTTTCTAGAGGAGACCGCGGCACTCCCTTCCTGGTCAGGGCATGGCGTGATTCAGAATCTCACTGGAAACCACATATGATGGGGAGTCAATGGAAAAGCACAATCCCAAGAGGCACCTGGCCAGAGCTGGCCCCCAAAGATTTGCTGAATACGTGATCTCTCCAAAAGGGATGACCGAACAGGTAAATATTCCACCGAGGACGTTCAATGTCACAGAAGAACCTCAAATTCCACAAACTCCCAAACTCAACCTGTTGCCTTTCCACCAACACACTTCCTCCCCCTCGATGTCCTACCTCAGCAACCACCACTACCACCCACCAAAGTCAGCACCCGCGGCAGGGGTGGGGGTGGGTATCGCAAGCCTTCAAACCCTTTGCTCTTCCTCTGGTTCCACATCTATCTGAAGTAATTGTCCCCGCCACAGCTCACACCTGCCTCCTCTAGTCCATTCCCACGGAGATGGCCTTAATTCCAGATCCTCACCCCTGCTCTTACCTGGACCTCTGCAAGTCTCCTAACCACTCTCTCCCCCCAAACACTGAAATGCTCTGAAGAACGCCCCCACCTCCTGAGAGCAACAAGGTCTTTCTGGGGCGTCAAGTGCACGTGTGTCATCTCTCCAGGTGAGGCTTGCGGGATGCGGATACATTCAGAGGGGCCCATGCCGCACGTCTGGTGAGAGACTTCAATCCCCTCCCGAGTTCAGAAGGTGCATGAGATTGAGGGCCACGAGGGTGATGAGGCAAGGACACCACGGTATGGATGAGAGAGCCCGCCGAGATGGAACAGACAGAAGTCAAGAACAGAATCTTGGGGAAATGTCTCTTTTTAAACGAAGTACTAAAGCTGAGAAGCCACCAGAGCCTGAGGATGTGTGGTCAGAAAAATAAGCAAACCGGAAGCGTTTTTGTTTATGCGCGCCAAGGAGAGACAATGGCAAGATCCTGGAGAGATCGGATGGGGACGGGGCAGAGGCCGCAGAACTGGGCGAACCAGGGGCCACCGAGAGTTTGAGAGGACAGTGTCAGCAGCGCAGTCAGATGCAGGAAGGAAAGAGCTGAAACCACCAAAGGGTAACGAAGCAGAAAGGAGGAGCAGAAAAGCAGGCCCGGGCACTGGAAAGGGAAACAGAATTGAGGGGACGTTTTTTTTTTTTCCTCATGATAGGGAGACCCAATCATGTTTGTAGGAGACAGGGGGAGAAACAGAAATCTGGGTGGATGGAAGTGGCTCAGACACTTAGACTTGCAGGGACCTACACTGTCATCCTGTAAGTCTGCACCTCTCTGTGACAGTAATAGTCTCCAAATGTGGGCATCCAGCCCAGGCCTTGTGGAAAAGGGACAAGCTGTTGTTTATTTGTTTTGTTAACTTCTAATATAGATAGTTACATAAGATACAGTAAGAATGTCCTGACAATGTCTAACAACTATGACATTTTCTAAAATGTCTCTGATTTCTGCACTTTTCTTCTTGCAAACTGCTACAAAGAGCTCCTGGCCCTGCAGATCATATTCGGAGCACCGCTGGCCCAGCTAACTCTGCTCAGCAAACGAAGGCCAGCCATCTCAGCGGGCAGCTGTTTCGTTTTCAGATGGTCAGAGAGTTCTTTCTCATATTAAGACAAATACATTCTCCCTTGTGCTTCCAATCTGTAAGTTCTGCTTTTTAGATAGAATTCAGTCCAATCCCTCATCCACAGACAGTCCTTGAAGTGCCTAAAAATAACTATCAGGTCCCCACTTAAGTCTGCCTCTGTCAAAAGATATTCAGCGCATCATAGTTTCCAGATGGACCATCTCCTAGCTGCTCGCTCATGCCCCGGTTCATCACTCTTTTAACCATGAACATTTAAGGTAATGAAAAGAGCAGCGCTATCACCATTTGAGTTCTGAGCACTGGTTTAAAAGTATCCGTGAGGTGCCTGGGTGGCTCAGTCGTTAGGCATCTGCCGTTGGCTCAGGTCATGATCCCAGGATCCTGGAACTGGGCCCCACATCCGGCTCCCTGCTCGGCAGGAGGCCTGCTTCTCCCACTCCCATCTCCTTGCTTGTGTTCCCTCTCTCACTGTGTCTCTGTCAAATAAATAAATAAAATCTTTAAAAAAATTAAAAAATAAAGTATCCTTAAGGCAGCTGACTGCGGCTGACATGTGACACTGAGAATCAATACTGAGCTTCTAGACAACTACACCCAAAGTTACCACCTCATGGCCTGCTGCTAAGTCTCCTTGTCTCCTGCTCTGTACCTGTACTGTTATTTTTGGACCCGATAGCTGAACTGTCCCAGTTATACTCATTTATTCATTCATTCTTATGTACTTACCAAGTGCTTTCTCTGTGCCAGGCACTGCTTATAGATGCTACGGATATACAGATGCTAGCTAGGTTATGCTAGGACAGATTCCCACAACTCTCTTCCTCAGGCCTGTGTTCCAGCCACACTGGCCTCATTCCTGTTTCTCAACCACATCCAGTTGCTTCCTTGATTTACTTATTTATCCCCACTAGACTATCAGCAGCCCAAAGTCAGAAACACCACCTGGCCTGGTCCCTATTATATCCCCAGTACCATGCGTAGCACCCTAACACACAGTATGTACTCAGTAAACATTTATTGAATGAATGAATCTCTACTCAAATGTATCTTGCCAGCTTGAACTCATCCTTCTAGATCAGTAAGATGTTCTGTGGAATACCAATGTTGTCATCTAGAAGATCTGATCAGTTTTAAGCTCTGTGCCATTCTCAAACATCTCCAAAATTTAAAAGAGGGGAAAAAAAAAACCCCAAATAGGACAAAGTTCCAAACAAGAGTCTACTATCAACCCACTTTAAAGCCAACTAACTGGAGTGACTAGGTGGCTCAGCTTAGCATCTGCCTTCAACTCAGGTCATGATCCCCAGGTTCTAGGATCAAACCCCACACCAGGCTCCCTGCACAGCAGGGGGTCTGCTTCTCCCTCTCTTCTCCTTCCTGCTGTGTTCTCTCTCTCAGATAAATATGTAAAATCTGAACAATTTTTTTTTAATTAAGAAAGCCAACTAACTATTTTATAATTAGGCCCTATACTGAAAAAGAAAAAAATAGGTCTTATAAAAAAAAGCTATTATTAAAGGAACTAACTATGGGGACGCCTGGGTGGCTCAGTTGGTTAAGCAGCTGCCTTCGGCTCAGGTCATGATCCCAGCGTCCTGGGATCAAGTCCCACATCGGGCTCCTTGCTCAGCAGGGAGCCTGCCTCTCCCTCTGCCTCTGCCTGCCATTCCATCTGCCTGTGCTTGCTCTCTCCCCCCCCCTCTCTCTGATAAATAAATAAAATCTTAAAAATAAATAAATAAATAAAGGAACTAACTATGAACAGCTTGGGGGAAAAAGACTCTGCGAGAATATTAGAAGTATTCTCAAATATTTAAAGGATAGACAAGTGGAAGAATAGTCAGACGTGTCCTCAAATATCCTTAACAAACTCAGGAGAGAGAACGCCTGTTGGCTGCAGTAACCTGGGGCCCATTTCAGGGCAGCCTCCATGACCACCAGAGACGTCTAGAGAGGAAATGGTATGTCTCTTGAGCGGAGACTAATGCCTCATAACTAAGGTATTGAAACAGTGGCTGGACAATCACCTATTTGCAATTAGGTAGAAGAACTCAACCTTTAGAATAAAGGAGTTTTAGTCCCCTCTGACCCTGAAATTTCAGGGTTCACTACATACAAGAGTGAGCAGTAACAATTAGTCAAAATTATGATCCTAAACATCAATTCAAGATTAGATGAACACCAAGTACTCCAGTCAAGGTGCATAAACCTAAAGAGTTTTAAACCACACAGGCGTTGGCCCCATCCACAGAGACTTATTAATCCATGTATCTGTCCACTCTTCCAATCAAATATTTACTGAGTCCCCTCTATCTGCCAAGCACTATGTTGAGCGGTCCAAAGCATGCTGTTTGATAGAACTTTCCGTGTATACCCACTGCAGCTAAGGAACTGAATTTTTAATTTTACTTCATTTTCATTAATTTAGTTTAAATTTAAATAGGTTCTAGCACCTATGTTCTTAGCACCAGAAGATTAAGAATCACTATTCTGGTTACTAGGGCAAATGATTTAAAATCTCTAAATCAAGGGGCACCTGGGTGGCTCAGTTGGTTAAATGTCTGCCTTCGCCTCAGGTCATGATCCCATGGTCCTGGGATTGAGCCCTGCGTTGGGCTCCCTGCTCAGTGGAGCGTCTGCTTCTCCCTCTGCCTCTGCCCCCCACCCACTTGTGCTTGCTCTCTCTCGTGCATACTCTCTCTCGCTCTCAATAAAGTCTTAAGAATAAATAGACAAAATCTCTAAATCGAAACAAAAAAATGCATTATTGTTAAAAGGGGAAAATATTAACTATGCAGGTTCACTTTTAGAGCATTTCAATCAGTCAAAAATTTCTAGTAATCTAAACTACTTTTTGTTGAAGTCCTAAAAGAGACAACACTTAGATGCCCATCAAGTGTGCAAAACTTACATGATGAAGAATGCCGGGGACTCTTCTGGGGCATCATCTGCTTCTCTCGTGTCATCCTGCCCTATCACCCCCGCCCCCTCCCCACCCAAGAAGCACTGCCAGGTGCTTACCCGCTCCTCTTTGGTGTAGAGCTGGAAACACTGGGATAAAGTGCAAGTCTGAGGCTGATGATGACGCTCCCTCTGCAGACGGACGCTTTCTGCATCAGGAATATATTCATCTTCAGTATTTACAAACAGGCTGCAATGAGGGAGGGGGTGGGTAATTATTAGAGAATGTACTGCAAAAGTGACCTCAAAACTGCAGCTTCACAATGTGACTATAGATTTATAACCAAAAAGAACCAATGGGTAATGAAAGCAAACAGGTTACCCAACTGGTCATCCAACTTCTCTATGTTTCAAAATATGCTTGAAAAGTTCTGTATCTATAAAGATATTTTCAAGAAATAATTTGGGAGTTGGTTTTCATGGGAGTGGCCATGAACTATTAATTCATATTTTCTTATCCTGTGTATCTAAGGGCATTTGGTATAATTTACAAGAGTTAATGGGCCTACAGTAAAAATTAAAGGGGCAACTGGGTGGCGCAGTCAGTTAAGCATACCACTCTTGATTTCAGCTCAGGTCATGATCTCTGGGTTGTGGGATTAGCCCCGAGTTGGGCTCCTTGCCCAGTGTGGATTAAGATTCTCTCTTTCTCTCTCCCTCGCCTCCCCTCCCCTCCCCCCCTCCTGGAGCGTGCTCTCTTTAAAAGTTTTTTTAAAAGTAATTGGCCCTATAGAGTAATGAATAACTAGTTCTGTCTGATCAGCATCCAACAAATACTCTAAGGTTTTTGAGATCCAGACAACTGGTTAAATAAAGGATTAGCAGTCCACTTGGATACTTAAAGAGAGATTTGTTTTAGCTAATCTGAAAGACCAAAGGGATGCTATTAAAATGATCATTCAGACAATGATTCTATAAGCACTAGGTAAAAAAAAAAAATACTCACAAATCTTTTGTTTCCTTGTCCCATTCTACCACTAACTTCACATGAGCGGTGCCACCTGGTCCACAAGATTTTAATGCCCTAGAGCGCGGAGATGGAAGTCACATATTGTGTTCTAAAGAAATGATTTTACTTCTGTGATTATGTCCTATTTGAAATTTGATATCATAAATTGCGATTACTGAAAATCTTCATCATCGTTCCTTATCAGAAAAAGTTTCTAGTGAGACCATTATGACCTCATATCTAGAATAACTAGGTTACAATTGGACTGAAAAAAATCCTTAAATTAAACTGTCCAGTATAGGGGCGCCTGGGTGGCTCCATGGGTTAAGCCTCTGCCTTCGGCTTAGGTCATGATCTCAGGATCGTGGGATCAAGCCCCACATCGGACTCTCTGCTCAGCAAGGAGCCTGCTTACCCCCTCTCTGTCTGCCTGCTCTCTTCCTACTTGTGATCTCTCTGTCAAATAAATAAATTTTTAAAAATCTTTAAAAAAAAATGTCCAGTATAGAAATAAAGAGATCGGAAGAAATTAGTCTCATGTTATAAGGCTGTCCGCAATCACTTTTAGATATTCTTTATAACCTTTCTAATTTTTTGTCTCATTTCTCACCAACCCAGATAGATACCAGATAATAGTTCCTCTGGAAACAAAGTCTGCTCCTGCATCTCTCCTTCTCCCCCATAAACCAAGCACAGAGGTAGCAGAATGAAGTGACAAAGTCTACTGAGGGAGAGGAGCGACAGAAAGAAGGCTCATAGGAATGGAACGATCAACAGAGGGCACCACACATGCAAAGGCACACACGAAGCTGTGCCACACATTCCAGCAATCCTCGTGCTCGGATACTGCTGAAAGTCCAAGACGGGAGGAGGGCGGGGCCTGACAAGTGGGAAGTAGCAGGGTTCAAACTGTGTAGACCTTCATACACCGTGGAAGTCGGACTTTATCTTTTAGGTTTCCATTTAAGATTTCCAGGAGAGTGGCATGATGAGAATTCTAGTTTGGATAAATTCCATCCTGACTGAATATTAAAGTGTAATTTAGCTGTAGTCCTGGGACATACAATAATTTGATTTCCTGACAGGACTACTCCAGGCTTCTCTGATCTCAAAAAAGATCATATATATTATACTCAAGTATGAATGAAAAGTAAAAGAAGTAGACTTAATTTCTAAACAAGCCTAAAGAGCCTACCACACTGAGATAGAAATTATACCAGACATCACTAGAAATTACATCGGAGCATTAACAAAATTCTACACGGTGACTGATTTTTACCTTTCTACTGTTGGGTGGCACAGCGGCTGCTCCTCCTGGGGCAACAAGTATGTTATCCCCACAACACTGACAACACGCAAACTGAATGGACACACCTGCATCAAACAATAAAGGAAAATGGGGCTGAACTGCTCTTCAAGGGCATGTGCGTCACAGTGGCATTTCCAAAACAGATTAGATGGACAACAAACGGTTTTGCAAAATGCTTCTCTCTGCTATTGTTAGGCTCTTGAGCCACTCTTACACACTTTAAAGATGATGTACCTAAATGCAATTTATACAGCAAAATGTTATGCAAGACAAGTAATATGTTGCTTTAGGCTGAACCTTAATTGAATGTAAGTCCTCCAGGGATACCTTCATATAGTAATCCTAATTTTGAAAATATACAGATAGCTGTTCTACAAAATCTCTCAAAGCTGGCCATGTACTTTATTAGATACATATATATTATAAAGAAATACCTAGCAATTCAAAGAAATTCTTGCAGTGGCCAGGAACTGAGGGGTAAATTCTTAGTCTTGAAAATGTGAACACAGCTTTCCACCAAGGCTCCTCAACATCCCAGCTCAGCACCTGGTCTTCCCTAAGTGCAGAGGTCCAAAATTCAAATTTCACTGTAGTGACTGTTTCTTCACTTTGGTACACACGCATGCTATGCTGGAGTGTCAAAATGCTTACTCACCTGGACACAAACCGTGGGCCTGAGGAAATACTTCATCTTCTCCAAGATTTCCTTCTGCAAAAGGTCCCAAGCTATTGTCTTCTCTAAGTGCAGCACAAAAGGCAGTCCAAATCTAACACATATAAATACTGCAATCACCTTAAAAGTATGGCATCCCTTTAATGCGTAATTCTTCATTCATGGTCTCTTAAAATGGAATGACTATATTATTGGGTTTAGGACAGTTCTCAAAATAAAACAGGAAATTTAACAGTTACTCCTATAAGTGGATAAAAAAGTCAGCCGAGAAGCTTAGGTTTCTAAATGTAATTTAACAGTTCATGTGCCAAAATGGCTTCTCAGGGGTACTAGATAGCCAGAGGACAAGATCAACGGATATGGTGAGAAAAGGGGACGGTTGAGGACATGGTCAGTCTAGCACGCACGTGGCTGTAGCCTGGTTGTCTGACAAGGAAGTTGCTGGCAAGCAAGTGACCCTGAAAGTCAGCTTCCAGCCTATGGTAGAAGCCATGTGCCCCTGCCCATGCTGCAGCCCCCAGGGATTTTTTTTTTTTTTTTAAATTAAGCCCCCAAGATTCTGCTGTAATCACTCTGGTACAGGGGCTGAGCACAGAGATTTACTGAGGAACCCCCAGGTGGTTCTGATACGCAGCCGGGGCCGAGGACCCCTGGCCCAGGGGCTTTCTCACCCAAGCCTAGCCACTAGACCTATTCGTGCCCTATGCATGTCTTACTCATTCTCTGTGCAGTCAATTCCCTCCCCGGAACACCCCTCCACCCTTCCTCTAGGCCACCTCCTTAGACCTAGTAGAGGTATTCTTCTCTAGGAAGCACACTGTTGATTTGTTCCCTGTGCTGTCTGGGCCACAGCACTAACTCCACCATGCTACAAATACTGTCTCTCTTCCTGCCTCCACCAGTAGACAGTTAATCTGACAGCAGGAACTGTGATTTATTTATCACAGTGACCCAAAGAGCCAATGCCCAGAAATCCATAATGCTTAATGAATGAATGAAGGAGCCAAGAGATAAACCCTGACTCAGGCTGAAAGAGATGCACTCAGATCAAAAAAACCATTTCTAACGGCCTTGGTGTACGCAGAGCAGTACTCCACAAACAGCACTGCGATGTGAAAGAAATCACAGGCGCATGTAAATTGGACATTCCTGTTTTTCACACGGTCGTGTCTTCACTTGCAAGAGAAGAGCATCACAAAAGGAACTCCACAGATTCTTTATTTTATATCAACACACTGAGCTGCCTCTCTTTCTGCCCCTTAAACATGCCAAGTTCCCCTTAGTCTCAGGGTTTCTGTACTCATGTCTTCTCCCCACAGAGCCTTCTCTCTGGAGGCTCACATCCCTTACACTGTCTCCTCAGCTCCATGCTCCTTCCTCAGGTGGACCTCCCGGTCCCCCTCTCTAGAGGGGTCTGGCTGCCCCCCAACCAGCACACTCTACCACCCCGGCCCGCTTTAATATCTTCTAAGTGGTGAAGACTGTCTGAAGTGACCTATGTTTACTTGTTTACAGCGTGTCTGTCCTCACTGGGATGTAAGCTCCACAAGAACAGTCTGTCTCGTTCACTGCCCCATCCCCAGTGCTGGAACAGTGCCCAACACACTGTGAACACTGAAGTATTTGTTAAGGAATATCACAAATACACAAATCAACACGTTTCGTACTTACAATAACCATGATTAAATAAGGAAGTTATTTCAAAGCAACATCTTAAAAGACTAATAAAATGCTATTCTGACAAACAGCAGAAAGAGAGCCCTTTGTCCATGAAACATATCCATATTTTGTTATTACTCAGGTTACAGTACTACTGTGGTAGAGTTGCCTTAAAGGATAGTCTAAAACTCCTATAAATTCTTAGCAGGAAACAGATTTGAGAGAGATTTGCAACTCCCGATTTTCTGACTTATGCAGCTAAATGAATAGTGCTGCCATTTGCTGAGACAGGAAATACTGGAGGGCCAGATTTATAGAGAGAATCAGTTCAGTTTGGAACATAAGACTGAGATGCATGTACCATTCAAGTAGATATGTTAAGAATTTTTTTAAAAGAGAAAAAAAAGCTGTTAAGAAAGTAGCTGGATTTAGGCCTACAGGCCCCTTGAGGAACCTGAACTAAAAATAAACACACAAACCAAGGCTTTAACAACTAGATGAGCTTGCAGAGCCTTTCTAATTCTGATTCTATCATCCTAATTTTATATTCTCCCCCTCCCAAGCCCTCAAATCAGGTCAACTAATACATATATTCTTTCTAAATATCCGAATCAAAAATTAATAAAAGTAAGGGGTTTTCATCCTTACTTCTTAAAATGTTTGAAAATACTGAACGTTTAAAGTTTCAGCACTTATTAGTGAATCAGTTTTTACCTTTTCCCTTGCTGCCCAGTGCACGCTCGGTTACACACTAATAGAACAATCTTGTCGTTTCCTGCTCTTGTTGGGGGTAAGTCTGTTTTCCCCTGCTTTGCTGCTGCCTGTGTAGGAGAAGATAGTCGATGATCCAAGCCAAATTTCAAGTGGTTTAGATTGTTGTTTAAGTGGATTCCTGGAAAAAAAAATTAAAAAGAACCTTATCAATTCAAAATTCCTTTTATTCATTACAAAGAAGTTCATGCGAAAGAGAAATTAAGAAACTGCATTATGTAATTTAATCTATAATAAAAAAACAAAGATCTACTTTGAGATAACTTCTCTAGCCATTAAAATAATTTTTTCCTTTTCTCTTTCTTTTTTTTAAGTAGGCTCTATATCCAGCGTGGATCCCAAGTGGGGCTTGAACTCACAACCCTGAGATCAAGAATCTGAGCTGAAGTCAAGAGTCAGAGGCTTAACTGACTGAGCCACCAAGGTGCCCCATCATTAAAATAATGTAAGTATCCACATTTCCTTTAAACTAGCTTTATGTATCTTGAAAACTGAAATTTAAAACTCTTCACTTGAGGCCACCTGGGTGGTTCAGTCAGCTGAGCATCTGACTCTTGACTTCAGCTCAGGTAATGATCTTGGGGTCCTCGGATTGAACCCCATACCAGGCTCCATAGTTGGTGGAAAATCTGCTTGAGGAGTCTCTCTCTCTTCCTCTGCTCCTTCCCCGGCTCATGCATTCTCTCTCTCTCTCTAATAAATGAATCTTAAACAACAACAACAAAAAGCCCTCTTCACTTGAGCAAATACTGGATACAGTTTTAGAAGAGCAAGTTTGCAGAGATGATCCGCCAAGACAAATTTAAGGTAAGACTACGCAACCAGCAACCAAATAAACTGAGGGAAAAAAATTAGAACTAGTAAATGTGGAATGAACTTCAATATTCTAACTACAGTATCTTCTCCCTAATTAAAGAGCCAGAGTTATGAGAAACAGAAGATAAACCACGCTTACCAGACCCACAGCCATTATAAGACATGGCAACTTTAATACAATCAACCACACTAGATGGACCTACATTTAAGTGAACAAAAATATATGATTGATGGGCATGATACAGGTTGCTGAAAATCAGGTGAAAACAGAGCTATCAGAGCCACTCAGCAACTCAGCACCTAGTACAATGCCCTGTACTTAGCAGAAACTCAAGTGCTTGATAAAATAATGGTGCATGTCCATGGAATACTACTCAGCCATAAAAAAGAAGGAACTCTTGCCATTTGCAACAACATGGATGGACGTTAAGGGCATTACGCTAAATGAAAGAAGTCAGAGAAAGAGAAATACCATATGATATCATTATATGTGGAATATAAGATAGTATCAACAAAACCAAGCTCACATATACAGAGAACGGATTAGTGGTTGCAGAAGGTGAGGTGATGTCAGGCAAATTCAGTGAAAGGCGATCAAAAGGTACAAACTTCCAGCTATAAAATAAGTAAGTAATGGGATGTAATGTACAGCATGGTGACTACAGTTAATACTGCACGGTATATTTGAAAGTTGCTAAGAGAGTAGATCTTAAAAGTTCTCATCATAATAAAAAATTATTGTTAACTATATGGAGATGGATGTTAACTAGACTTCCTGTAATGACCATTTTGCAGTATATACAAACACTGAATCATTGTATCCTCTGAAACTAACATGTTATATGTCAATTATACCTCAATAAAAAAATAAAATTAGTTGTTCCTTTCTTTAATCCTCTGGAAGTACAGCATAAGGAAACCTGCAAAGAAAAGAAAGCCCTCCAGGTTGCCTCGGTGGCTCAGTCGGTTAAATATCTGCCTTAAGCCCCGGTCATGATCTCAGGGTCCTGGGATCAAGCCCCATGTCAGGCTCCCTGATCAGGAAAGAGTCTGCTTCTCCCACTCCCTCTGCCTCTCCCCACTCCCCCATGGTCTCTCTCACTCTCTCTTAAACAAAAATCTTTTTTTAAAAAGGGAAGGAGAAGGAAAGCCCTCTACCACCACCACCACCACATGCACAAACACACAAACAGGCCCACCACCAAAAGGAGACTAAAACAAAAAGTGGCTTTACAAAAGTATTCATGGCAGCATTTTAGTAACAACCTAAATATCCAGCAATATGAGACTTGCCAAACCTATTAAGGGACATTAGTATTACAGTATTTTAAAAGGACCAGTGTGTGGTTAATCGAAATAAATTCCAGGTGAATTAGAGTTAAAAAAAAAAAAAGTATATAGAAATTAGAAGTAAGAAAAAATAGAATCTTCATCAAGCTATTAGAGAGAAGAAGACTTTTTAAGCTTAAACACCAAAAAGAAATCACAAAAGGAAGAACAGATTTCACTTCATAGTTATTTTAAACTTTGGTATGAGAAAATAAAAATAAGTCTGAATTTGAGACAATGAATGATCTCATTTCCCAGCTCTTTGCAGAAGGCTGGGAAGACCTGTGCTAAAGTGATGAGGGTCCCTAATGAGATGAGGGGGCACCACTCAACTGCACAGAAATCAAGCTCTGTGCTCAAGAAGCACCCCCACTTGCTAGCAGATGCATGACTGGGATGGTTACTCAACCTCCCCAAGACTTCGCTCTCTTATTTGCAAAGCAGGAAGGTAGCAGATTCATCCGTCTCAAATAAGTTATTTACAAGGCTTTAACAGAGGCTAACACATACTCAATAAGTGGTCTGGTCTTCCAACAGAGGAACTCTCTGGTTAGTAGATGATAACCTTGGACTTCACCAAATTCACTTAAAAACAGAAACTCAGTGTTAACCCTTAGCAATGAGGGTGTGAAAGGGGATTTTAGCAAATTTTCAGTTAACAAACCTTAACTGGGCTCGTGTTATGCATGAGGAACTATACAGAACTGCTGGGTACAGAAAGAGAAAACAAAACACAGCCCCAACTGCACAGAATCTCATAGTGCAGCGGAAGGACAGAGGAGAAAAAGGACCATCTGCATACAACGTGCTGGTGTCCGAGATGTCCAGAAGATGTGGCTGGAGCAAGGAGGAAGCCGGTCAGCTTGCGAGTAGGGGCTCGGGCGGGGGGGGGGGGGGGGGGCGGGCGGTGAGTGGTGAGGAAAAGCTTTCTGGAAAAGGTGATAACTGAGTATTCTTTTACTGTAATGTCATTAAAAGTAGAAAACAACTTGAGCAAAAGCACACACATGAAAATGACACTTGAAAACAAAAAAGCTGTCGGGTCAAAGAAAAATTAAAACTGAAACAAAAGACTACCTAGAAAATAATAATGTAAATATGGGTATACCGGAGATAATGGAATCCTAGACTGGCAGCAGAGAAAGCTGACCAACCCAGTGTACAGAATTACCAAAAGGTTCAGAAACTTGAGGCACCTCTGGAAATAGGTGATGAAGGAAAGGAGGAACTAAAATAAGGACATTCAACAAGGGCACCAAGATCATTCAACGTAGAAAGAATAGTATCTCTGACAAATGGTGCTAGGATTACTGTTTACATACAACGGAAGAATGCAGCTGAATACCCATCACAAACCACATACAAAAAATAACTCAAAAGGGTTCAAAGATCTAAATGTAAGAGCTAAAATGTAAGAGCTAAAACTCGAAAGGGTGCAAAGATCTAAGTGTAAGAGCTAAAACTCCTAAAAGTAAACACATGGGTAAACTTCATGGTCCTGGATTTAAGAACGGAATCTTAGATAAGCAACAAAAAGCATAAGCCACAAAAAAAGAAAACATCAGACTTCACCAAAACTAAGAACTTTTGTGCATCAAAAGACACTATCAGGAAAGTGAAAAGGCAATCTATAGAATGGGAGAAAATATTTGGAAGTCATATATCTGATAAGGGTCTAGCATCCAGCATATATAAAGAACTCCTACAACTCAATAACAAAAATAAACAACCCCATTTAAAAATCTGAATAGACATTTTTCTAAAGAAGGTAAACCAATGTCCAAAGCACATGATAACATGATCAAAATCATTTATCATGCAAATACAAACACATTAACACACCACTTCACACCCACTAGAATGGCTATAATCAAAAAGATGGAAAATAATAAATGTTGGCAAGAATGTGGATAAATTATGACCCTCATATACTGGTGGGATGAAAAATGATTCACCTATTGAAAAAAAGTCTGACAATTCCTCAGAAGGTTAAACACAGAATTACCATGACCCAATGTTTCCACTCCTAGGGGTGTGTGTAACCCCCCAAAAAATGAAAACAGGTATTCAAACAAATACTTGTACATGAATGGTCATAACAGCACTATTTCATAATGTGGAAACAACCCAAATGTCCATCAACAGATAAATGGATAAACAAAATGTGGCATATACATAAAATGGAATACTCCTCAGCGATAAAAAGGACTAAAGGACTGATACAAGCTACAACATGGATGAACCCTGAAACACTATGCTACATGGAAGAAGCAAGTCACAAAAGGCCACATGTTAAATGTTTCTGTTCACATGAACCTCTAAACTAGGGAAATCTACAGAGATGAGAGTAGAACAGTGTGGTTGCTTAGGACTGGGTGAGATGAGTGGATTGCAGGGAGGCACGTGTAGGGGAGATAGAGTAGGAGCTGATAAAGGAGCTAGAGAAATGAATTCTCAACAGACAGAAAGTAGAAAAGTACATGACATATTCCAGAAATACAGAGTAACCTGGATAAGGAACATGAAGGAGATGGAATATAGTAAAGAGGCTAGAAAGAAAGGCAAGGACCAACCATGAATTCTCCCAAGGTGCTCAGTTTGAATCTCAAAGGGGAAACACCGGCAAGTCAATAAGCATATAATATGATCAGAAATGTATACCCAAAAAAGTCTGGTGGCACCATGAAAAAATAATTAACAGAAGAAAGTCAAGGGGTAAAGACAGTTAGTAGAGAAGTTACTAGTAAAGCCCAGCTGAGATTGGTCTGAGCCATACCAGTGGCAAGAGGATGAGGAAGAAAATGGCATAGTGTTTAATCATTTCTATGTGAATTTTGAGGGAGAAGTGCTTGGATCCACCTTGGGTGAAAAGAAGGATGGTGATACCATGATTCCAGAGAAGAAATGCAGGAGGATCCAGTCTAAAAAATGCTGAGTGTTAAGACGATGCAGGACTTCTAAGCAGAGATTCCGAGGGAGAGTTAGAAGTCAGGGTATGGAAGCAGAGGAAAAGAAGATGAGCAGGGAGGTTCAGTTCTAAAAAACATGGTAGGAGAAAGACACTGCTCAGACTAGGTTCTCAGTTCAGCCCTTCTCCCACTTTGGTGTGCACTGGAATCACCTGTGAAAAACCGCAGGCTGGCCCCAGCCCCAGAGCCTCTCTTTCAGTAGGTCTGCAGTAGGTTCCGGGAATCTGCATTTCTAACCAGTTCCCAGGTGCCATTCATGCTTTAATAATCATTGGAGTAAAGTAAAGAAAAAGAACAGAAGCCCCAGAACCATGAAGAACACTAAGGCCAGGAACAAAGTTCGAGTTGCCTAGCAAATTTCAAAATCAGAAATAGACCCCAAATCCTCCAACTACAGTAGAGAGACAGGCTAAGTTCCAAACCACAGGCAAAGGAACAGCACTGTCCAGAGCTAGACTTTCTTTTGCTGCTTATGGATGCAAATTTCTTAAAAGCAAGGTATTAAGCAAACATCTTATAACTGAGTTAGAATTTAGAAATTAAGCATCAGAGCAGGTAACAAAAAGCAAAAAAAAAAAAAGCAGCTATGGCATCACACATCTTCCCAAATGCTGTCACAAGATGCTTAAGAAGCCACTTAACCAAAAAGGAAGGAGGATTCAGTCAGTTCGAGCCTCAGATAGGGGCTGCTCCAACTGCAGGCAGAAAAGATTAGAGACTAAGGAAATATCGTTGCCTAAAACAGTGAGAACTGCCTTGTTCCAGAGAAATGTTACCATAAAATCTATACCATCATAAAAATAAGTTATGGGTATTTTACCATAGTTTAAAAAAGTATGCCATTACAGAATAGACATCTCAAAGGGTAGACAGTTGTGAAACCTGAAAACCCTTATGGAAACAGATGCTCATTTACCTCTTTGACTGAGAATTCCTTCAGGCCTAAATATTTCTGGAGTCTCAAAGGCAAAAATGCAGTCGCTTTCATGGACTGTTTCCAGGTCGTCTGTGTCACAAAAGGAACGATGGAACCCATCATAGTACATTTCCGTTAACACAATCTAAAAATGGGAAAAATGTAAACAGTTGGGTAACTGGAAAGTCAATACGAACTGATCTCCCAATTCCACCATGAGCTTCTCCAGTCTGTCAGGGCTTGTGGGGACGTGAGAGGGACTGAAACATGTCCCAGGGCCCACACTGTTTGCCTTCAGTGAGCGAATCATCGAAGCACGATATCCTCTGTAAACGTGTAACATGCCCTCATTTCAGAATGCTATGTCACTGAATCCAGAGTTCCTCTAAGTTTTTGTGAAGAAGAGTCCCCAGGAAATGATAAAGTAGAAGCCCCTTGTCTCACAAAGGGGAGAGACTGAAGAGGTGGGAGACTTGTCAACAAGACAAGCAGAGACACATCTAATTCCGAGACTTGGTCCTACCTCACTAACTTTTCTTTGTTTCAGGTTAAAAATGTCATACAACCCAGATTTTGTAAAAGGAAAAAAAAAAATGAAATCAACCCAAACTAGGAATTGGTTAAGTATATTACATAGTCCTACTGTAATTACAAAGAATGAGCTGCACATACGTGCACTAACATGGGAAGATCTCCTAATTAAATAAGAAGTGACATAAAGAATAATTTGTGGAAATGATTCCATTCTTTATAAAATGACAAATGTAGTATATGCACAGGAAAAAATAGGGGTGAATATACAACACAGTATTAGAGTCAGTAACTCTGAGTTCTAAGATACTTAGAACAAGATACTTCCACTTTCTAAGTCCTGTTTCTGAAATGGTTGAGTATTTCACAATAAAAAAGGGGGGGAGGGGGGAACACAATGGAAACATTTAGGTGCTCACTACATGCTCAGCAGCACTGTCTGGAGAAAAAGCACTAGACTGGGCACGAAGAGGCTCCAGTCCCAGCCTGCCACCAACCAGCCCTACGCTCTTGAACAAGTCACATGGTTTCTCTGGGCCTCCTTCAAATGAGGGGCTTGGAAGGGAGCCCTAAAATCCCCTCCGCTAACGCAAACATACTACGAGTCTGTGAGGCTAAAGAGGCTGGTGGCACATTCCACAAATCGTCCAAGAAAAATATCCCTAGCATATTTTTCTTCTGATGAGTTTAATAACCACATTGTTTTTCTGCAGGTGAACATGCAAGATAATTTACTTTCTCCAGCAAGCTAACGTCAAAAACAAACCTGTAATTCTATCAGCCATTTAAACCACATGCAAAAAGAGCCAGAGAGCACTGAAGCTTTAAAGATACAACCGGACCCGCCCAGAATCACACACCTCAGCCTGCCTCCTTCTTTCAGTCTTTCCCCTCATCCTGAAGGGAAAAAAGAATCAAAAAGCACTTGAAAGTAAGGAAGAATATGAACATTTTATCAACACGCCAGTCCTTGGCCTATGAAAATACGAGATATTTGCTGTATTATTGGTTGTATTTGTTTTACTGGAACTTCCCAAATGAAGCCACATGAGGCCAAAGTACAAAACACCTTTATTAATCACATGACTACACAGCAGCTTCCAGAAGCTATCTAGGGAAAAGTTATTCTACCACAGGATCATCTTTCTTTAGTAAATCTAAAATCAGAAATGTTTTTCTAAATAAAATTGTAATAATGAATTGAATAAAAACTGTATGCTAAAATGTCAAGTCACAAGCCAAAAGTATTTTGGGTCAATTTAAATATAACTACTTATCAAAAATTTACAGACACACCCCCCAAAAAAGAAGGCAGAAGGGGCACAATGTTCCTTTCTCACATCTAAATGAAGTGAGTCTCTGACCCAGCTTTAAGCAGGAAGCGAACCATATGGAGCACGTGTATGTACTACACCAGCAAGCAGATAGATACCCACCCTTCTCACCATAATGGAAAGGGATTTTCAAGAGTCACTAGTGGAGTTTTCCAAGCCTCTGTGACCTTCAAATAGCATAGGGATGCTCTTTTAATTGCCCACATAAGCATTCATAAGGATAGTTTAAGAAAGACTGAGTAATTATGCTTTATAAATAAAGTGAAAAGAAGGTCTTGGTGTCAAGTCACAGCTTTCCTTTTAAAAATATATGTATAATTAAATGAAGCATGAAAAGTTATCATATATATTTTCCTTCTTTGGGTCTTTTCTTTCCTTAACACAGACACAACTGGTTTTGCATTTCTATCTAACCATACTTGGCAGAAGACTGTTAGAAAATTCCAGAACAGAAAGCAACACCTTTATGGCTCATGTGTAATCGGCCAGAGCAGGCTTATTACCTGATCAGTGGGGATCTTTGTTTCCATAGACACTGCTTCCCGAAGCCTGGCGACAGTCCCAGACAGAGGCACGGCCACACCAATCCTCATGCAGTGAGAACATTTCCCCTGATACACTACGGTAACATAGAGAGGCCTGTGCAGATCAAAGTCAGATCTTCTCATTAGGCATTTATTTCAACTAAAATACAGAAGCAAAACAAACCTGATCTGAAATTAACACAAAACTGAAGCTAACCCACACCTTTATTTGGAAGCCAAAGGGGGGGAAGGGGTCTCATCTGGACCTAAGTGGAACCAGAAAACAATAATCAAGACACCTTTGGAAAAGGCAGTCAAACAATATATAACATATCAACACTTGATTCTGTGCTTTGTATGTTCTTGACAACAGCCTAACTCTCAGAAATTTTGAATAAACAGTTCAAATAAAGTAACTAATTTAAAGTGCAACAAAGGGGCGCCTGGGTGGCTCAGTGGGTTGAGCCGCTGCCTTCGGCTCAGGTCATGATCTCAGGGTCCTGGGATCGAGTCCCGCGTTGGGCTCTCTGCTCAGCAGGGAGCCTGCTTCCCTTCCTCTCTCTCTGCCTGCCTCTCCGTCTACTTGTGATTTCTCTCTGTCAAATAAATAAATAAAATCTTAATAAATAAATAAATAAAGTGCAACATATAGTCTCTAGAAAATCTAGAAGACACTCCACAACCTCCCCCTGCCCCACACTATCAGTGGACGCGACTAAACAGACAACAGCCACGGGAACTGCAAAAAGACATGCTTGCCCCGTGTGCCTGCTCACTTCGCAAATTCAGAGTAGGATTTACAGACGTCTGTGAGGTTTTTACGCCTGTATTCAATGTATCACTAATCTCGTTACCTGTCTAAGTAAGTAAGGAGACCCAACAGGAGCCTACAGAGGAAAGGAATACACAGGAATGTACAGTCTTAATTTTATTAAACCTGCTCTTCTTACCTTGTGTGGGGTAGAGGAATTGGCAAAGAAATGCAGAGAAAAGGGTCAAAGGTGTTGCTCTGCTTCTGACAGTGAGGACATGTCAAAGAAGATCTTCAGAGACAAAAATGAGAGACACACACAGTAAGATCATCTAGAGCTATGTCAAGCAGACCACATAAGAGACAATTTGATATCCTCATACCTGTACTGGGCTTGAAAAAGTTCTTGTACAAAAGTGCTACAGACAGGAAAAGATGGCCCCTCAGGCATCATATCAGTCTCTGATGGTGGCTAAAAAAGGGCAAGTACAATTTCACACATTAGAAGTACTAATTTTTGATGGGAGATAAACCTGAAACAGTCACAAATGTCCTGACTTCCTCTCCAAGCTGTGCATCAGGTCCAGATGTTCCAGTGAAAAAAACGTGCTGAAGGCATCAGAATGCAGTGGCCCGGATGGGGGTCACGAGGATGCATGTCACAGGCTCTGCCACATGCCCGTGCCTGTGCTGGTCTCTCCACCCCACCCGGGCAGCCTGGCAGTCCTTCCACAGGGTGCTGCCATCTCCCTCCAGCTCTGAAGGTCTCCCTCTGGGCTCTTCCAGGAAATAACCCCCACCATGGTGCCCACCCGCTCGAGCCCCTGCCAGCTGTGCTGCTTGGTTTGGTGCCCAGCCACTCTACTGCATATTTAATTGGCCTTTTCATGTCCATCCACCTGACAGTTGGTCACTGAACCCCTGCTAGCATGTACAGAGAGCCCCGCAAAGGGCACAAGGACACAAAGATAAGTAAGACACAGTGCCTGACCTTGAGTACATCTCAGTCTGGTGGGACACCTAGCCACAATCACGTGGTCCTATGACAGTATAGAGTGTGTGGGCACAGAGGGATCTTGAATCAGAATTACTTAACACCTTACCAAAATCACAGACTGAAATTTTGAGATACAGTGCAGAATTATCAAAACCTTTAAAAATGACAAGCGAATAGCAACTCTTTGGTCTTAATTATTTCCATTATATAAATCATTTCACCAATCATATTAAGGCTGCATGCATAAAAACTGAGGAAGAATCACTATTTCTTAGTAGAATATTCTAGGGGTTCAGTTCCTACACTCAAATCCAATTGTAATAGCAAAGACATCCATTCATTTCCTTTTTGAGTGTGTATTCATTTCAGTAATCTGTAAATCTATGTGTCTCACTGGAAAAGAAAGCAATTTCTGCTTTAAATACAGCTTAGTGACGTGGAATCACTTGACTGTAGTCTAAAGCTAGTCACACATGCAAATATGTCCTCCCTCCCTAGACTCTAAGTTCCTTAGACACAGCATCTCTCTTATGCTGCCAGCAAGTAGTAAACATGAGGAAAATCCTCTAAGTACCCCTGAGTTTTATACTTACCCAGGGCTTAGTTGATTTCACTATTATTAACTAAATGCAAACAGCAACAACTCCTCAGTGGAGGTCCGAGAGAAGAATCTACATTCAGTCCATTCACTAAACCATCCCGGAGCCCCCTGCTTCCAGCTCCCTGGCTGCCCCAGCAGGGCGCGCACCCTCACCTTCAGAGGAGGCTGGCCGCTCTGCTTCACAGCATGATTGAGGTCTTCATGAACTCGGTCCAGAAGCCACAGCAGAAACTCCTGGGCGTCATGCTGGGAATTTCCCCGATATTGCAGTGCGTTCTTTGACACAATACTCTACACAGGTAAATAAATCAGCATGAAAAGTTGAGTTCCTGGTTTTAAAGATGAACTATTCATAATCCCAAAGAGGGATGCAAAAATCTCAAGGGTGTTAAGAGCACTTCCTAGAAAGATAGCAACATAAAAACAGATGTTTAAGGTAAAAACCCACCCCGAGAAACATGTACAGAAGACTTAAATGTACCTACCGAACAATCCTAGTTTGGGGAATATCTCTAAAGAAACCAACAAAACAGCAAGTCAAGACTTCTAAGAAAATATTCGTTCGTCAGGCTTTTTAATAGCAAAAAGTTGGTAATAACTTGAACATCTTAAAAATGAGAGCTGGTTAAATAAGTAACATAGTATTGAATTATAAACCCAAGTATAAAATAAATACATCTACAACACATAAATGATTAAGTAAATGAATAAGGGGAAGAAATAAATCTTCCTCATAGAATTCCAAATAATTAATGTCAATAGTTTCCTCTCGGGAGTTGGACCTTAACTACCTTGACCAATGACATGCTTCCAAAGATTACAATATGGAAAGAGGGGTGGCCAGTGAAAGGTGTTCAGTGAACTGGTTAATTAAATTCATGGCTCTGGAGCATACAGCCTGGGTTCAAATTTCTCTCCTACCACTTGTTATTTGTGAGACCTGGGCCTACTCTCTTCCAAAGTAAAAGAATGGTGATTTAATGTGGTGGTTAAGTAAGAATGCATGTACAACACTTCACATGTAAGTAAGATATAATAAGAACTCAAATTTCAGCTGAGTATGGGATTTGGAAGTAGGAGAGAGAGAAGGAGACACAACTGCAGTTGTGGGCAATGAGGAGACAAAGGCACTGATGAGGCAAGAAAATACTGAGGATCCCAGCTAAGGCAGTGAGGACAGAAACATGAAGGCAGACCTGAGAGATTTAGAAATTTAGGCAGCAGACTCAATAGGATTTGTGACCAAATGAATGGGGACAGTAAGAAGGGAGGCATTAATGTCCCCAAAGTGTCATATCTGGGTGATGGGCAACTGATGGTATCCTTCATCAAGGCAAAATGAAAAAGGAAGAAGTCTGGGGAAGATGACAATGAGTTCCCTTTTCAGATCCACTGCATTTAAAGTTCTGTGAAACCTCCAAGTGGAAGTATCTGGTAAACAAATGAGGAATACAGATCTGAGGTTCAGTGGAAGAGCGTGTCCTGAGGAAAAAGATTTGGGAGTCAACAGATGAGTGGTAGCCGAAATCATGAGTATAGATGAGATTGCCCAGACATGGTCAGGAGAGATAAAGCCAGAGGACAAATATATTTGGGGGCCCTCAAAGGAGACCAAGAAAAGACCACCAAAGACATGGTAAGAAAACCAGGAGAACGGGATGCCTGGTGGCTTAGCGGGTTAAAGCCTCTGCCTTCGGCTCAGGTCATGATCCCAGGGTCCTGAGATCAAGCCCCGCATCGGGCTCTCTGCTCGGCAGGAGGCTGCTTCCCCCCTCTCTCTCTGCCTGCCTCTCTGCCTGCTTATGAATTCTGTCTGTCAAATAAATGAATAAAATCTTAAAAAAAAAAAAAAGTCTGCCTTCGGCTCAGGTCATGATCTTACAGTCCTGGGATCAAGTCCCACATGGGGCTCTCTGCTCGGAGGGGAGCCTGCTTCCCACCGGCCCACCTGCCTCTCTGCCTATTTGTGATCTCTGTCAAATAAATAAACAAAATTAAAAAAAAAAAAAAAAAAGAAAAGCAGGAAAACAGAGTCTCAAGAATCAAGAGAAGAGGGTTATGAAGGAGACAGTGATCAACGGTGTTAAGAATGATCATATAGGACAAAGAACTAAAAATTGTCCACTGAATTTTCCATTTAAGATGATAATAAGGGAGTGCCTGGCTGGCTCAGTCGGTGAAGTGTATAACTCTTGATCTCAGGGTTGTGGGTCTGAGTCTCACATTAGATCTAAAGATCACATAAAAATAAAATATTAAGGGGCACCTGGGTGGCTTAGTTGGTTAAGTTCCAAGTCTTGGTTTTTGCCTCAGCCCGTGACCTCACACGTAGTGGGATCGAGCCCCACATCAGACTCCACGCTCAGCAGAGAGTCTGCTTGAAGATTTTCTTCCTCTGCTCCTTTACCCACTCACTCCCTTATGCTCTCTAAAATAAATAAATAGATCTTTAAAAAAAGAAAAGGGACATATTTACAACTTGATTATGAACCATCATAACCTGATGATCAATTAAATGTGAATGATAACAAAAAGATGATTGACGAAGATTCAAATTCAAAGAGGAAAAAAATCAAAGGGACACAAATAAGAGAACACTGAGGTCTCAACTGGCAAAACATACTAACTGGATAAAGTGAGCAGAGGAGCAGAAGGACCCTGACAACAAAGTTTTAGTGACAAGAAGGATGCCATTTGCATGCTATCTCAGACAAAGGTACACCAAAGGAGAAATGGTGTGGGGAGTCTTCACTATGCTACAAAACTTCCTCCAGGGCCAGACACCACCCGAATCATCAAATCCAGGATTTTCTTCCTTGGGTTTCACCTTCCTTAATCTCCCTATAGCAGTTTATACCTGACACCGTACTCCATCTAGAAATAGTCTGGCTTGTGGCCTTATGTACTCATTTAGGAGAATCAAAGCCAGAGACATTTGGTGTAGACAGTGGGAAAGTGTGAGCTACAGAAGAAAGAGAAGTTTTCCCCATAAAGAAGAAAAGACCAATAAAAGCCATCAGCACTAGCAGCACCACTGACAGTGTGGCCGACTCAGGATGGAAAAGAAACAAGTGACAAGTGATTGTGATACTATATTAAGGGATACAAAGAAGAAATGAGGGATGACACCAAGGTTTTAGTATCTGATTTAGATGGATAATGAAATCGGGAACAGAGGAAGTGACTAAGGGACCGTGGAGATTTCAACATGCTGACTCTGAGGGACCTGTAGAATCCCCAGTGAGGTGAAGTCTGGGGTTCAGGAAAGAAATCTGAGCTGGAAAGTTAAATCAGAGCAGCACTCTCTTACCGTATGAACAGAGGAAAAAACCCTGGAAACACAAAATGAGAAAAGGAGGCAGCTAGATTCTTGAGTAAGGATGGCACAGAAGGGGTAAGTCCCCATGAAGAAGCCAAAGAAGAGAAGAGAAGCCCGAAGAGCCAGAGAGTGCAGGAAGCAGAGAGGTCGACGGCGAGGTCAGGTAAGACGGCGCGGAGACGGTCCTCTGGAACAGCAAGTTATGAACGGACCGCGCCGTCCCAGTGAAGCCGAGACTGACCGGAGAGGGTGAGAGCGAGGAAAAGCGAGGAAACGGAATGACTGCACGCACAGCACCTTCGTCCGCAAGAGGCTCAGTCACAGAAGGAAGGAGGAGAGATGCCCCCCCTGCTGGGGAGCCTCCGGTGAAGAGCGACTTGCGCGCTGAGTGGAAGGAGCTCACGGAAGGAGACGCCTGCAGAAAGAGCATTCTTCAGTGAGAGGCAAGGGCGGGGATCCAGAAAAGAGGCAGAGAAGGGCCGTAAACAGGAGGGAGACAGGAGAGAAGCACGTAAAGATAGTTACGGATTCAGAAGTTATAGACAGGAAGGCAGGGAACCTTCATTTTTGTTTGTTTTGGGTTGTTCCTTTTGGGGAAGAACCACATGACAGAGGCCAAGAGGCAGTCTCAGGGGTGGCCAGGCTAATGACAAATCTCCTGGCCTCCAGACAGGGCACACCAACTGCCTGAAGCTCGCCAAGTGTCTAGTCTAGGAACGCTCTCCTGTACTTACTCCCAGCGGGGGTGGGGAGCCCTCCACACACACGTTCCTGAGAAACGAGTTAGCTGAAATCAAGCTCCTCGTTACGTGTCACAGCAGACAGTTCAGCACAGTATCCATCAAACCTCACAGTGGAGACAATACACAATTCTTTATCAGGACTGCATCAAATCTGATTTATGATTCCTGCCACTATTGCTTCAACTCAGCTAAGCACTCATTCCCCAGTCCCTGTGTACAAAGTGCTGTGCAGAGGCTGCTCGACCAGATTTTTGTTGGGCACGACTCAACAGGCAAGAGGACTTCCACAACCCCCGTAACTAGGGCAGAAACTGCTCCAGGTCAACCCCACCCTAAATCACTGCATCACAAACTGAAGGACGTTTTTTACAGGAAACCTCCCGGAACACACACAAACACAAAGGCTCCTTTTTCTGACCCTTTTTCCTCCTTCACAATGGGGACTTTTTCCCACTGCAGAGACCCAAGGGACTATCTGTTTTACTTCTTACCAAAACAAGACAAAACATAGAATAATCTAGTAATTACCTTGTAGCACATGTTACAGAAGAAAGAAAAATAGTGGGAGTCAAGAAGGAAAAAACAGTGGGAATCAAGAAACTGGGGCCCAATCTCTGGCTCTGCCACAAACCATAAACTGGTTATCTCAGGTAACTCACGGAACCTGTGCTTTCTGGTTTATAAAGCAAAGCAGTTGAGTTGGCCATCGATGACACTCCTAGCATCCCAAATCTTCCCCTAACCTCTTCCCCTAGAGTCCCAACAAGTGATTTGACTTTTGCTTTGGGCCTCATTTTTTTTTTTTAAGATTTTATTTATTTACTTGATAGACAGAGATCACAAGTAAGCAGAGAGGCAGGCAAAGAAGGGGCAGGGGGGAAGGAGGCTCCCTGATAAGCAGAGAGCCCTATGCTGGGCTTGATCCCAGGACCCTGAGATCGTGACCTGAGCTGAAGGCAGAGGCTTAACCCACTGAGCCACCCAGTTGCCCCGCTTTGGGCCTCATCTGACATTGCTTTGGTATGCCTTTTATAACTTTTTGCATAATTAAACCTTAGTTTATTTTTATTTATGTCCTAAAATCAATCCCTCTGTATTTTTGCAGTTTTTAAAAAAGTTAATTATCACTGGAATATGTCATCTATAAATAGAAGCATTGCTACAATCTGAGAAATTATTTACATCTGTCACTTCTGGGCACCTGGGTGGCTCAGCTGGTTAAGCAACTGCTTTCAGCCCAGGTCATGATCCTGGCATCCCGGGATCGAATCCTACATCAAGCTCCCTGCTCTGCAGGGAATCTGCTTCTCCTGCTGACCTCTCTCCTCTCATGCTCTCTTTCTCTCTCTCTCAAATAAATAAATAAAATCTTAAAAAAAAAATATTATAAAAAAAAGTCACTTCTATGAAAAATAGAATATGAGCCTTCTTAAAATACCCATTCTAGAATGCGGGTGTGGTATTTGTTTGGATGATTAACTAACCTATTGGTTTAAATCCTACACATCCTATTATAATGAATTTGACTATCACTCCAATTTTCCAATGATCCTTAACATCCAGTTACTTAACAATAAAGTGAAAGTCAAACAAATCTATACAGCTTTTGAATTTTATATTAAAACTTCTCTTTACCCTTCAAATAAAATCTTAAGGCCTAGCTCTACAGAGAACTTTTTTCCCCTTATGAAGAAAAAAGAAAAAAAAAAAGGGGGGGGGTGGATGTTGGAAGCATGGCCCTGAAAAGAAAAATAATGAAGTCTATCCAACTGGCATGGTAATATTAGACATGAGGTTTTCTTACCATAATGCCCTAGTACAGCAGCAGCAGAATCCTGGGCTCCAGGGAAAAGACAGAAACTGGCTCTAGACACTCTTGACCCAATCCCAGGAAGAAGACGACAAAGCAATAGCTATTGATGATCTCCTCCTACAGGGAATGGACACGGTGGTACTGATTTGATCAGGAGCTGGGTTATTCTACTCTTTCAGGGAAAAAGTAGCTTGCCAAAACTCACCAAATTATTACCCACTTTCCTTGATTCTATGCCAGAAGAAATGCAGAATTTATTTCCAGTGATTCTGGGTAAGAAGGAGAACTTGGGAGGACAAGAGCACTTAAATTTTCAGAGAAAGATGCACTGTGAACAGCTGAGTTCACAGATGGCATCTAAAAGTGAAATTTGGTTTCTGGACTGCATTGGAAAGAACAGAATAGTAACACTTGTCTTGAGAAAAGTTTCATCTTTTGAATCTGACTTTACGGACAAGTACTAAGTTGATGAAGAATACTTAACTAAAACATAAGGGATAAAACAGTGATAGACCCGAAAGAGTCCATTCAACAGTGTTCCATACCCGGGTACAGAAAGCAGCCATGCTCCAACAGGGTTCTCCGAGTCCTTTATCCACTCCTGCCTCCTCACCTTCACGTCTGGTGAGGAAGTCTTCACATAACACAAGTTAGGCTGAGGCACCCTTGTTATTTGCCAGCCGTGGCAACAACCGGCCCTTGAAAGAGACTGTGACGCTTCCAGACTTTCACATATACTTGCCCCAGGACTGGAATGCCCTCCATTCCCATCCATCAAATGCACTCCCTTACTCTCCTTCCTTGGTAGAATGGAGCTGGGAGCTGGGTGGGAGAGGAGAGAGAAAAGAAAGGCGACAACAGGAAAGGAGCTTCCATCCAAGATGGAAAGACAACTCAATGAGAATAAGTAGAGACTGCCAAACAGAGCCTATTCGTGTGTTCCCAGGTGGCCACAGGGGAAAGGGATTTATAACAGAAGGACCTAACATGAATAACTTAAGTAGAGGTGTCCCTTGAATCCAAGTTCTCATGATCCAAACTCAGGAACTAAGCAGATTTGGATAGCAAGGGATATTTGCATTCAAAGAGTAGATTTGGATATTAAACAAACTTGCAAATACCGTAAAGACTTGGTGGCAGGGACTCAATGCTGAAAGAGAGACTAGGAAAGGGTATATATCTTATCTGAAAGAGAAAGCTCTAGTAAGAGTGTTGAGAAATAGTGACTGCATTCCAAAAAATTACAACTAAGGTGGAAGTAGGACCAAGAGCATTAGAGCCGGATGAGAGAAATATAAAAAGTAACATACCCCAAGTGATTGAGCCAGATGAACAATGAGCAACGAGTTTACCACAGATCATAAAGCTATATAGGTAGAAAATACAGCAGCAAGAGAAGACCACCAAGTACCACTTCCAACAGTGGTTGGAAGCTTCTACTAGAAAGGCAACAGAAAGACTGGATTCGGAATACGGATTCAAATCCTCTTTCTCCATGTGTGTTTGCTCTGAGCATCAGCTATCTTTTCTATAAAATGGGGATGAGAATACTTTTCTAAAAGAAATACTGTGAAGCTTTAATGAGTTTCGTTTACAAACTCTATAAAAGCACTTTCATTAAAAAAAATTTTTTTTAAAGATTTTATTTATTTATTTGACAGAGAGAAATTACAAGTACACTGAGAGGCAGGCAGAGAGAGAGAGAGAAGGAAGCAGGCTCCCCGCTGAGCAGAGAGCCCAATGCGGGACTCGATCCCAGGACCCTGAGATCATGACCTGAGCCGAAGGCAGCGGCTAAACCCACTGAGCCACCCAGGCGCCCCCATAAAAAAAATTTTTATAAAAGCATTTTAAAAATTCTAAAATATCTACACAGCTTGTATTATTTAAGTTTCAAAAGTCAAGAAAAAAGAAAGGAATTATCCTATATAATTCTGGAAAATGTCACAGAGAAAGCAAAAATATCTAAAGCATTGTCTCTTGATGCACATTAGAATCATCTAGGGAAATTAAAAAAACAGAAACAAAAACCACAAACTGGGAACAGCCCAGAGATGCTGATTTAATTATCTATAGTGGGACCTGATCATTTTAACCTTTCTCAAGTGTAATTAAAAAGAAAAATTCTCAGGGCGCCTGGGTGGCTCAGTGGGTTAAAGCTCAGGACATGATCCCAGGGTCCTGGGATCGAGCCCCACATCCGGCTCTCTGCTCCGCAGGGAGCCTGCTTCCTCCCCTCTCTCTCTCTCTGCCTGCCTATCTGCCTACTTGTGATTTCTTTCTGTCAAATAAATAAAACCTTTAAAAAAAAAAAAAAAAGAAAGAAAAATTTTCTTTCTAATGTGAAGCCAAGACAGAAAGAAAATGGCCACACTGGAAAAGCTCTGAGGTTTCACTTCCAAAAGCACTAAAACTCAAGGGTGGGTCTTATCATAACTGTACTATATTGTTTATTACACTCTATCTTATTCATATCACCAGAACACATAACCTCATTATCTGCCTCCGCCATTACACAGTGATTTGGAATGTCTCATTCAATATTATTTCCCCAACACTTAGCAAAAACAATACTTGAGACAAACAGTAACAATAATGACAGCTAATAATTGAATGTTCATAATATACCAGGTATTATACTAATTGTTTATAGGTGTTATTTCCTATAAAATTAACCCTCAGAAGTTCCCTATGTTGTTAAGTATTATCATTATTATTTACAGACAAAAAAACTTGGGCTCAGAAAAGTCAAATAACTTGTCCAAAGTTACCACTATTCTTCAACCTCGTCTGATTAAAACAGCCTTAAAAACTTTTTGTCCAAAATCTTTCTTTTTTTTTTTTTTTTTAAGATTTTATTTATTTATTTGGCAGAGAGAAATCACAAGTAGATGGAGAGGCAGGCAGAGAGAGAGAGAGAGAGAGGGAAGCAGGCTCCCTGCCGAGCAGAGAGCCGGGTGTGGGGCTCGATCCCAGGACCCTGAGATCATGACCTGAGCCGAAGGCAGTGGCTTAACCCACTGAGCCACCCAGGCGCCCCTGTCCAAAATCTTTCAATAAATGATTTTTTTTTTTTTTTTTTTTTTTTTTGCTTTACATGACTCAGGATCATATAGAGTTTGATCATTTGGAATGTCACTTCTCGAGTGGACGCAGAACACGTGTTGGAGACGCCAGGCTTCTGGGAGCTTAATTCCTTTTAAAGAAATCCTTGTTAATGAGTGCTTTGTTGTAATTTGCATTTTTTCCTACGACTGAAATATGGCCCAGAAACAAACAAACAAACAAAAAAAAGGAGTCTATCTAATTGCGATGTTATTATTTGAGGAGTAAGGAGGAATTTGGACAATACCAGAAGATCAAGTTGCAGTATGTGAAGGAGAGCTATGGCCGGCCTGACAGTCCCAGGATGCTGCAGAAGCAAACTAGAGAGACAGATCTGGCTCTGGAGAACTCCATCTGTCCCTCATCAGCAAATGTAAAGGGGGTGCTCTTCACCTTACAGTGCTCAGGCTGCTCCGCTGGTGGCACTGAATTCCCGGCCTGTCCATCCCTCCCAGCACGCCCTACGCGCTGACTCCGAGATTAAAGTCAGCTCAGAGCACCAAAATGTGTTTATGTATCTAATCAAGTGACTTAAGTAACTCAAGAATATCTTCTTTTTTCAGTCTGTCATTATCCAACACGGTCTAAAATTCTTCCCAACTATAACAAAATTGGGTTTTTTTTTTTAATTTTTTTTAAAGATTTTATTTATTTGACAGAGAGAGAGATCACAAGTAGGCAGAGAGGCAGGCAGAGAGAGAGGAAGGGAAGCAGGCTCCCTGCTGAGCAGAGAGCCCGATATGGGACTCGATCCCAGGACCCTGAGATCATGACCTGAGCCGAAGGCAGTGGCTTAACCCACTGAGCCACCCAGGTGCCCCCAAAAAAACTTTTTTGAAGGAGGAAAATCTGACCAACACGGTCCAAAAAAGCCAACGTCCGGTTCTGATTTAGCTGAAAAGCCTCACTGGGAATGTAATAATGTTCAACAGTCAAAAGCCAAAACAGAGATCTTGGAGTCCCCTCTATTTGCTAGATGGGATGCTGCTTGATTCATGAATTATTATTTAATAAAGAGCTTTCTTTTTTTTTTTTTAAGTCAAAACAGAAAAACTAGAAAAACCATCTAAATATCTATAAAATTAGGGATGTCTGGGTGGCTCAGCTGGTTAAGTGTCTGCCTTTGGCTCAGGTCATGATCCTGGGGTCCCGGGATCGAGATCCACGTCAGGCTCCTTGCTCAGCAGGGAGCCTGCTTCTCCCTCTGCCTGCCTCTCCTCCTGCTTGTGCTCACCCTCTCTCTCTTTGACAAATAAATAAAATCTTTAAAAAATAAATAAACTGATTGATATAGATATATCTACAAAATTATTATATATTCCTACCATGGAACAAATATTTAAGTTTTAGAAAACATGGAGAAATTAATGCACAATACAATTAAGTGAAAAGAAGATGCAAAACTACCTATGGACATAATTTCATACTTTTATTAAGAGACTTTTTTGTCTTTTATCCTTCTAAATATACACTGAAACACTAACAGGCACTGCCTCAGAGTGGCAAGTTTTAGGTGAGTTATCCCTTTCTTCTTTATACGTTTCCGTATTTCCCACATTTTCTAAAATGAATTTGTTTTAACAATGACCAGGTGGTTCATAAGGAGATCTCACGAGATCACACCACCTACTATCCTGGCCAGGGAACCCAAACCTTCTGCACAGAAGATGGGGCTCGCAAAACAAAGAAATGTACCTTATTTCTGGCCCCAAATCCTAGAGAGTCAGACGGCACAATGCCAAGAATTTCTTTTTCCTCTGCTAGACAGACCTAAGGAACTCAGATCAAAGCTTTCTGCCTATAGTAATCCTAAACCCAAACTTACACCAATCTTTGAATCTTATCACTGGAGGAAAAAAGGGACTGCAGCTCGCATCAAAGAAAAATGGGGGAAAGAGAGACAGAAAAAAAAGAATTTATGTTTACAGACACCTACCAGGGGCCTTTTTAAGCCACCCTGTCTTGCCACGTAGGAGGTAAAAGCTTAGGTCTAGGAAGAGGAAAAAACCCAGGGTCAGCTTCCTGACCAAGGAAACCATACCCTTGGAAGAAACACACCCTTGGAAGTCAGCACATGGCATTACTCACTGGCACAGCAGCCAGAGTACTTGGTTGAGTGGTACTGCTCTTTGAGGTGGAAGTGAAGTGACCTATACACCCTTGGAGGTAGAACAGGTTGAGAAAGACAAGCAGTGGGGGATGCATAAGGTCAAACCTTGAATTATCCCAAAGCCAAACATGCATATATTTCTTCTATAATCTGTGTGTGTGTGTGTGTGTGTGTGTGTGTGAGAGAGAGAGAGAGAGAGAGAGATTATACACAAAGAGACAAAGTACGCATCCTCTTGATTCTGAATATGTTGGTATTTGACGATAAACAGATCTAAAATGTTTTTGACCAAACAGACAATTTCATAAAGGGATCCAAAATATTCTGGAAACAATCCTGCTCTGAAGCATTACTGCTACTGCATTTTGATAACTGAAACATCAACTAGTAATAACCAAGAGGTAGCATTCATAAGCAGATCCAGCAAGTTTCACTACAAATGATGTGTTCATATTGCCAAAAACCTGGAGTGCGATAAACCCAATGAATCTTAGCTGGCTGAAGATGCTTTCAAGTCATGGGCCTGCCATATCGCTTCTCCATACCCAACACCGTGTACCCCACAGTCAAGACCACTGACTCCTGAGCTGCACACAGGTAGGGCCTCAACCAGATCTTTCAGCCCTCACCTTGAAAATCAGATCAGATAAAAACCAGCACAAGGCCCTAGTCCTGTCTCCAGGCTTTTCCTAGCAAACTACAATTTAAAACCTTCCCAGCCTCAGCCTGGTCTGACCCGACCAATTCTAGTTGGTTCAGGCCTTGCTCATCTGCCTGTAGAAGGTGAAAGCTGAACGAAGAGTGTGTGCATACACAGAAAACAAAGGCAAGTCTGTGAAATCAAAACAGGGTAATTCCCTCAACTATCAAAATGTTACCATCATATGGGTATATTTCCACTGTAAAGAACAGATGAAGCTGTCCTATCTCACTAGTTAGCAAAGACATGCAAATTAGAACAGTAAAATGCTACTTCCCACTTAGGGGAGTAAAGATTTCTATTTTGCAACAGTAGGGTACAAGAAACATTCTTGCACATTGCTAATGGCACAGTCCTGTAAAATAAGGATAACAAGGTGACTTAAGGATCTTCAAAAAAGAGAGCCACTGAACCGGGAATGTGGTTCACTTCTACGTATCCTAAAGAAATAATCAGAAGTAACTAGTTTTCTTACAAATTTTAAGAATTCATATATGTAATGAATAACCATTTTCTGCTCCTAAAAAAAGGTGAAAGATATATATAAAAAATATTCATTACAACCAGAAACCCCCCAAACAGATTATCATATACCTTCATACAATGATCAGAAGAGTTTTTGTGGCAAAAATTTGTCATAATACAATACCAGGAAAGTAATATACCAAACAACTTCTACATTTTCGATTTTCCTCTTTCAACTTTTACATACTTCCTAAGTTTCCCACAATAACTTAGATAATATTCTTATCAAAATAGATTTTACCTCATAATGAGCTTTAGCAAAAGAATCCAGACACAAAAGAATATATACTTAATGCAAATCCAAACCACAATGAGGGGTGCTTGGCTGGCTCCGTAAGCGGAGCATATGGTTCATCTCAGGGGCTGTCATTTCAAGCCCCACATCAGGGGTAGAGTTTACTTAAAAGATGCCACTTAGGGGCACCTGGGTGGCTCAGTGGGTTAAGCCGCTGCCTTCGGCTCAGGTCATGATCTCAGGGTCCTGGGATCGAGTCCCGCATCGGCCTCTCTCCTCAGCCTGCTTCTCTCTCTCTCTCTCTCTCTCTCTCTCTCTCTGCCTGCCTCTCCGTCTACTTGTGATCTCTGTCTGTCAAATAAATAAAATCTTTAAAAACAAAAAAAAAAAGAAAAGAAAAAAGATGCCACTTAAAAAAAACAAACCACAATGAGTTACCACTTCACACCCGCTAGGATGGCTTTAACAAAAGAGACAATAACAAGTGTTGGCAAGAATGCAGAGAAACTGGAAACTTCACGCATTGCTGATGGGAATACATAATGGTGCAGCCACTGGGCAAAACAGCTGGGCAACTGCTTAAAAGTTAAACATGGAGTCACAATGTGACCCAGCAATTCCACTCCTAGGCATGTACCCAAAAGAAATGAAAACATAAGTCCACACCAAAATGTGTTCATGAAAGTTCACAGAAGCATTATTTGTAACAGTCAAAAAGTAGAAACAACCCAAATATTCATTAATGAGTGAATAGATAAACAAAACACGGTATATTCATGCAATGGAGTACTTTTCAACCATAAAAAGGAATGAAGTATAATGATGAACCCTGAAAACACATGCTAAGTGAAAGAAGCCAGATGCAAAAAACCATGTGTTGCAGGATTCCATTTATACAAAAGGCAAATCTAGAAAAACAGAAAGACACCCACTGCTGGGAGGCTGGGGGGAAATGAGGGGTGACTGCCATTAGGGAATGGGGTTTCTTTGGGAGGATAATAAAAATGTTCTAAAATTGACTGTGGCTATAGTTGTACAATTCTGTGACTATATTAAAAACCACTGAATAGTACACTTTGGGTAAATTATATGATATGGAAGTTATATCTCAGTGAAGCTTTTTTTTTTTTTTTTAAAGTAGGCTCCATGCTTAACATGGGGTTTGAACTCATGATGCTGAGATCAAGAGTTAAATGTTCTATTGACTGAGCCAGTCAGGCACCCCAATAAAGGTGTTTTTACTATTCTACCCACAATAAAACTCATGAACAGGCAAAGTCTGTTAGAGGTGTCAGAAGTCAAAAGAATGGTTCCCTTGGAGAAGAGGGGGAGGGTAGAACTCGGGAGAGGGCGGCCATCAAAGGAGCTTCTGGAGTGCCAGTGACGTTCTACTTTGTGATCTGATTGACACATTATCACTTTAGGATAATTCGCCAAGCTATATACTAACGATGTATGCATTTTCTGTATGTATGCTGTATTTCACTAAAAAGTTAAAAAACATTAGTGGGGCCTGGGTAGCATCTGACTTCAGCTCAGATCACAATCTCAGGGTCCTGGGATCAAGTCCCACATTGGGCACCCTGTTTAGAGGAGAGTCTGCTTGTCCCTCTGCCCCCACTCATTCTCTCTCGGTCTCTTAAATTAATGAAAATATTTTATTTATTTTTTAAAAGATGTTATCTATTTGAGAGAGAGAGAGAAGCATGAGCAGGGGGTAGGGGCACAAAGGGAGAAGGAAGCTCCGCACTGAGCAGGGAGCCCAATACAGGACTCGATCCCAGGACCCTGAGAACATGACGAGCCAAAGGCAGATGCTTAACAGACTGAGCCACCCAGCAGACCCATAAATAAAGTAATTTTTAAAAAGTTTTAAAAATTAGTTGACTTCAAAAAGGAAGAACACTGATGTTTCTTAATTTAGCCAGACTCTGAGGCCATAACTCCGTTTATTTAGTCTTATTTAGAGCTGACTGTATTTATCTGGTTATTTAACTAGAAGCAGATTGAAAATGGCAAAAGACAGGAATGAAGAATCAGGAGATAGAGGCTCTCCGGAAAAAAAGCAAAACTGGATAAAGCAAGAGAAAAATAAGGAAGGACCGTGAAGAACAAATAATTATCTAGGAAATAACTTACATGAAAGACTTATTCTCTCAAAAGGGCAGATGAATGGTTAATATCGTGTTACTCAAAAATATAAACTGACAACACAAGACACAGAATGAATCATCCTGAAAAGTACTCTCCAGGGGACAGAGGCCTCAGCTGAGCCACCTAGCTCTGTAACACTGGAAATTTAAATACCACCCCTTCAAAAAGAGTCTACAATTCAAGGGGTCAAAACCTGGAGCACACATGCATCAAAGGTGAGCTACAGAACAATTAGAGTTGCAAGGCCAGATCCGGAGAAAATTCTGCAGCAGAACACATTTCTCTTCAGCACTTGACTACCGTGGCCTTCTGTAGGACCCTCCATGTCTTCTTCCTACCAAGGTCCCTTTCCTGTGTCCCAGGCTTACTCTTACAGGCTGGGCTGGTGGATGTGTGAGACAGCTGGTTGGTTTTCCAGCTAAAATGCCCCATCACTAAGGGAACCAACGGCTGTCAGACACTGATCTGTGAAGCTGGTCTCAAGTGGCAATGAAAAGGAAAACAAAGAAACTGAGGCTCAGCGACCAGCTCACTAAATTCAAAACTCATGGGTTCAGATTTTCAAAGGGAAGAAGCAGACCTGCACCCCAGGTAACCTCCACTTCCCCCTGGCATGATCCTCTGATGCTGACAGCCTGAGACAGAAGCGGGTATCACCAGGAAGCGAGTATGGGCAGTTACAACAGCCTACTCAGCTGCCTGGCATCACCACAGAGCATCGAAGGGTAATGACCAACAGGTCTCCAACCTAACCTACCCTTCCTCCTGCTGGACAGTTGGTAACAAGCTACCAGTGCTCCTCTCTCCATCTACCTGCAGGGAAATGAGGCTACTTTCCTTCCTTCCTGTCACTAGTACCTATTTCCCCTGAGCTACTGCTTTTAAAGGCGTTGACTTCTCTTTAGCATTTCTAGTTTATTCTAACTCTCATGGAATAAAGCTCTAAAATGAGGGAGATTTACCAAGTTGTCACTAAACTATTAAAAAGGAACTCTTATTTTAGAGTAAGATTAAAGAATGTTCTAAGTTAATGTATCTTTATAATTACTGGGAGCACCTCTGGTCAGGAAAAGTTCTTTATTCTTCTCCAGCTATAGAGAGCTCTGGACCTCAAATAAAAGGTTGAATCTCCTTCCTTAGAGTTTAAAAGAAGCCTTGCTCTGCCTCCCTTATTGCTCAAAGTAAAGGAGATAGAGAAGTTGGGCCCCTGCCCATTCATTCACTCATCAACATGCATACAAAGAACAAGATCAGTTATTATGGGAAATTTAGAGATTCACAGAATTAAAAGTCTGTAGAAATGTCTTGGTTTCTTCATCTGTAAGACAGAAATAATAATTCATGTATTTACTTTACACCGTTATAAGAAATAAATAAAATAATCCACTATGTAGGGCATGTGGCAAGCACTCATATGTC
Source organism: Mustela nivalis (assembly GCF_964662115.1). Taxonomy (NCBI): domain Eukaryota; kingdom Metazoa; phylum Chordata; class Mammalia; order Carnivora; family Mustelidae; genus Mustela; species Mustela nivalis. Next base: position 21,385,788 of record NC_139038.1, read on the forward strand.
AGCTATAGGGAAAAGCAAAATGGAGAAAACCCCATACAATGCACTACCATTTATCTAAATAAGAGAAACTATGAATGAATACATACACAATACACACACACAGATATACACACACACATAAAGCAAGAGAAAACTAATTTGCTTGTATTAAAACAACGAAAGAATAAATCATACAATCTAGGGAGAAAGTGGGTGTCAGGGTCAAAGACAAACTAGACTTCCTTTAATAGATCTTACCTTGTACATTTGACTTCAACCATGTATTTTTATTTTTTACATAATTATGAAACAAAATTAAGTTTTGAAAAGCAATCGCTCCGGGCGCCTCAAAGGCTCAGACATTCAGCTCAGGTCATGATCTCAGGGTCCTGGGATCAAGCCCCACATCGGGCTCCCTGCTCAAAGGGAAGCCTGCTTCCTCCTCTCCCACTCCCCCTGCTTGTGTTCCCTCTCTTGCTGTCTCTCTGTCAAATAAATAAAATCTTTTTGAAAAATTATTCTGGAAACCAAAAATTAAGGGGAAAAAACCCTCAAGCATTTATGTTACCTTTCTTCTCCAAATTTACTTTAGGGTAACCAAATAACTCATGAGGGCAACAGCCTCTACAGAAGTGCTCTAACTAATAAGATGTTAAAGTTATAACACCATTTTCGATCCTTAATGAACTAATGGATCACGGAATAATCATCAGTGTCTCCTAACATAGTAAGACACACAACCAGACATTAATAGGCTTCCTGATTAAAGTTTACAACACTACCAAAACCAGAATGGGGAATAAAAAACAAAAACAAAAACACCTCAACCCTGAATCTCATTAAGCCTCCAAATCTATCATTTTACAGAAAATATTGGAACAGAACATTTTTTTTTTAAACTTTATGTATTTACTTGACAGGGATCAAGAGAGAGCCCAAGTAGGCAGCAGAGAGGCAGGCAGAGGGAGAGGGAGAAACCGGCTTCCTGCTGAGATCATGACCTGAGCCAAAGGCAGCAGCTTAACGGACTGAGCCACCCAGGCACCCTGGGAACATAACATTTAATTGAAACTACAGGAATACAACAGGCAAAATCAGACTCTGGAAAGCACTATAGCAATGCTCTTCAAAATGTGATCCATGGACCGGTGCCTGTCTGTAAAGTTTTTGTCTCCAGTCCATGACCAGGTAAATACAGAAATTGAGAACAGGCATTTAGAAACATATAGAGCAAATTAACAGTAGTTTTATGTCTACTGAGTCTAAATTTTAACGGGGCTGGTTTTATGTATGCCTTTTACTTCATTTTTCTGGAAAAGCTTATTAAATGCCAAACTAAGAAATTTACACTGTGTATTGTATATAAAAGAAAAAGTAGAAGCAATTTTTAAGAAGAGAAATAATGTAATCACTGGTAAACTTTAAGATTAACATGGCAGTTGGGGCGCCTGGGTGGCTCAGTGGGTTAAGCCGCTGCCTTCGGCTCAGGTCATGATCTCAGGGTCCTGGGATCGAGTCCCGCATCAGGCTCTCTGCTCAGCAGGGAGCCTGCTTCCCTTCCTCTCTCTCTCTGCCTGCCTCTCTGCCTGCTTGTGATCTCTCTCTGTCAAATAAATAAATAAAATCTTAAAAAAAAAAAAAGATTAACATGGCAGCAATAAAAACTGCTCATTGGAAGAGACAGAGTTTAGAAATGGGGAAGGGTACTTGAAGGCCACAGACTTAAAATGACTGCCTTCATTTTCACCACCTGCTATTTACTGAATAGTTACTAAGTATAAGTTTCTATATTAAACCTTTATTTATATCTTTTTACTTAATCCTCCTAAAAATCATGTAAGGCTCTCCTCCTGACTTACACTGAACTCAATATCCTAATTTCAAAAATGGAATAATAATGCCTCTTTCAGAGGCACTGTAGTGAAAATTTAATAAAAAAATTAAATGAATGTACAGTTGACCCTTGAACAATGTGGAAGTTAGGGGCACTGACCTCCATGCAGTCAAAAATCTGTGTGTAACTTTGGACTCCCCCAAAACTGAACAACTAATAGTGACAGCCACAAGTGATCACTTATTGCAAAATACAATTTATTGGACAGACGAACTGCTCACCCAGACATGATTTACGTCACTTGGCATTATAAGTGGATGTTGACATACTCGAGCTTGCCGCACGAGCAACAGAAGGTGGCCGTGAAAATCCCACAGTAGTAGCACAGTATGAACTACGGTGAATTTTATACAGTTATGATTTAATACTGCATCTCCATACTTGTTTACATTTGACTATAAATCATGCCATGTACAGTCTGTGTGAGCTTACGTTTTGATAAATTTTAATTTTTTATAATAGGTTGTACATATTTTATGGTAGTAAATATCTACACAGACTAGTATCTACATATATTTCATGCATTCATGACATACCTAACTTCCACTTAAGTTTTTTTATATTTCTAGGTACACAGTTCATTCGCAAGTCTCTCTTAACTGCCACAAACCTCCAAAAAAATTTCATATATATATTTTTAAATTTCACATATAAGAGGACATGCACAGTTCAAACCAGTGTGGTTCAAGAATCAAAGGGACAAAAAAAAAAAAAAAGAATCAAAGGGACTTTGTAAATGAATTGGTTCCACACAAATAAATGGTATTTTATTATGATTACTGTTTCTTAAATCTCCTGAGAATCAGGCAGCTCTGCCTTGCTTTTAAAGATCAGAATACCGGGATGCCTGAGTGGCTCAGCTGGTTAAGCATCTACCTCTGATTCAGGTCACAATCCCAGAGTCCTGGGATCACGCCCCGCATCAGGGTCCTTGCTCAGCGAGAACTTGCTTCTCCCTCTGCCTGCCACTCCTCCTGCTTGTGCTCTCTGACAAATAAAATCTTTTTCAAAACATAAGTAAATATGACAAACTATAAGTGACTCTTAATCTCACAAAACAAACTGAGGATTGCTGGGGGGAGGGGGTTTGGGAGAAGGGGGTGGGATTATGGACATTGGGGAGGGTATGTGCTTTGGTGAGTGCTGTGAAGTGTGTAAACCTGGTGATTCACAGACCTGTACCCCTGGGGATAAAAATATATGTTTATAAAAAATAAAAAAAATAAAAAAAATAAAAAAATAAAAAGTAAATAAAGATTAGAATACCAAGGGCACCTGGCTGGCTCAGTTAGAAAAGCATGTGACTCTTGATCTCACGGTTGTTGAGTTTGAGCCCCATGTTGGGTATAAAGTTACTAACAAACAAAGAGACTTAGGAAGGAAGGAAAGAAGGAAAAAGAGAGGAAAGAAGGAGAAAAGGAAGGTAAGAATACAAAGAATTAAAAGAATTTACTGAGCTGGTGATGCGATTACAAAAGTTCCTTACAGTAGAAGCAACAAAGGCATTTCCTGACCAGTCCCATGAAATCTCCTAACGCGTGAACTGTTTGTTTGTGGACACACTGTTTGCTACCATCCAAGCTCAACAACCGGAGGGAAGAAGCAACAGATGTTCAGTGACTGGCCAATTCCTCTAGGAACTGCCGCAGTCCATGGCATCAAACAATGATTTCCAAATGGAGAAAGATCACAGTCAGATGAAAGACAAGATATCTCGATGTGCTCAACTGCAAAAATGTTGTTTGTTAAACATAAAAGGTCATTTGAGGAACAGCCAACAAACGATTAATTAGCAGAGCAAACAAGAATATTTTTGAGGGAAAAAGCTGCAGAGGACAGAACTTTAAATCACTCAGCTTTCAATGATTTCTTTTCCACTATTATATATAAAAGGCTTTTTTTGTGGAAACCATGAGGTCATTGTTTTGCAGAGTCTTTACTATAGGAAACAGCTGTGGAGAACTACACAAACAGTGAACACTGCCCTATTTAGTAGCCCCTCACTGTGACAAGTGTATAGAAGGGGAGAGGAAAAATCCATCAAACCACACTCTAATAACAAAACAAAAGAGGGAGAGTCAAACTAAAAACTTTAGGCCACACAAAGGGAGACAAAAAAAGAACTAATTCAGGATAAGCATCTGTAAGTTAGGCCAAGCACCTGTATTATTACATCTGTATCTGGACTTAAGAGAGAATTATGAGAGCAGCTGCTTTCTACCTGGGTCACCAAAAATCCAAATGATTCAATGATTCACTTTGCACAGTACCTGATATACGACAACATTCAACAAATACAACTTAAAAAAAAAAAGGGGGTAGGGAGAGGGGTACTATCAACATCTAGTGCATAGAGGGCAAGGACGACCTTAAACGTGCTGGTATGTCATGACAATCCCCAACAAAACAAACAAAACTGACCCTATGAAAGGAAACAATTTTAAGTTTAAAAAATGATGAACAGGGCGCCTGGATGGCTCAGTTGGTTGGTTGAGTGCTTTCAGCTCAGGTCATGATCCCAGACTTCCAGGATCGAGTCCCGCATCGGGCTCCCAGCTCCTTGGGGAGTCTGCTTCTCCCTCTGACCTTCTCCCCTCTCATGCTCTCTCTCACTCATTCTCTGTCAAATAAATAAATAAAATCTTAAAAAAAAAAAAAAATGATGAACAAAGGCAGTCTTGTAGGGGGAAGCACATGTCCGGGGCAGGCACTAGCATGCACCACGGATGGGCTGGAGAATCTTGTCCTCTACAGCTCTTGGCTGGGCACTCCGGCAACGTGTGGCCACATTTTAAACGCACCTTCCCTTTGACTCAGAAGTGCCACTTCTAAGACTCAGTCTTTAGAAAAGGAGACGTGATACATTTTGAAGGACTGGCTATCATCATTAAAAACTTTATACAACCTAAGCACCCTTCGTTGGACTTCTATACAACTGTTAAAAAGAATGAGATGCGCTTAGACGTACAAACAAAAAACCAAAGCAAGTCATGCTACCCATGGAGAACGGGGATGGGGGAAAACGAGTTACAGACCTACAGGCGGAGCATGTGCCCTTTGATGTAAAAGCTGTATACACATGTTTCTGTGTGCATTTAAGTGGTCTGAAAGGATTATTTTTAAGACAGACTTCCAAAAGTACCGAAGTCTGAGAAGCAATGGCATATACATAAAGCTAGCTAGAGCCAACCTTCTTTTCAGAGATTCAGTACCACAATCTTAGAGGAAAAAAAAACACGACACATTTCAACACATCCCCCACTTCCTTATGTTTTATGTTGAGAATTATCATTTCAGAGGTTGCAAAGATAAGGCAACCATGCCTCAGCAATGTGGGGGTGACAAAGAGTGAAGTCAGAACTCAGGTTCTGGGCGCCTGGGTGGCTCAGCCGGTTAGGTATATGCCTTCGACCGGGGTCATGGTCCCAGGGCCCCGGGATCCATCACATACCGCATCCGGCTCCCTGCCTCTCCCTCTGCTCCCGCCCTCCTCGTGCTCGCTCGCTCTCAAAAATAAGAAATACCAGTAATTAAAAAGAGAACTTGGTCCTGCTCCCTCAGTCTCTAGCCAGCAGGTGAACCTTAGTTTCTTCATCCACATAAAGGTGAGGCCACTCACATCTCCCCCACATCTCCTTCTAAGTCAAAAATTTGGTGACTCTGTTGCCTCCTTTCTCTTTCAAAGAGGTAGAGCTTCACTGAAACAAAAGTAACACCATTTGATGGACAAGGGAACTGACCAACCAGGAAGAGACATAATTTCTATTCTATACCTGGGCACAAAGCTAAATGTGACCTACACAATTTTTTTTTTCTACTTTTCAAATGAATTCAGGGGGTCCCCTGAAGTCTGAGTACTCCCTGGGAACCACTGGCACATACCAATATCCTAAACATCTCACCAACCAAGATGCAACCACAGGTCTGCAGCACAAAATCAGAGCCCTCAACATGAGTTTATGAAAAATTTAGGCGTGAAAACAGAGCCAGTATTACCCTGACTGTTAGCTTGTCTGCCACTACTCTCATTTATACCTTCCTTCCCCTTGGAACCTGAGAACTCTCACTAATAAAGAAGCACCACTGAGCACCACAGTTCAAGGAGGAAAATATGGAAGAGAAATTTCTATTCATCAATTATTTTTTGTTTTGCTGCAAATTTGGAAGGACTCCCCACAGTTCTTTTATCTGTAGATCACTATGTTCTAGTTGTTCTTTGGGAGCACAGTTTGAAAACGGCTGCTCTAAAACATATCTTTGTTACTTGAGATGACGATTCATCTTTTTACTGACTGCAAAAGGCACTGAGCACTAGAAATCAGCATCTACACGAACCTGGAAGCACGCATGATAGTATCCTACTAGTGAAGACAGTAAGCTCATTTCCTCTAAAAAATGGCATATTGCGTATTTGGATTTCAGAATCATTTGTTTTCTCTCATTGTTTTTACTAAGACAATGATCCAAGGACCTGCCAGTGAAGTCCAAATTTTTTCTTAGTGCTGCTACAAACTCGAAACACAAAGAGGAGAAAAAGTAACAAGGTAACCTTCTAAAGTCTGGGTTAGTAAGAAAAACACCCTAAGGAAGCTCAAAACATTCCTCCAACAAAGTGTTTCTCAATCTTAGCCTTACTGACATTTGGGCTAGATAACTCCCCACTGAGGTGAGCAGAGCCCATAGCACCCCCAACCCAGTTGTGTCAACCAAGTATGTCTCCAGACAGGCCAAATATACCCAGGAATAAAGGGGTTGGGGAACCAGGCAAAACAGCCCTGGTTGAAAACCTTGCTCAAAGAGGAGAAAAATACCTGCTTAAAAAGAGAAGTGACAGCTAGAGAAATTTCTTAAAGAAATTTCTTAAAGCAAAGTTAGGCCAGTCAATCCATTTCATTCTGGGAAATTAAAGTCCTACCTTAACAACCATCTTGCTCATCCAAAACCAAAAATCCATTTACCTGGCAAGCTCCTAAATCTCACAAAAATCAATGTGGTTAGAAATCAAGGAAGAATTCCAATAGAAAAACTTACAAAGAAAATCATTAGTAACTTTAAGACAGTAAAAGCACACTCAAAGACATACTAAGTGCTTTTCGAAACCTCAAGGCAAACTTTCAAGAGAGCAAATTGGTTTTATCTTCTCTGCCAACTCCAATGAACTGGTAGTGCTCACTGAAGCCCAGAACTAAGCAGGATTCTAAGGCTGAACATGAGCTCAGGAAAAGAATATCCGCATCAAACACCAACATCTGCCACAAACAGGCAAGGGGCTGGGGTAACAGGTATGCCTCGCATCCACCTTACAGGTGTTGAACTCAGCTTACCTTATGCTCAAAATAACGCCCATCAAATTTGGTAATAAAATATTTTGGGGAGAAAAAAGTAAACCTCCACAGTGTCACCAGACTTAACTAATTCAGGGGCAAAAAGGATAAAAAAGGAAGAAGTCTGATCTGTCACTCTCCTACTTAAGAATCAGCCCTGGAGGGACGCCTGGGTGGCTCAGTTGGTTAAGCAGCTGCCTTCGGCTCAGGTCATGATCCCAGCGTCCTGGGATCGAGTCCCATATCGGGCTCCTTGCTCAGCAGGGAGCCTGCTTCTCCCTCTGCCTCTGCCTGCCATTCTGTCTGCCTGTGCTCGCTCTCCCCCCCCCCCCGATAAATAAATAAAATCTTTAAAAAATAATAATAAATAAATAAATAAATAAATAAATAAAAAGAATCAGCCCTGGATTCTCAGCTTCTACAGAATAATGTCCAAACCAACACAGCCTACAAAGCCATTCACACTCCACTTACAACACTCTTCTTCCAAACTTTCTGCACCCTTTCATGCCACCTCCACCCCTGCTCTGCCTGGCTAATTTCTATTCACCCTGCAGATCACTGCGCTTGTGACTCTTTACTTGTCCCCTGGACCAACAGTTTCCCTAGACGGGCAGCATCAGCACTACCCGGGAACTGAAAGAAATGCAGAATCTCAGACCCGACCCCAGCTACGCCAACCCCAAAACAGCTTGGTAACAAGATGCCCACGTGAATATGGGCACATGAAACTGTAAGAAGCGATGTCCTGGGGAACATACCAGGTCTCACTGGACTCGGATCTTCACAGGCAGGTACAGTGTCCCCCCAAAATCGAAGTGCCTCACACTTCGGCAGGCCACCTCTGAGGCAAATCCCTCCTTTAGGAAGGGAAACACCTTCCAGCCTCCATGGCAGCCAGAGGTGGTAAGTCACCGAGATGTCAGCAGAAGCCTGCTGAGGGGGCACTGTTGGAAGAACTTTTATTTTCCCAGTGACTTCCTGCCTTGACAAACATTAAGGCTAAAAAGCCAAAGATGTAATAGGGACAAAATAGCAAAGGACAACAGAGTGGAAACACAGAAATGGTGGGAGTCCCTATTGGGCCCTTTAAGCCACTGTACCACATTAGAACATGAACCTCCAGACATACTGTGTAAGCCAACTCAACATCTTTATTGCTTAAGACATCCTCATTAGGGCTTCCTCTTTCTCGTGCGGAATGCATTCCTAACTGATGGAGTAAACCGTCAATAAATGGGAAGTGAGTGAATGAATGCCATGTGAAAGCTACGACAGGTTCAGAAGATTATATGTTTTAAAAATAGCAACTCGAAGAATCTGTTGAACTTTGCCAAAGCATGCTTATAAATCAGCCTCTGTACTTCTAGAATTATTGACCCATTTCTGTTCACAGCTTTTCAATGGATTTAAAAAAAAAAAAACTCTTGGGGCGCCTGGGTGGCTCAGTGGGTTAAGCCTCTGCCTTCGGCTCAGGTCATGATCTCAGGTCCTGGGATCGAGCCCCGCATCGGGCTCTCTGCTCAGTGGGGAGCCTGCTTCCTCCTCTCTCTCTGCCTGCCTCTCTGCCTGCCTGTGATCTCTGTCAAATAAATAAAATCTTTAAAAAAAAAAAAAAAAACAAAAAAAAAAACTCTTAAAATGCAATGGAAATGTTCACATACAAAAATGCTGTAGAAATTGATTTTGACATTTTGGAAAGAGTAGAAAAACAAACTTAAAACACTGGTCTCTGACCTTGAAAAGTTTGCAACTGCTATGGCTATTGATGGGCAGACAACTATAAGCAGGAAAAAAAAAGAGAGAAGGAAAAAGACTTAACAGTAGCTGGTTGGTTGCCATTCTCTCCTACTTTCTTATTTTGAGATCTCTGACATGGAACTCATTTTTTTTTTTCCAGTCCCTATCCCTGTCCAGGACTTTCACTCAAATTTCCAAGACCAAACAGCAATCACTTTTTCTTTTTGAGAAAAAGAGAACATTAATAAATATAAGTAAAATGTCTTAAAAGGGGAAAGGTAGGGGCGCCTGGGTGGCTCAGTGGGTTAAGCCTCTGCCTTCCGCTCAGGTCATGATCTCAGGGTCCTGGGATGAAGCCCTGCATCGGGCTCTCTGCTCACTGGGAAGCCTGCCTCCTCCTCTCTCTCTGCCTGCCTCTCTGCCTGCTTGGGATCACTATCAAATAAATAAATGTACTCTTAAAAAAAGGGGGGGTACTATTCCTCAATAAGGTGGGTCCTCAACCAAGTGCTGAATTCTCAGATTATCATTTTGTATTTTACTAAAATCATTTAAATAAATTTTAAAAGATACTTCACAGGATCTATGGAAAACCAGTACCATTTGCCACAAATAGAAGACAAGTTTAAAAACAAACATGATGAAACCTTATTAAATCCTAGCTACTGGTACCTGCCAAGGCCTCTAAACTTAGTTTGTTCGGTTAAAAAAAAGAAAACAGAACGGTAGGGGAGTGAGCATGAGGTCTTCAAGTCAGGCTACCACCAAGCTAAGACCTTTTCGTGGGCATAATCAGAATGCAAAAGGAATTAACTTGCTCACCATGTGATTTCACTCTATTTAACACCATATTCATGTCCCATCTCAAAGTATCCCTCATACGATTTCAAATCATCTTCTCCTCTCTTTTCCCAGAATAAGGGCCCATTTCCCTGGTGCAGCCTAAATGGCCCCACACAAACTGGCTCAGCCCACCAATTAGCTCTCATCTAAGCTCTAAGGGCACCAGCAGACAGCAAACACCGACCCAAGGGCCGTTACCTAGCCCACTGCCTGTTTCTGTATGGCCTGTGAGCTAAGAACTAAATTTTTGTTTTCCTTTTTAAGGTTTTTATTTATTTGCTAGAGATAGAGACAGGGAGAGAGGGAAGACAAGCAGGGGAAGCGTGACAGGGAGAAGCAGGACCCTGGGACCACGACCTGAGCCGAAGGCAGGTGTTAATGATGGAGCCACCCAGGCGCTCCAAATATTTGTAATCAATCTGATGACGGGGAACACTAATTTTGCACTCCAATTAAGCTAAGTGTTACTCCTTCCAAAAAAAGAATCCCATTTCTCTCATTAGACCTGTATTACGAAGCACTGTTAGTCATATTTTTATTTTAGTCAATGAGAAATTAGTGGAAATTTGTTTTCTCTTGTTATATAAGCACCTACATAACAGCCTTGACTTTGCATCTTGACCATTTGCTATATGCCACTTAGAGGGTTTGCAGATCCCAGCGCTACACCGTTAAGGCGCACCAGGCTCTCGAGCGCTCCTGCCTTCCTTACACCTGGGGAGCAATTCCCCGGGATTCCTCAAGGCTGGTTCTCCCTGGTTCCTCAAGCCTCAGTTCCAACGCCACCGCTTCCAAGAGGTCACCCTAACCCGGCCGGCCCCCTCCCCATTTAAAGTAGCCAGCCCACACATCAATCGCATCACTAGAGTTGACTCTCTTGGAACCACTGTCTGATAGCACCTTCGCACCTTTCTGAAATCTTCAATAATAAGAACAATAAACGCAGCAAATACACACGGTACTATGGACAACGGAAGGGACTGACATACCAGGTTGAACCCTTTAAAAGTGCCAACCTGGGGCGCCTGGGGGGCTCAGTGGGTTAAGCCGCTGCCTTCGGCTCAGGTCATGATCTCAGGGTCCTGGGATCGAGCCCCGCATCGGGCTCTCTGCTCAGCGGGGAGCCTGCTTCCTCCTCTCTCTCTCTACTTGGGATCTCTGTCTGTCAAATAAATAAATAAAAATCTTAAAAAAAAAAAAAAAAAAAAGGTGCCAACCTGGAAGTCAAAAACAGCCAAAAATAGGTTAACCTCATTGGGTTCGGCCTAACCTATCCACCTGTCTGCTGCTCACAGCCACCCGTACGACGCGGACACCAGATGAGGAAACTGGCACCGCGAGGTTGAGTCCCCTGCCTGAGGTCACGCGGTTCGTGAGCGAAAGAACGAGGATCTGAAGCCAGGCTCCACGCTCGCGTCCCCAAGAAGGTAAGCTCCACGAGGACAGGCACAGAGTAACCCCGCCATATAGACCCGATGAATGAACAGGTGCGTCTGCCTGCCAAAGAGCGGCACCGGTCCCAGACTCGGGGTCCGTCCACCCCCTTTCAGACCCGCGCGCAGGTCCGCCCGCCGCACCGCCAGGGAAAGGAGGAAGGCAAGACTTGGGGGCCGGTGCCCCAGGGACGCGGGGGTGCAGCGACCCTTCCTGGGCGCCGGGGACGCGGCGGGGCTCACCTTGAAGTCGCGGCTGTGCTGCGGGGTGTACTCCAGCGTCCAGAGGGCCCGCACCAGGTGCGCCAGCTGCTCGGTGACCTCGCCCTGGCCCTGCGCGCCGCGGCCCACGGGCTGCTCGGGGTCAGGCGAGGGCTCGGGCCGCCCCGCCCGGTACTGGCCGAGCGCCAGGTACTCGGCGAAGAGCTCGGTGTTGCTGAGACACTGCAGCGTGGCGTTCATGAAGCACGTGTTGCCGTGGTTCCGGAGCCCCGCCACCCCGGGCACCGGCTCGGCGGCGGAGGCGGGCGGCGCGGGCGAGGCGGGCGGCGGCGGGCACGGCGGCGGCGTGGGCGCGGCGGCCGGCCCGGGCGGGAAGCAGCTGCGGAGGCCGCCGCGGTCCGGGGCGGCGCCCTCGGAGCTAAGGTGCGAGAGCGTGGACAGCGTCTTGAGGACGCGGCTCATGAAGCTGCCCACCGAGCGCGCCGACGACGGCGAGGCGGGCGCAGCCGGCCCGGGCCCCGCAGGGCCCCCCGCGCCGCCGCCGCCGCCGCCCGCGCGGCCGCTCCGGAACAGCCGCTTGCTGAAGGAGCGCTTCTCCTTCCCGCCCGCCGCCGCCGCCGGTGGCGGCGGCCCGGGCCCGGGCGCCGTTACCTTGGACATGGCGGCGGCCGCCGACACTCATCACCGAGCCCGCCCGCCCGGCCCGCGGCCCCGCCACGGCCGCCGCCGCATCCCGCCGCGCCGCGCCTCAGGGGGCCGGGGGGCCGGACGCCTCACACACCACAGAGCACTGCCGAGAGAGCCAGCGAGCAAGCGGCTGCCGGCGGGGCGGGCGGGCGCGCGCGCGCGATCCGCCCAGCTGGGCCGCTCACGTGACCCGCCTCTCGGCGCCGCCCGACCAGCGCTGAAGCCGTGGTGGCTGCCATGTTGACTGTGGGAATGGAAGTTCCCCCCCTCCAACCAGACCAGACGACTGGCGGCTCCGGGGCGGTCGGGCTTTGTGAAGTCCGAGAGAGGCCATGTCTAGTGTGGGCACGGTCCTGGCGCGGCGGGCAGCGCTGGGCTCGCGTCCGGGGATGGACCCCGTGGGTGGGTCTCCGTCTTCTGATCTGAAGGCGAAGGCCTTGGGAAGGTGCGGAGATCAGGTTGCCGCCCCTTACCAGACGCTGGAAGAAGTGATGGGCATGGCCCTGACCCGTCCTGAGCAACCCAGCCCTGCCAGGCTCCCGAGGGACCCGGACTGCTTGCGTGCATACCGGAACGCCATCACAGAGTCCGGCACATCCCGGAAGGCTTGTCTTCCAGGTGGCACCTTGGACTTGGAATGAAACGGTATACTCAGAATTACCTTCCTTTGCAGCCCTACCTTTAAATCCCCGCTGAACTCTACGATCATTCATTCATTCAACAAATAGTTACTCCTGTATGCTAGGCACTGCTAGGCGCTGGGAAAGAATGAAATTAACACGATTTTTGCCTGCCCTCTTGCATTTCCCACACGCAGATGCTGAAAGTAGCTGCTATGTTTCAAGCATTGCTCTAAGCATGCAATATTTCCTTTAATTTTCAATTCAGTGCCTTTAAGATGTATCCATTTCAAATCCAAGTTTGTTTCAAAGCCCCAAGACTTGACCTCTAAACAAAAGGTCACAGATCCACGAATATCACAGGGACCAAGGCAGGTCATATCAGTAAGTAAAGAATCATGGTGTTTCGGTCATGGTGTTGACCAAACAATACTTCAAATGATTTGACTCTGTTGGGGAGATTATAAGAAATGGTGGGGACCATGGCAAACTACAAATCAACATCTTTCTAAAGGAGGTGGCTGCTACTCAGCTGATCAGTTGTTTCCATGCAAAAATGAGGGCCCAGATTATCTTTTTTTTTTTTTAATTTGACAGAGAGAGGTACAGTGAGAGAGGGAACACAAGCAGGGAGAGTGAGAGGGAGAAGCAGGCTTCCCATGGAGCAGGGAGCCTGATGTGGGGCTGGATCCCAGGACCCCGGGATCACAACCTGAGCCGAAGGCGCCCCTCATCTAACTTTTAAAAGAGAACTTGGGAATCCTGTTTTTAAGTGTTGGTTTCAATTAAAAAAGAAATAGTGCAGAAAAAAAAAGAAGGTACATCTTTGGGCTACCTTCATCTCAAAATCAAACTGGTCTGTGACCTCCTCTCTCTAGACTGTCCTCCAGCCTGAGTCCTGGTTACTGCATAAGGGAAAAATCAGGGAGGGGAAAGCCCTTCACCTTTTTAAAACATAAACCCCACCTTACCTCACATTTCAGAGTAAATGTCTCTGCCAGGTTGGAGGCCCAACCTCAAGTAAACAGGGCCTTTAAGGTGACCACCCCCAAACCCCACCCAGGGTGCTCTGCACTGGCCTCCAAATCACCTACATTCCCACCTCCTAGTAAAAATACCCATTCTTCACTTCGTCTTGAACTCATCTAGACACCAGGAAGAAAGCAATCTGATCATTCATACTTTAAAGTGAATGCAATGTCCCTCAACCTTTGTAGACATATCTGAGTTTTTTTCAAATATGAAAATCATGGGTGAGGGAGGGACAAAAGAAAGGAATAGCTTTTAGTGGAACTTCAAGCACTTTGACAACGCTTTTCTCATAATAACCAGCTTGCTTGCTTGTTTTTAGGTGGTAGGAAGGGTCTTGGGGCTGTGGTCTCCCTAAATATCAAATGGACTTAGAAGATAGCCCTCCATTAGGGTGCCTGGGTGGCTCAATGGGTTAAGCTTCTGTCTTCAGCTTGGGTCATGATCTCAGGGTCCTGGGATGGAGTCCCACATCGGGCTCTCTGCTCAGCGGGGAGCCTGTGCCCGCCCCCCCAAACCGCCTATCTCTCTGCCTACTTGTGATCTCTCCCTGTGTGTCAAATAAATAAATAAAATCTTTAAAAAAAAATAAGAACAACAACAAGAAGTTAGCCCTCCATTAGTTTTCCCATGCTGCCTTTTATTTATTTATTTGTTTACTTATTTATTTTTAGCACTCCTCCATTTTGGACATAGATGTTCCTGGAACCATCCTAATTGCTCCAAATCCGTAAAAGGCCATCAGCTCTTCAGGCAGAGACTAGGTCTCTTTTCCTGACCCTCGATGCCCAGCATTGACCATGTTTCTGGTAAATGTTTGGTTGACCGAATAAACGGCTTTAGAAGGAAATTGAGCATAGGAAAAGCTTTTCGCTCCAACACATTTTATGCCTGGAGCCCATCTCCAATTCCTGCCACCACTATAAACTGGGTAAGCCGCTTTGCTGTGACCATCCCCCACTTCAAATGCCTGCTCTTTACCCCTTCTGCTTTTCTGCCTGAGGGTTTTCTCTCTCCAGAGGGAAGTTTGAATTAACAACTCCTTCTCCCCCAACAGAGGCAACCTTCAACCAGTGGGAGATACCAGCCACTGGATAACTCCCAGGCCTCTCATCCTTTGGACAGACAACTCTAAGGTGTACCTAATGGGGCTCTTCAGAGAGTCCCCAGAGGAATGCAGCCGCTTTTGCCTCCATAACCAGTTCAATAATGTACCTTTTTCTGGATTTCTCTACTGCCCTGTCTCCCTCTTCCTACTCTGCTCCCTCTCCTGCTTTCCGGATCACCTCCCAAATGTACTATCTGCACCCAGGTCTTTGTTGTAGGCTCTAAGGACGACCCAAACTAAGACACTGAGCCACTTAAATTAGGGCCAGGTATTTAACCAAAGACAGATCTGGATTTGATTTGATGAAGATCAGGTTTTCTCCTGACTGCCGTAAATAACCTTTGATCTTATCTACCAACAGCACTTGTCCATGTGATTGTCCTGCTGACTGCTTTCCGGAATATCATTCTTTACTTTTACTGTCCTACATGGCTGGCACACAACAGATGCTAACAAACCTCACTTTTTAAAATTTATTTAGTTTATTAAAGTCAAAGACCAGTGGAAGTTTACCACGCTGCTTCTTTATCCTAGAGTAGCCTGAATATGACCCCAATACCTAAGCCCTCCTCTCCAGTTTAAGCAAGCCACATGGAATCCTAGTTCCTCATGTGATTCAGAGAAATTAGGGCTGAGCCCATCAGCAGATCTGACTTCCTTGGCTTAGCACCACTAGACGGGGCTCAGGCTTCTCACCATTGTACATTGCCCCTTCCCCTCGCCCGGTTGCCACTTCTTTTCCCACTAGCGTGGAGCTGAAATTCAAAATGTAATCAGTGTAGTTTAGCTGTAATCCCAAAGGCGGTTTCCACTGAGTCCACTAAACTAAGATTCTCTAATCTGCTCGCCGAAGAGTTACCCTCCAGCCCCCAGCACTATGGAAAGTCTTGATCTTCCTTCCACACCCTCGGGTAATCTATAGACAACTGGGCCTTTGCTCAACCTCTTCCCTCTGTCCCAAACACATTTCCTCAAGCCTCTTCTCTTAACTAACCCCTCCTCATCCCTTCTACAGACTCTCTTGGCACCTCTCCGTCACGATGCTAATAGTACCATAGTGGAAGTCAACTTACAACCTGTCCCCAGCCAGGATTGAAGGGATTGAAGGGTAGGCTTCAATCCAACAGGGGCTCATTTTTTGTTGTTGTTGTTGTTATTGGATACCTTGTAAGGTAGACATCATTATAGCATATTGATTATTTGGCAACAATATATCTAAATAACATGGGACCTCCTTAGTGGGACATAGGACCTCCCCACCAATCTGGCCCCTCCCGCCATTCTGTGTTTATTGGTCCCATGGGGCCCCAAAGTCAACCTACCCCAGTTTGGCCAGAGCAGGGTTGGAAAAGAATTCCTAATTGGAGCACCCAGATGGTCTTTTTTTCTTTCTTTTTTAAGATTTTATTTATTTGACAGACAGAGATCACAAGTAGGCAGAAAAGCAGGCAGAGAGAGAGGAGGAAGCAGGCTTGCTGCTGAGCAGAGAGCCCACTGCAGGGCTCGATCCCAGGACCCTGGGATCATGACCTGAGCCGAAGACAGAGGCTTTAACCCACTCAGCCACCCAGGTGCCCCAGATGGTCTTTTTTTAAGACCTACCCCAAACAACATTCTACAGTAAATCTTCCACCATCCCCCTCTGGACCCACCCCTGACCCCCACTGCCCCAGAGAAACACAAATTAGAAAGAGCAATGCAGTGAGCAACCATCATGATCCAAACTTGGTCCATCCCTGCAAGTAACTATCTCCTTAAACGGACACCTCGATGAAAGTGTACGCACATGTCATATTTTGACACCTATTGTCAAGCTGACCTCCGGAAAGGCTTTATCCAGTGCAGCGTTGGTGATATAGTGGTGAGCATAGCTGCCTTCCAGAAAGGTTTTATCCTGCCAACAGTGAATGGGGGGACACACATTTTCCAATCCCAAGACAGTGTTGAGCTTTTCACTCTTTTTATGCTGACAGATTCAATGAACAGAAGATGTCATGTTATGTGCTCGTATTTGTAGAGATGAAATTGAACATCATGTGCTATGTCTTCAGCTCTCCGGCATCTAAACAGACTTTCTATTTGGAAATTAGACAGGAAAGTTCAAGCTTCCACTGTGAAAAATGGGCAGGAGCTGGGGAGCAGGGGTTTCCTTTACAACCCCAGGACAGCAGAGCCCAGGAAGGTGACCTAAGGGCAATCAGTTCCTCCCACCTGGGCGTTGGCTCTGGAAGTTTTGATGCAAGGTCAGCTGGAGACATTACAGCAAATTAGTGACTCTAGCGGCTCTGTATTCAGCAGAGATGAAGTGGGGGCAGAGCCGTTGATGGTGGCAGAGAGGGTCCAGCTGGCTGCTCGAGTGGCAAGTTCTTACTGGTGTCTGCCTTTCTGGGTTTCTGCCCAAGCCTGTTTCTCTGGCTCTGTTTATTGTGCGAACTAGCCTGATAGGCTTCCTATAAATTCCTTTACTGCTGAAATTAACCTGTGTCAGTTTCTGTTGTTTGCAAGCAAGAAAATGACTAATAATGCCTTTTTTTTTTTTTTTTGCAATTTGTATTTTTACTGGTGTGATTTACCTACCCACATCATTTGCCCATTTTTTTCTTTGATGTGTTCTTTTTATAAATGTCTGCTAATAAAAGCACTTTGTATGTGAATTACATTATTCCTTGGTCTATACCATTTGATTATTTAATTTTCACCATATTTGATATTAAACATGATATTAAATAGAAAATTAAATAGATATTTTGATATTAATAGGATATTGATATTAAATAGAAAATTATACTTATTTTATATGGTTAGGTTGATCAGTCTTTTTTCATAAAGGTTTCTGATTTTTTTTTTTATAAACATGATTAAGAAAACAGGCTTTCGGGCACCTGGGTGGCTCAGTGGGTTAAGCCACTGCCTTCGGCTCAGGTCATGATCTCAGGGTCCTGGGATCAAGTCCCGCATCAGGCTCTCTGCTCAGCGGGGAGCCTGCTTCCTCCTCCCTCTCTCTCTCTGCCTGCCTCTCCATCTAATTGTGATTTCTCTCTGTCAAATAAATAAATAAAATCTTTAAAAAAAAAAAAAAAGAAAAGAAAACAGGCTTTCCCCTTTCCAAAATCATAAGAATACCCACTTTGTTTTCATTTAGGGTTATTATGGTTCCTAATTTTTTTCTTTTGTCTTACTTTAAAATATATATATTTTTTATTTATTTATATAACAGAGAGATACACAGTGAGAGAAGGAACAGAAACAGCGGGGTGGGAGAGGGAGAAGCAGGCCTCCCACCAAGCAGGGAGCCTGGCGCAGGCCTTGATCCCAGGACCCTGGGATCATGACCTGAGCTGGAGGCAGATGCTTAACAACTAAGCCACCCAGTTGTGCCCTTTGGTCTAACTCTTAATGATGGCTCCATCTGGAATTTATTTTCGGTGAGAGATGAGGTAGGGATGTTGCCTTTTACCCACCTTACATGGCTAGCCAGCTGTTTCAGTGCCATTTCCAAAAAAACTATCTCACTTTTTCCCACTGCTTTATAATGTCACTTTTTATCACAGATTAAACGCCACATACATTTAAAGTTCTTAAACATTGTGTTCTATCTCAATGATATGTCTCTATATTCCCTGATAATATGGGTTTAGAACATATTGCAGTGTTTGGTAGGACAATACCTCTTAGTATTTGATTGGCTGTTTCCTTTTTCTCTCAGATGAGTTTAATCCTTAAAGGGGATTAATTTACATAGGTTAATTTAGGGAAAATTGACATCATGACAGTATTTACCTTCTTATCTGAGAATAAACAATTTTTTTTAAATTACAGAAGATTTTTTTTTTTTTAAAGATTTTATTTATTTATTTGTCAGAGAGAGAGTGAGTGAGAGCGAGCACAGGCAGACAGAGTGGAAGGAAGAGTCAGAGGGAGAAGCAGACTCCCTGCAGAGCAAGGAGCCCGATGTGGGACTCGATCCCAGGACGCTGGGATCATGACCTGAGCCGAAGGCAGCTGCTTAACCAACTGAGCCACCCAGGTGTCCCAAATTACAGAAGATTTTTAAAAGGATTTTACTTTTTTATTTGAGAGAGTGTGTGTGTGTACAAATAGGGGGAGGGGCTGCGGGAGGGAGAGAGAAGCAGACTCCCCACACGAGCAGGGAGCCCAGACCTGGGACTCAATCCCAGGACCCTGGAATCATGACCTGAACAGAAGGCAGATACTTAACCGACCGAGCCACCCAGGCGCGCTTATACAAGGATTTTTAATGCTTCTCAAAATTACTACAGTTCCCTTCCATAGGTCTATGTAACATTAATGAGTTTGTTCCTCTCTGTTGCTATTATAAATGGCATTTTTTTTTAAGTTTTTTTTTTTTAAGATTTTATTTATTTATTTGACAGGGAGAAATCACAAGTAGATGGAGAGGCAGGCAGAGAGAGAGAGGGGGAAGCAGGCAGAGAGCCCGATGGGGGACTCGATCCCAGGACTCTGAGATCATGACCTGAGCCGAAGGCAGCGGCTTAACCCACTGAGCCACCCAGGCGCCCTATAAATGGCATTTTTAAAAAAGATTTTATTTATTCACTTGACAAACAGAGATCACAAGTAGGCAGAGAGGCAGGCAGAGAGAGAGGAAGGGAAGCAGGCTCCCTGCTGCGCAGAGAGCCCAAAGTGGGGTTTGATCCCAGGACCCCAGGATCATGACCCAAGCTGAAGGCAGAGGCTTTAACCCACTGAGCCACCCAGGAACGCCTAAATGGGATATTTTTATGCCATTGTATTTTCTGTTGTTTGTCTCTAGGACAAAATCATTTTTGTAACCAGCCACCTTGATAGACTTTAGTTCTTTCTCATAATTTTCTGTTGAGGCTGTTGGGTTTTTCAGGAACTCACATTGATGCATGAGATAATAACTTGGCCTCTTCCTTTATAAAACGGGTACTTCACATTATTTTTTTCTTATCTAATTGCCCATCTAGAATTCTGTTAAGTAACATTAGTGAGAGTAGGAAAGCCTCGTCGCTCCTGACATTCCCAGCAGGGCTTCCAGTGCCTCACTATTAAGCATGATGCTTGCTTTCGGTTTGAGATATATATTATTTATTGCATTAAAGTGGTATCCATTTATTCCTCCTTCAGAAAGGGTTATTATCAGAAATGGATCTTGAGTTTTATCAAATGCCTTCTGGGCATCAACAGTGATGAGCATATGCTTTTTAAAATTATTATTATTGGGGCGCCTGGGTGGCTCAGTGGGTTAAGCCGCTGCCTTTGGCTCAGGTCATGATCCCAGGGTCCTGGGATCGAGTCCCGCATCGGCCTCTCTGCTCAGCAGGGAGCCTGCTTCCAGTGTACTTGTAATTTCTCTCTGTCAAATAAATAAAATCTTTAAAAAAAATAAAATTATTATTATTATTACTATTATTTTTACTTTTGACCTCTATACGCAATATGAGTTTTGGGTAATAAACAACATAAACTACTTCGGGCTAACTTAAGCAGAAAAGGAGCTTATTGGAAGGACACATAAAGAGCAGCTCACAGAACTGTCAGAAAAGCTTCAGAATCAGACTTGGGACATCAAAGAAGAAAGGACACAGCCAGGGACCTGCTCCAGAAAACGCTACTCAAGATGGCACCATCTGTGAAGCCAGAGACATGCCACTGCCACCAAGACCGACACCACCATTTGACAGTGTCAGCCACACTACTGGACTCTTGGTTCTGCCACAGCCACTCTGAATAATCGTGAATAATTTCTTGATTATCCCTGAGCTTCTGCTGTCCATCTTCCAAATCCTACGCCCCAAGTAGAAACATCCATTGGTGGCACTAGATCCTGGTTCGGGTTCCAAGCTGCTGGGATGTAGGGACAGGACCTTATCTCCCTATAGCTTCCCTCATGGGGGGCAGAGCTGCCTCCCATCTCTCATGCGATTCCCTCTGAAAGGACCACAGAATGCCAGGCAGCCCAAAATGACAAAGGACCACTGGAACCCATCCACGTGGTACGCCATATCGATAGCGTCAAGTGTATCGCTTGTCTACTTGCTAATGTTTCATAGAGAATTTCACATCTATTTTTATAAGAAAGCCAGCTTGCAGGCTGTATGTGCGCTCAGTATTCTTGTCAGGTTTCAGTTTTATCAGCTTTTTAAAAACAACTGTGAAGTGTCCCTGTTTTCTTTAGCTCTGGAACAATTTAAATGACGTGTTTTCAAAGGTTATGAAATTCACCCAATTTACTCTCTAGATCTGATAAAGCAGGCAGTTCTTTGAAATACTTTTCATCCATTAATTTTACCCATTAATACTGGTCTGTCTACATTTTCTTTCTTCTCTTGAATTAATTTCAGCCATTTTTATCTCGTCAGAAAGTCACCCATGTTTTCCAGTTTGCTAGTGAAATCTTACAAAGAATTATCTTTATTTTAATTTATTTTTAAATTATCTTTATTTAAATTAGCTTTATTTTCATTTTTAGCTCAGGGCCGTGCATGCAAGTTAAATCTATCCCTCAATTTGTGACTCTGATGTCATCGGTGTGCTGATGGCCTCCCCGGTTTCCTAGTCATTTCTTCTTTCCAAAGACATTCACTAAGATCCAGGATTGTAGCTGATACTGTTGGGGACCTACCCAGATCCTGTGGGATCCTTTTGCCTTTTCTGTGTGCCTGTCTCCAGTTGTGTGCTTTGCTACAAATGGTAGCACTTGTGACAGCTTCTGGTGCCTGCTTTTGGGCTATTTCCACTGTCTTGTCTGCTCACACAGAAAGCTGGAAATACCTAGGGTTTATGTCTTCTGGGGTGACCCTTAGCCAATAATAGTCAGGTGCCGGAGTATGGAAACCAGCTTCCCTGCCTCCCATTATGACAAATTGTGACGTGTATCACTCCAGAGCTCCCTGCAGGATTAGGCTAAAGATACTCTTGCCCCTCCTCATCCCATCCTTGCTTGACATCTTCCTTTTCTATGACCTGCTCCCCTCACTCCTTAGGAGTTCCTTCTAAGAACTCTTCCTGAATAAATTGCTTCACGTGAATTCTCATCTCAGGGTCTAGTGCCGGGGAACCGGTCAAGGGCAAGGATAATGTAACTCATTCCCAACCCCGAAAGACTGGTATCCTATCTATAGAATTGCATCAGAACACCCAGACATTGTCCTAAGGATACAGACGAGATCCTGAGAGATTACAGAAGATGAAGTTACAGAAGATGAAGTTAATAGTTCAGTTGGGAGGAGGTAGCAAGCACTTCATTTAGAAATTATTAGACAATCTGGGTTTTTAAGGATGAATAGGAGTTGTCGAGGTAGGAAGTAGAGGGTGGGGGTACAGTGTGGCAAGAAGAGGTAAAATGGGCAAAAATTTCTGACTACAAATAGCATGTAGTTCCTATGCCTTGGGAATTCAAAATGTAGTGAGCGAATGTGGGAAGCCAAACGGGTCTCAGAGAAATTATAAGGCAAGGGAAAAATAAGGGCGAGAATAAGTAGGATGTTGTTGTTCTTGCCTCAGAGAAGGAGCTGGGTTTGCAAGAGTGAAAGTGAGTTTCTTAGGCAGAGATGGGAGTGAGGGTAAGTGAAGAAGAGAGACTCACATGTGGAAAGATGCAGGGAGAGGAAAGGATTTGGAAGTCAAGGAGGCTCAAGTTCAAAGCACCTCTACAGACTCAGAAGTACATGGTAAGAAAAATATGTCCTTTCCATTCATTCTCCTTTGAAAGCAACAGTCTCAGCGTGGGGCTGACCAATTCGGGAGGTTGCTCTGGAACTTGCTAATACCTTTCTTTTTCTCTTCTTCTTCTTTTTTTTTTTTTTTTAAAGATTTTATTTGTTTATTTGACAGACAGAAATCACAAGTAGGCAGAGAGAGGGGAAGGGAAGCAGGCTCCCTGCTGAGCAGAGAGCCTGAGAGGGGGGGCTCGATCCCAGGACCCTGAGATCATGACCTGAGCCAAAGGCAGAGGCTTAACCCACTGAGCCACCCAGGCGCCCCACTCTCTCTCTCTTCTTAAATACCAGTGGAGCAGCCTCCAGGTCAGAGCCTTCAGCAGGCAACACGACTGTGATAGTTTACAGCTTACACCGCACATGCTCTTTGAGAACCTTTCCACTCCTCAGTGAGAGGTAGAGTCTATGCTCCCTCCCTTTGGAAGCCTGGTGTGCTTTCATGGCTATCCTGACGAGCAGAATGCAACAGAAGTGACACTATGTGACTTCCAAGGCCAGATCCTAAAACACGATGTACCTTTCATTTGTTTCTCTTGCTCTCTCTTAGAACATTCAGCCCTGGAACCCATGCTCTGAGAGCGCCCGGGCCACACTGAGAGGCCCACATGGAATCAAGCAACCCAAACCCCTTAGCCCCAGGCCCTGGCTGAGCTCCGGCTGACAACCAGCACCAACTTGCCAGCTGTGTGAGGGGGCAATCCTGGAAGTGGGTCAATCCACTCAGTGGTACTGCTACAGCAGGGACAAGCCTTCCCTGCCCAGCCCTGCCCAGGTGGCAGACTCCTGGGCAAAATAAATTACTGTATTGTTTTAACCTGTTACTGTGGGGGTAATTTGTTACTTAAAATGGGATCACCAAATAAGTATCTATATAGATTTTAACTACATTGTTTTGTTTTCCTGTATTCAATTTTATATTTGCCCTCTATTTATAGCAACACTGATTATGCCCTTGATGCAGTGATATGAAGTTTCAAAATACATTTATTCATTGAAGGTGGGCTTAGTGACTCACTTCCAAAGAACAAAGCATGGAAAGGGAAAAGGAGTAACTTTGCAGTGGAGAGACCTAGCAGCTACTAATTTAACCAAGTGATCAAGTTAACATCACCCAGGGATAAGTCAGGTTGATATTAAGTAACCCTTTTTCGTAACCAGGGTTCTCGAGAGAAACAGAACTAATAAGATGTGTGTGTGTCTGTGTGTGTCTACATATATACATGGAGAGAGAGAGAGAACAAGAGATGGAGTGGGGCAGAGATTGTGGCGGGGGCGGGGGGGAAGACAGAAAGAGAGATATAAGGAATTGGCTCACATCATTATGGAGATTGACAAGTCCCCAGATTTGAAGTCATCAAGCTGGAAACCTAAGAGAACCAATGGTCTACTTCTCGTCCAAAGGCCAGCAGGAAAAGCCAATGCTTCAGTTCAAGTCCAAATGCAGGAAAACAAAACACACACACAAAAAAATCCATGTCCCAGCTCATTGGAGGAATTCCCTCTTGATTGAGGGAGGGTCAACCTTTTTGTTCTATTCAGGCCTTCTACTGATTGGATGAGGCCCACCCAAAATAGGGAGAGCAATCTGCTTTACTCAGGCTAACAATTTAAACGTTACTTTCATTAAAAACACCCAGAATAGGGGCGCCTGGGTGGCTCAGTGGGTTAAAGCCTATACTTTCGGCTCAGGTCATGATCCCAGGGTCCTGGAATCAAGCCCCACATTGGGCTCTCTGCTCAGCAGGGAGCCTGCTTCCCCCTCTCTCTCTGCCTGCCTCTCTGCCTACTTGTCAAATAAATAAATAAAATCTTTTTTTAAAAAATGAGGGTAGATTTAAAAAAATATTTTTTATAAGGAAGACTTGAGAATGGTAGAGGAAATCAGAATCCTTTTGTGGGGGGCGCCTGGGTGGCTCAGTGGGTTGAGGCCTCTGCCTTCGGCTCGGGTCGTAATCCCAGGGTCCTGGAATCGAGCCCCGCATCGGGCTCTCTGCTCGGCGGGGAGCCTGCTTCCCCTCTCTGTCTCGGCCTGCCTCTCTGCCTACTTGAGACCTCTGTCTGTCAAATAAGTAAATAAAATCTTAAAAAAAAAAAAAAGAATCCTTTTGTGGGAGAGTTTGCATCTGGGCATCTTAAGAGGCAACTGATACACTTGCTTGGTAAGAGGGGCTCCCACAGGGGCTGTCAGCTTCCAGGTGTCTGAGATCAGGCATGTCCAAACAGAGGGCGAGTCTGACCCTTACTCACGTGGCAGAGGCCAGAGGCCAGAGATCCTCCCAGGAATTGTAAGACTGTCTCAGACAAGAGTCAGGGGCAGGAAATGGAGACCCTGGAGGAGTTACAGCTGACTAAGTGACACCAGAACCTCATGGAAAAGAAAAAAAAAAAAAACACCTTTAACTTATTTGCCAAAATCAAAGGATCGTGAGATCCATTCCAGTGTAAACACTCAAAAAATATTAGAGTGGGGTGTCTGGGTGGCTCAGTCAGTTAAGCATCCAACTCTTGGTATCAGCTAGAATCATGAGTTCAGGGTCGTGGGATCAAGTCCCAAGTGGGCTCTGCGTTCAGCACAAGGTCTGGTTGGGATTCTTGCTCTCTACCCCTCCCTCCACTTGTGCACATGCTCTCTCTCTCTCAAATAAATAAATAAAATCTTAAAAAAAAAAGATCTTTAAAAAAAAATCTTAAAAAAAATACATAAATAAAATCTTTTAAAAAAATCTTTTTAAAAAATATTTTTAAAAAATCTTTTTTTTTAAGATTTTATTTATTGGGCGCCTGGGTGGCTCAGTGGGTTAGGCCTCTGCCTTCAGCTCAGGTCATGATCTCAGGGTCCTGGGATCGATTCCCGCGTCGGGCTCTCTGCTCAGCAGGGAGCCTGCTTCCCTTTTCCTCTCTCTCCCTGCCTCTCTGCCTACTTGTGATCTCTCTCTGTCAAATAAATAAATAAATATCTTTAAAAATTAAAAAAAAAAGATTTTATTTATTTATTTGACAGAGAGATACACAGTGAGAGAGGGAACACAAGCAGAGGGAGTGGGAGAGGGAGAAGCAGGCTCCCCACTGAGCATGGAGCCCAAAGCGGGCTTTGGACAAAAATCCCAGGACTCTGGGACCTGAGCCAAAGGCAGATGCCTAATGACTGAGCCACCTAGGCACCCCAATAAATAAAATCTTTGAAAAACATATTGGAGTGTTCACCATGCGGTAGGCACCTGTTCAAGATTCTGGGGATGCAGCAGTGAAAATACAAAATGTTTTCCATTCCAGAGGGAAAATGAACAAATAAACAAATACCTTATATAATCTCAGCTACTGGTCATTGCTTTGAAGGGAACTGAAACCTAAGAAGGACATGGGGAGTAAGGGGAGAGACTCTGTCACATAGAGCATTGAAAGCCACTCTGAGGAAGGACATTTGAACAGAGAAGTGAATGAAGCAAGGGTTCAAATCTGGGGAAGACTCTTCCAGAGGGAAGGAGGTAGTGCAAAAACCCTTGAATTGAGGATGAGGCTGGCGTGTTCGAAGAAGAGCAGGAGGTCAGGTTGGCTGCAACAAATTGAGCAAAGCAGAAACTGGCCAAAGATAAGGTTGAGGAGGGGATGAGGTCAGATAACGTAGGACGTGTTAGACACGAGGAGTACTGAAGATTTAAATTTTGCACAAAAATGGAGAAGACGTGATCAGTTATAATTTGACATGATGCAATGGGTGATGAGTAATTGTTCAAATGATTCAGAACTCTGGGAATTTGAGGATAGAGGGATTTTTAGAAAAATGTGCAGATTTAACCTATAAATTTTCCTCTGCTCCATACCAAAACATTACTCAGATGAGAGTCAAAGAATAAAACAGATGTAAATCCACAAATGTGATCAGAAAAAAAAAAGTGAATACAGTTGACGAAAGGTTGTATGGATCAAGGTTCCATCAGAAGAACAGAAGCCACTCTGCATTTTGAGTAGGAAGGGGGACGTTGAGGCTTACTCCATCATTGGAAGGCTAGGATATGCAGGGCAAGCAAGCCGCTGTCACCCGTCTCAGCCTGCCTCACCAAAGTGAGTGAATTCCAGAAGCAAACTGGAAGCGTCAAGCTTCCCCAAGGGCAAGACCAGGGATAGGGCAAGGCGAGTGAGGCAGTCGCTTTGGACATAAACTTTAAGAGAGCACCAAGGCACTATGTATTAGGGTTCTCCAGAGAAACAAACCAACGGAATAGAGATACATAGATATGAAGAGAGATTTACTCTAGGAATTGGCTCACATGGTTACGGAGGCTGAGAAGTCCCACAGTCAGCTGTTTGCAAGCTAGACAATCAGGAAAGCTGGTGGTATAAATCAGTCCAAAGGCCTCAGAATCACAGGGCCAATGGTATCGCTCGCGGTCTGAGTCTGAAAGACTAAGAACCAAGGGCGCCAATGACCAGGGCCAGGAAAAGATGAATGTGCCAGCTCAAGTTTAAAAAAAAAAAAATCGAATTCACCCTTCCTCTGCGTGGTCATTCTACCCAGGCCCTCAGTGGATTGGGGGATGTCTGCCTGCACTGGGGAGGGTGATCTTTACTTAGTCCGCCAGTTCAAATCTCTTCCCAAAACACCATCACAGACACATCCAGAAATAGTGTTTTCCCAGCTATCTGGGCATCCTAGAACCCAGGCAAGTTGACACAGGAATGAACCATCCCAATTCACTTATCCGAATCAAAAATACTTTAATGCACCATCTAGAAAAAGACCACTTATGGAAAAAAAAATCTATGTTGAACAAAATGTCAAAGTTTTAAATAAAAACAGACACTGGCCTTGCCCTTAGACCCTGACTCACTTACCTCACCCTAAATCCCAGTCCTGCTCAAGAGCTCTGGGAGGACCCACTGTCTTCTCATCCACCCACAGCATTAAAAGAAGTGACTTGTAGTAGCATGCTTGGGAGCTAATGAGAACTTCAGGTCCCGCTGTTTGCTCCTCTGTCTGCCCACAACTGAAAGCAGAAAAAAAAAAAAAAAACACAACGTCTCTTTTATCTCCCAGATTCTTTATGTGTTCCTGGCATTAGCAAACACAAAGAAAGAGATTCTTAGAAGTGTAATGCTAGGCTTCCTCCCTGTGATGCCCGGGGAACTACAGAAGAGGGAGGTGATGCTGTCAAGTTAGGAGCAGCTAATTCCAGCAGAGAGACGTCAAGAAATTTCAAAAGCTGGAAATCAGGTAAGGATAGTAACAGAACTCAGAAATACAACATCATGGGGCGCCTGGGTGGCTCAGTGGTTTGGGCTGCTGCCTTCGGCTCGGGTCATGATCTCAGGGTCCTGGGATCGAGCCCCGCATCGGGCTCTCTGCTCCGCAGGAAGCCTGCTTCTCTCTCTCTCTCTCTCTCTCTGCCTGCCTCTTTGCCTACTTGTGATCTCTGTCTGTCAAATAAATAAATAAAATCTTTAAAAAAATAAAAAAAGAAATACAACATTGAGTATTTGCAGAGAGGAAGAAAACAAGCACACCAGTTTGTAGCATCTCAAATATGTCAGTGTTATGGGCTGGGGTTTTGTCCCTCCCACCAAATTCATATGGTAAAATCCTAACCTTCTGGGACTTGAGAATGTGCCTGTGTTTGGAGGTAGTGTTCAAAGAGGTGATGCAGGGGGTGCCTGGGTGGCTCCAAGTGGTTACGCCTCGCCTCCGACTCTTGATTTCCGCTCAGGTCAATATCTCAGTCCTAGGATCTCAGCAGGAGGTCTGCTACAGGATGCTCTCTCTCTCCCTCTACCCCTTCCCCACTCACTCCCTCAAATAAATAAATCTTTAAAACATAAATAAAGAGTGATTCAGTTTATTTTTTTAAAGATTTTTTATTAAAGAAGTAAAAAAATTGACAGAGAGAGAAATCACAAGTAGGCAGAAGTAGGCAGAGAGGCAGACAGAGAGAGAGGGGGAAGCCAGTTCCCTGCTGAGCAAAGAGCCCGATGTGGGGCTCGATCCTAGGACCTGGGGATCATGACCCGAGCCAAAAGCAGAGGCTTAACCCACTGAGACACCCAGGCGCCCCTATTTTTAAAGGTATTTTATTTGAGAGAGAGTACAAACAGGGGGAGCAGCAGAGAGAGAGAGGGAGAGGCAGGATCCCCGCTGAGCAGAGAGCCTGACGTGGGGCTCAATCCCAGGACCCTGAGATCATGACCTGAGCCGAAGACAGACACTTAACCCACTAAGCCACCCATTTACAGTGGGCCCTTAATCCAAAAGGCTGAACCCCATGACCCTGAGATCAAGACCTGAGCTGAGACCAAGAGCCAAACGCCCAACCCACTGAGGAACCCAGGTGCCCCAAGATCTCCATTTCATTGGTAGATGAAAAAAACATGTCCATATTATATCAAGGAGCACATCACCAACTACCCTACTTCTTATTTTCTAAAGCTTTTATTATGAAAATTTTCAAACATAGAGAAAAGCTGAAAAAGTAATAACATTAAGCACTCATTCTTCTATTTTGGCCAATGTAAACAGACCTAACTCTCTCTTATTGGCCCATTCAATATGGGATATGCCTTGCCTGCAGTTAACTGGGCATTTCCCCTGCCTGGAACAACCTGGTTTTCCCCAGGCATAACCTTCTGGAGGCAGGGAAGCCAACCATAACCCACATTAGGACAGATTGTATTATTTTCTCATGCATTTATTTCTAAAATACAAATTGAGCTTCTGCTATGTGCCAACCACTGTTCTGTGTGCTAGAGATGAACCAGTAAACAAATCAAGCAAAAATACCGCTTTTAGGAGCTTATATCCTAATGTAGAAAGATATAAACAAGTAACATACACAGTGTAACCAATGAAAACTGGTGCTATGGAGAAAAATAAAGCAGGAAAGAGGAACAAAGCACTGGAGGCTGCAAATTAAATAGAGTGATCACCAAAGTCTTGCTGGAAAGGCAACTTTTGAGTAAAGATCTGAAGGAGGTGAAATAGTGAGCTAGGCAAAAATTAGAAAAAGAACGTTCCAGGCAGAGGGAATCACAATGCAAAGACCTTGAGATGGGAACGTGCCTGGGAGTGTTTGAAAAATAGCAAGGAGGCCAGCATGGGCCAAGTAAGTGAAGGGAAAGTATAGGATATGAGGGTTAGAGTGGCAGTCGGTTCTGGGGCACTCAGTCCTATAGGGCTCTAGGACAGACCCCATGGTAGGGCATAAAACAACTCCCAATATGTTTAAAGGGCTGAAATGATACACTATATATTCTCTGACCACAGCTGAAGGAAATCAGAACTCAGTAACAGAAAGAAGTGTGGCAAATTCACCAATACGTGAACATTCAAGAAGATACTCAAACTAACCAATGGTTAAAGAAGAAACCTCAAGAGAAATAAGAAAATATTTTGAGATGGAAAAAAAAAGCAAAGAAAATACTTTGAGATGAGTGAAAGTAAAGATACAACATATCAAAATTTGTGGGATGTAGCTCAAGTAGTTTCTAGAGGAAAATTTATAGCTGAAAATATCCATATTAAGAAAGAAGAGGAGTGACTTAGTCAGTTAAGCATCTGACTCTTGATTTCAGCTCAATGTTAGGGTCATGAATTCAAGCCTTGGGTCGGACTCCAGCCTGGGTGTAGAGTATACGTACAAAGAAAAAAATTTTTTTCTTAATTAAAAAGAAAGAATAAAAGTCTCAAGTCAATAACCTAATCAACCATCCTGAGACACAAGTAAAGGAAGAGCAAACTGAATTATGTAGGGCCATATGGGATTTGGCTTCTACAAACTCTGAGTATCTTTTGTATCCCAAGACTTGGAATGATGATTAATTTTATGGGTCAACTTAACTGGGGTAAGAGATGCCCATACAGCTGGGAAAACATTACTTCTGGGTACCTCTATGAAGGTATTTCTGGAAGAGATTAGCATTTGAATTGGTGGAGTGAGTAAAGATCATCCTCACCAGTGTGGGTAGGCATCATCTAATCTACTGAGACCTGGAATAGAAGAAAAAGGCAGAGAAAGGGCACATTTTCTTTCTTCTTCCTAAGCTGGGATGTCCATTTTCTTTGCCTGCTTGTTTGAGCCCCTACCCTGCAAACAAGTGTTCTTTTTGCAGCCTACTTAGTGTCCTGTTTTTCACATTTTCTTGCTTTTCGTTGGTGATGTTGCTATTTAAAACAGCAGCTGATGATATGATACCTCATTTGGAAAACCCAAAAGACTCTACCCCAAAACTGCTATAACTCATACAAGAATTCAGTAAAGTGGCAGGATACAAAAATCAATGCACAGAAATCAGCTGCATTTCTATATACCAACAATGAGACAGAAGAAGTAGAAATTAAGGAGTCGATCCTATTTACAATTGCACCAAAAACCATAAGATACCTAGGAATAAGTCTATCCAAAGAGGTAAAGAATCTGTACTCAGAAAACTATATGATATTCATGAAAGAAATTGAGGAAGACACAAAGAAATGGAAAAACATTCCATGTTCATGGATTGGGAGAATATTAAGATGTCTATGCTACCTAGAGCAATCTACATATTCAAAGCAATCCCTATCAAAATACCATCAACTTTTCTCAAAGAAATGGAACAAATAATCCTAAAATTTGTATGGAACCAGAAAAGACCCCGAAGAGCCAGAGGAATGTTAAAAAAGAAAACCACAGCTGGTGGCATCACAATCCCGGACTTCAAGCTCTATTACAAAGCTGTCATCATCAAGATAGTATGGTGCTGGCACAAAAACAGACACATATATCAATGGAACAGAACAGAGATCTCAGAAATAGATTCTCAACTCTGTGGTCAACTAATCTTTCACAAAGAAGGAAAAAATGTCCAGTGGAAAAAAGAAAGTCTCTTCAACAAATGGTGTTGAGAATATTGGACAGTCACATGCAGAAGAGTGAAACTGGACCATTTCCTTACACCATTTGAGTAAAAAATAGACTCAAAATGGATGAAAGATCTAAATGTGAGACAGGAATCCATCAAAATCCTTTAGGAGAACACAGGCAGCAACCTCTTCGACCTCG
Organism: Mustela nivalis; assembly: GCF_964662115.1. Classification (NCBI taxonomy): domain Eukaryota; kingdom Metazoa; phylum Chordata; class Mammalia; order Carnivora; family Mustelidae; genus Mustela; species Mustela nivalis. The sequence continues at coordinate 21,417,420 of NC_139038.1, forward strand.
GACACAGCAACTTCTCCCTGGACACATCACCAAAGGCAAGGGAAGCAAGGGCAAAAATGAACTATCAAGACTTTATCAAGATCAAAAGCTTTTGCACAGCAAAGGAAACAGTCAACAAAACCAAAAGACAACAGACAGAATGGGAGAAGATATTCGCAAATGACATATAGGACAAAGGATTAGTATCCAAAAATCTATAAAGAACTTATCAAACTCAACACTCAAGGAACAAATAATCCAATCAAGAAGTGGGCAGGAGACATGAACAGACATTTCTGCAAAGACATCCAAATGGCCAAAAGACACATGAAAAAGTGTTCAACATCACTCAGCATCAGGGAAATACAAATCAAAACTACGGCGAGATACCACCTCACACTAGTCAGAATGGCTAAAATTAACAAGTCAGGACATGACAGATGTTGGCGAGGATGCAGAGAAAGAGGAACCCTCCTACACTGTTGGTGAGAATGCAAGCTGGTGCAGCCACTCTGAAGAACGGCATGGAGGTACCTCAAGAAGTTGAGAATAGAGCTACCCTATGACCCAGCAATTGCACTACTGGGTATGTGCCCCAAAGATACAAATGTAGTGATCCAAAGGGGAACCTGCACCCCAATGTTTACAGCAGCAATGTCCACAATAGCCAAACTATGGAAAGAGCCAAGATGTCCATCAACAGATAAATGAATAAAGAAGATGTGGTGTATATATGCAATGGAATATTATACAGCCATCGAAAATAAAATCTTACCATTTGCAACAACATGGATGAAACTAGAGGGTATTATGCTAAGCGAAATATGTCAATCAGAGACACTTATCATATGATCTCACTGATAAGTGGAATTTGAGAAACATGGCAGGAGATCACAGGGGAAGAGAAACAAAAAATGAAACAAGAAGAAAGCAGAGAGAGAGACAAACCATAAGAGACCCACGACCTCAGGAAACAAACTGAGGATTGATGGAGTGAAAGGGGTGGTGGGGATGGGGTGGCTGGGTGATGGACATCGGGGAGGATAGGATATGTGCTATGGTGAACGTTGTGAATTGTGTTAAGACTAATGAGTCACAGACCTGTACCCCTGAAACAAATAATACATTATATGTTAATCTAAAAAGCCTAAAAACCAGCATCTGAGCATATTGTTGACAAGCTGTCCAGTTTTCATAAGCACAAAAAAGCTGTGATATGCCTTGCAGAGAAAATATATGTGTTAGATAAGTTTCATTTATGCATGAGTTATAGTGCCATTGGCTAGGAGTTCAATGTTGATTATCCAATCATGTATATTAAATAAAGTATCTTTTTTAATTTTTAATTTTTTTCTTAGAAAGAGAGAATGCAAGCACATGTGAGTGGGGGGAGGGGCAGAAGGCGAGGAAGAGAGAGAATCTTAGGCAGGCATATGCTCCGCGAGGAGCCCATCACAGGGCTCTATCCCATGACCCTGAGATCATGACCTGAGCTGAACTCAAGAGTCAGATGTTCAACCACCTGAGCCACCCAGAAGGCCCTAAATAAGGTATCTTTAAACAGAAACACACATTTTTAAAAAGTTATGTATTGATCAGTTGATGAGTATGTTATGATCAGAAACTTGCAGAAACCTGCTGGCTAACTCTTTATTTGGCTTAGGAGTGATATCTCAATATCTGCTAATTCAGTGTTTGTGGCAATTATACAGAATATAACTATTGCAAGGACAAGCGTCAAGAATCGACTGAACATTTCTAGTTTTAAAGGCAATCTGACTGTGACATCTCTCACCCATACCAACTGAGTAAGCTGATTAAAGGAGGTCACTTTCACTATTTCATTCTTATTATAGCCCTCTCAAAGCTGCAAGCAGTACTTGTGACGGCAGCATCCCAGTGGAGACCTCCTGCATAAAGAGGGAACCCACAAGTGCTGCTGTCCGCGGTGCTGATTATACAAAAGAAGCTTTCCGCAAGACTTTTCATCTGTTAGCCAAAATGCTGGCTAAACTCTCTCCAGGGGAAGGTTTTCATTGGCTGGCTTGGGAGGCATGCCCTTCCCTGAACCAAATATGGCCCGAGAGAGAAATGTTATGATTGATATTGAAGTCAGAGTTCCTATCAGTATCGCAGAGGCTAAGGTAGGAATTTATGTTTCCCCAGAGGAAAATGTAGGCTCTGTTGCCAGTAGGAAGTGGACTAGATTCCACATAGGCAAGCGCAACAGATTTCATCAACTATTCTCCTGTGATAGTCATCTGTGTATTTTCAACACCCTTTCCCCATCATTACAGGTTATCTGTTCATGTCTTTGTTCTTTAAAGAATCTGATTCTCATGAAAGAATTTTTTTTTTTTTTGGTTTACACTAGGAAAATTATGCTAACTTTTGTCAAAACCAGGAAAGAAAGTGGAGTTTCTTGGGAGAAAGAAACTGTCCTAGAAAATGGGGGTAACCAAATTTTCATTTCTCTAATATTGCAACAATTGATGTCATCGCACCTGGCTAAGACCACACACAGAAATATTACCCTGGTCATTGGAAACTAAGGTCTGATTAACAAGTAAGAATGATCTTGCACTATGTTACCAATCCACATTAGCCCAGCAAGTCAGGGAAGTCCTGGAATCCCTATTACAGAGTATACATATGAGCCTGGGAGTTTGAGTACCACTGACTCTACGTCTAATTCACATCATGCTGTAGGTTCTGTGGAGGTAATGCAATGAACTTTGGGCCTCACTGAGGTAACTGAAAGGTCTGGGATCAAGGACAGTTTATTTTCTTGTCAGAATTCAAATTCCCCTTTCCCCTTTTAGTAGCACAGGGTTCTCACTGGTGTTGTCTAGCATAGAAAAATGTTCCCCAGAAGACTTCTAGATCCTTCGTCTGGGACTGGATACCGGATACACTCACTTTAAGAAACAAAAATGGCTGGGGCGCCTGGGTGGCTCAGTCATTGGGTGTCCACCTTCGGCTCAGGTCATGATCCCAGGGTCCTGGGATCGAGCCCTGCACTGGGCTCCCTCTTTAGTGGGAGGCCTTCTTTTCCCTTTCCCATTCCCCTAGCTTGTGCTCTCTCTCTCTCACTGTGTCTTTCTGTCAAATAAATAAAATCTTAAAAAAAAAAATGGCAGGGCACCTGGGTGGCTCAGTTGGCTGAACATCTAGCTCTTGATTTTGGCTCAGGTCATGATCTTAGGGTCGTGGGATCAAACCCTGTGTCAGGCTCTGCACTCAAAGGGGTGACTGCTTTTCTCCCTCTTCCTATGCCTCACTCACACTCTGACTCTCTATCTAAAATAAGTAAATAAATAAATCTTTAAAAAGAAAAGAAACAGGGGCGCCTGGGTGGCTCAGTGGGTTAAGCCGCTGCCTTCGGCTCAGGTCATGATCTCAGTGTCCTGGGATCGAGTCCCGCATCGGGTTCTCTGCTCAGCATGGAGCCTGCTTGCCTCTCTCTCTCTCTCTCTCTGCCTGCCTCTCTGTCTACTTGTGATCTCTCTCTGTCAAATAAATAAATAAAATCTCTAAAAAAAAAAAAAAAAGAAAAGAAACAAAAATGGCATCACTCCATTCAAGTGGGAAGATAGGACTTTTATCCTCTATATTATTTTGGAGTCTTTTGGCTTCTCGTGAAAGAATTGAACTCAAAATGTCATAAGCATAGTAACAAACTTATTAGCCCAAATAACTAAAAATGTGGGGATGTACACCCAGCTTTAGGTAGCGCTGGGTCCGGAGACATTTCATCATTAGGGCTGAAATCCTTCCCATCTCTCAGCTCTGCTTTCCTTTCTGTTGGCTTCACTCCCAAGCCCCATGTGATATTCCCCATAGCTCTTGGATCACACAGTCCTTCCTGCTAGCAGCCCCCCTGCCAAAAGAGAAATTCTCCTCACAGTCTTCCAGAACACATCCTGGGTGGGGCTGACTTTCATTTGATTCCAATGGGGCTCATGCTTCTTCCTGAACAAAACACTAAGACCTGAGTGATGAGAGAAGCTGATCGGCTGGACCTAGAGCCAGAAGCGGGATTACCCCAACTCAAACCACATGGACTGAGCAAGGTGGACGAATTGTTCTCTAAAGGAAACTCAGATATGTCTCCAGGTAAAGAGGGAATAGATGTTGATGGAAGAAAAGAAAACATGACCGCTACAACATTGCTTTTGGCAAAAAGTCTATGTACTTAGGGGACAGCACAAGACTCATTTCATATTGATTTTTCCTAAGTTGCCTAGAAGTGATAGTACTGACAACAAAAGGATGTGTTGGTTCCTTTTAAGGTTCCTTTCCCCCTCACTCTCACCACATTCTTAGAGAAATGCCCATCCGCCTACAGGGGTAAGCCTCTACGGCCATATTTGTTTATGTGTTTCCATCCTGAATGGACGAGGCATGAGGACACCTGACCCACAGAAGCTAATTATTACCAATCTGGTGGCCAGTGAAATTCTTCCTGGGGATCCACTGAGGCGGAGAGAGGTTTTGATTTTGCTTACATTAATTTGAGTTGGTTTCTGTTACTTGAAACCAAATGACTTCACCAAGACTAATTCCGATCACAGGATTCCGGTAGCACTGAGGCTAGGCAATTCTGCTTATCTTGACTGGTCTTGCTATACAGGAAAATAACCTAGAAGGGATCGTGGGGATAAGAAGTATTGGAAAGGTAGGAAACATTGAGCTTTCAGATAGGGTAGCCGGAGGGCGGGGGGAGTTCTAACCGATTATAGGGTAACAATAAAGCAAAGACTGGAAAGAGGCAAGGGGATGATTCACGTGATTATCTGGGTGCACCTGTGTGTGTGTGTGTGTGTGTGTGTGTGGCTGGCAGACTGGACAGTGGTAACAAACCCTGAGGCAGGAGTGTGTCATCATATCCAAGGAACAACACAGAGGCCAAAGAGAAAGAAGCAGAATGCGTCAGAGCCATGGGAGATGAGAAAGGGTGATAACAGGGGTCAGACACGGAGGACCTTGTAGGTGACCACAGAGCTTGGGCTTTTGCTAAGGATGAAGCAAAAGAGCCACCGAATAGGTCTAAGCAGAGTGACATGATCTGACTCTAATTTAATGGCAACTCTTTGGCTGGTATATTGACCATAGGCTGTAGAGGGATTAATCAGGGGAATATGGCAATGATCCAGGTGGGACATGGTGACAGACCAGCAACGGAGGTGTCACCTGGGAAGTTAGAAATGCAGATTCTCAAGCCCCACTCCACGCCTATAGAGGTAGAATCTGCATTTTAACGTGATCCACAGTGCTTGTATGCATGTTAAAGTCTGAGAAGTCCTGTGTGCGAACAGAACCCTTCTTTGTCCCGGCCTGTTTCTTCCCTACTCTAAGGGGCTGTGATCGAGGTGTCCCTATGGTCCCTTGTACTTGCAATTTTCTTTTCTTTCTTTCTTTCTTTAAAAAAAAAAAAGATTTTATTTATATATTTGAGTGAGGGGAAGAGAGAAAGAGAGAGAGGGGGGGAGGGAGAAGCAGACACCCCAGGGAGCAGGGAGCCTCATGCGGAGCTCAATCCCAGGACCCTGAGATCATGACCAGGGCCAAAGGCAGACGCCCAACTGACTGAGCCACCCAAGCGCCCCCCAGTTGCAATTTTCTAAGCTCCTTTCTTAGAACTCTGTGTGTGAGTCATTATGAAAAGGCAGCGGAAGAGAACACATGATAAGCGACCTTTCTGCAAAGCCCCTGCTGCCCACAGCCGGAGACAGCGGGCCCTGAAGCAGCTTCGTGATGCAGGTCAGTAGGGGCCCCGCGGGAAGAGGACGCCTGGGATTTCTCCTGATGCTGGGGTGGAAGGTCGCCCAATAGGACGGGAGTGGAAGGTGTCGGGCAGCAACAGGGCAGCAGGAGGCGCTGTGGGGCCCAGACCCAGAGGAAATGCAGGGTGCTGGGTGGCCTCAGGGAGGCAGCAGGCTCTGCGCCGCGCCACCGCAAGACACAGTGCTGGACGCACCCGGGCGCAGAGCGACCTCAGGGTGGCAGGAGGCGCTGCAGAGTCGCGGCTGGCAGATCCTGGGCCTCCTGGGGAATACACCTGGGCAGGTGGGGGCGGCCCCGAGGGGGCGGGGCTGGAGGGGCGGGGCCCAGGTCCGGCCCACAAGAGCCGGAGGCCGCGACTGCGGCGGGATGCTCTCGCTCTAGGCCGAGCAGAACAGAGCGCTCACGGATCGCGCGCACGCGAGTCCCAGACTCTTCGGAACTGAGCGAGGTGAGCCTAGAGCCAGGTCGCGCCGCACGAGTTTGGGGCTCCCAGGCACCGTAGCGGCCGCGGGGCGGGGTGGCTTCTCGGACACGGTCCCCGCGGTCGGCGCCGGAGCTGGCATCCGCCCGGGGCTGCCTCCCGGGGGCCGGGATGCTGGGACACCCTCCCAGGTCAATCCAGGTCCAGCCAGCTCTCTGGCGTCGTCTACGCCGTGGCCTGGGACGCGGAGCTGGGGCGATAAGCATTTCTGAGCTACTCAGGAACAAGATCTAGGACTCCCGGAGTCCCGGGCTACGCCTTGCCTGGTCTCTCCGCGCAGCCCCTGTTCAATCCCCTTTCCTGGCCTTGGTGATACTAGACCGCGATTGTTCCCTTTACCTTCCGGAATGTTTTCAACACCTGAATCGGGTTGGGTTCTCTCCAGCGGCTTCAGCAGACTGCCTTCTGCCACAGCACCGTGTGCGGTCGCTCTGCGCAGGGTAGGCGGGGGCTGTGCAGTCGCCGGGGAGGGGCTCGGGTCCCGCGCCTAGAACCTGAGGCTTGGTGTCCCTTCCTGGGACAAGGGAGATAGACGAGCTCGGGGGTGAGCCAGCGGGGCAGGTAGAGAATGGCCCGCCAAGAGTGGCCCTGGAATTTGGAAGAAAAAAAAAATCCTTTGAGTCTTGCTATCTGTGTGGCTTTGGGCAAGTTATCTAATCACTCTGCACCTCAGTTTCCCTTCTCTGTGAAATGGGCACAGTACTTTACTTCATATAATTATGAGCATTGAATAGGTAATGTGTTAAGAGCTGCGTGGGAAGGCTGGAAGAAGGGAAGGCTCAGTGCATGGCAGCCGCTATTCTTGCTGCTGTTGCTATTGTTGTCATTATTATTACTATTTGAGGAGCAGCACAGCTAGTAGTTGGGTGTGGACTCCTGAGTTCAAATCCCAGCTCAGCCACTTTCTCGTGTGACCTTGGACAAACTAAACTTCTCAGGGTCTCCATTTCATTTGTATGATGGGGAGAATGAGGATGCCTACCTCAGAAATCTATTGTGGAAATGGACTGAAGAGTAAAGTACCTTAGAGAGTAAATGCTTGGTGTCAGCTCTGGGTGCTTCCCAAAGGCATCGTGTTTTATCCAGCAGCGCAACATAATAGTAACCATAATAGTAACATAATAGTAACCATAATAGTAATAATAGTAACCATAATAATGCTTTGAAGTTGGAACACTGTTTGAGTGAACATTTATCTGTTTTGTGATGAGCCAGATGGGTTCCCTCCTTTTGCCGGTAGTTTCACCGACACGGGTGGCTGATCCACTGGGTGGCTGATCCACTGGGGTCAAGGTCAGTCCTGGAGAAGGAGCTGATGGGGCAGAGGAACCCCAGGGACTGTCTTCAGTGAGGAGAGTCAGAGACAGGAGCACCCAGAATCTGTAATTCTCAACATTCCCACAGAAGAAAACCCCTGGGTTGCAGTCTTACTTGACAGGAAATTAAACCTAGATCCAGGTTTTAATTTTTAATTTTTAAAAAGATTTTATTTCTTTCTTTGTGCGCGAGAGAGTACAAATGAGGGGAGGGATGGAGGGACAAGCTCCCTGACGAGCACGGAGCCAAAGGCAGGGCTCGATCCCAGGACCCCGAGGTCATGACCTCAGCCAAAGGCAGATACTTAACCATGAGCCTCCCAGCCCCCCCCCCAGGTTTTTAAAACAAACAAATGAACAAACTTGTTAACTTATTTGCTTTTGGATTATAGAGAGAAAAGAGGTGGGGATGAGAAATATTTTCAATGATAAAATAAGTTACATTCCTCTTGCCAAGAGGCTAACACCATAATTTTGAGGGTTGAGAAGGTTTTCTCCATCCCAGTAAGGTCACATGCATCCGGGAGGGGGCGCTGCTGGAGGGAGGTCGCTGCCTCCCGACGGCTCTCCCTGGCCTCCCCCTCCCCCGGCACTCTTGTTTCCTTTACACCATAAACCTGAAACCCACTAACATCATAAACTTGGAAGCCTCCCAGCTTTGCCCCCAGTTCCCAAATGTGGCCACTATCCCATGGGGTCAGCGTGGAGAAAAAGTAACTCGTGCAGTCCAGAACCCTGCCCAAAGAACTTGATGGAGCAAAAGTCCTTGTCCCAGCCGCAGGCCCTCTGGGGGCATGGGGCCCGCCCTCCATATCCTACTCCAAGTTAAGCTCTACCCTACTTTGCCTCTGTCCCCAAAGGCAGGCACAGGAGGCAGAGTTTCCGGATAACCCCCTCTCCCCCTTTCCCAGGGCTCACAGCTGTCTGCAGGCAGTTACACTGACTGTCCAGAGTTTGGAAATTAAATAGCTCAGGAACCCCTCTTTTCCCTCTTCCTTGGGGAGGGGGGCAGCGCCCCGCACAATGCCAGGCCCCTCAGAAGCATATTATGGTGGTGGAGAAGGCTGCAAGGTTCTAATCCAGTTCCTCCCCTTACTAGCTGTGTGGCCTTGTATGAACGACTCCACCTCTCTGAGCTTGTTGAAACACAAAATGAAATCTGCGTAGATTATATGTCTATAAATAGAGAGAGACTGTATCCATCTATGAGACTAGTGAGAGTTTATATATGATAACCATGAGAGGATTCTCCCTATATATAGACTATATATATATTTTTTAATATATTATATATTTAATATAATATAATATAATATAATATAATATATATATAGCCTACAATACACGTGTATTAGTTCATTTCTAGAAAGAATGTGGTTGCATGTTGTGAAGTTTCTGTAACTGCAGTGCATCTTGGACGTTCATGAATGTGGTAATGTGCTTTCCATCACTTTCCCTCAAACAAAGCTGTTATTGAATCAAAGCGTATTCCCCTAATTAGCGATCCCTTAGAATCAAGGAAATCTGGCACAATGCCTGGGAAATATGAAGTGGCCAAGAGCTGTGGGCTATTGTTTAGAAGGTGTTCTAGAAACACCAAAAGCTTGACTGTAAAGAGAAGAGGTCAAACAGAAATGAAACAGAAACTCCACTGGCAAGGAAAGCAGTGGGGAAAAGCCTGGAAAACAAAGCTGGGAGCCCACCACCGAACAGGCTCTAAGTTGGCTGCCGAGCCACTCTCTTGGCAGGTTGCATCTGTCAAAGAGAGTGCAGGGCGCTTGCTCGGCTACCCGCGGAGGGAGACACCAGGGGCAGGAATGCTGCCCTCAAGGGGGCAGGTTGAGGGAAGCGATAAGGTGCGGGAGGCGTGCTCTAAATGCCGCAGCGCTGGTAAGAGTGGTGCAGAGGCCCACGTGCGGTGCAGAGGGCTCCTGCTCCAGGCAAGCAGGCGAAAGGTTCTATAAACCTGCCGCGGGGGATTCTCAGGTTAAACCCCACCCAGACCCCACAGGGGGTTGCAAGGGGAGGAGCCAGCCCTTTGGCAGCGGCCAAAAAAAAAAAAAAAACCAAATACCCAGGAAAAGGGGCCTGGGACCTCAGAATGCAGATTTGTCCAGCTCCCCGGAGGGAAAAAGGAGGGCGGCCTCGGACACCCAGAGTCGGGCCTCCAGGCACCGCCCCGCCCCTAGGGGGGAGTCAGGGGTGGGGGGGTCGCGCCGGGAGCTGGGAGCTCACCTGCTTTTCTTCTCCGCCTCTCCAGCGTGCCTGCCCCTCCACATCCCCATTCTTGCCATGGCTCCTGGAGAGAAGATCAAAGCCAAAATCAAGAAGAATCTGCCGGTGCGGGGGCCCCAGGCGCCCACAATCAAAGAGCTGATGCGGTGGTACTGTCTGAACACCAACACCCACGGCTGTCGCCGCATCGTGGTGTCCCGCGGCCGCCTGCGGCGCCTGCTCTGGATTCTGTTCACACTCACTGCCGTGGCCCTGATCTTCTGGCAGTGTGCTCTCCTCGTGGCCTCCTTCTACACCGTCTCTGTCTCCATCAAAGTCCACTTCCAGAAGCTGGATTTTCCTGCTGTCACCATCTGCAACATCAACCCTTACAAGTAAGAGGCAGGAGCAGGGCCCTGGGGGGTGGGGGCCGCAGCCCCTCTCCAAGGTACTAAGGCGCCAGCCAGGCCGCAGACACGCTTTTTAGAAATCTGAATTCCTTGCCAAACTTGGTAAACTCCCTCTCCCGGGTTCTAAATCTGTACCAAGTTTTCTATCAGCTGCTCCTGAGGAGGGACTAGTTCAAGGATGTACAGGAGGGGGAGGCGGCAGGAGTCAGTTTCACTTGGAGGTAGCCCTGGTATGGGCTAGGCCTGTCCCCCAGCCCCGGCACCTGAGTGCGTGGACCCACAGGAGCACACACACACAGCCCCACAGCCCCATTTAGCCATTTCCCGGGAGCCCTGTAAGCTTACACTCTCCCCAAAATGTGAGCGGGAGGCTGACTCAGAAGTGACACCCAGATGACTTCCGGAAGCATCTCAGCGGCCCCAAACCCTCATCTGAGGGAACCCAGCCCCACTAATTGAGATCGCCAGGCTCTGCGCAGGATCAACCCTTGGTCCTGCCCTATTGTCTGCCACGGGGCCTGCTCTTAAATGGGTCACTGGAATCCTGCTCAGGATGATTGAAAACTGATCTGCGAGGCAGGTCTGAATCCGGCAGAATTTGTCCGAGCAGGTGTGGGTGTGGAGAGAAGGGAGGAGCAGGGGAGGAAGAGTATCAAAGGAAACCAACTGGGCAAAATCAAAATCAGGTCCAAGACTCATTCTCTACCTCACAGTCTGTTGGTCCCTCCCTCTGTTCCGTCTGTCGCTTATTCCATAATCAGACGAGCGGCCATGCAGTGTGCTAGAGTCGAGGCCACGGACCTGAACAACCCGACAGTCTTTGTCTTAATGGAGCTAAGTCGTAGTGGAGAAGCGAAATATTAACAAATATAATTCCACTAAAAACTTAATAGTGAATGTTTGCACACACACACACACACACAGAGACACGGGATAAACTCAGAATCTCGGCAACACTCCCATTTCACAGATGAGAAAACGGAGACACAAAGAGGCTAAAATAACGGGTCCAAGGTCACAAATCCAGGGCCCGGATGGGGAACTGGACCCCCATGTGGTTTGGCTCTGGAGTCTGTACACTCGGTCACCATGCTGTGTCACCAAGTCAGAGAGCAAGGGGTAGAGAGAGGCGAGATGAGGCAGTGAGGAGGGAGACCAGGACTATGTGTCTTATGAAAATTTAAAGATGGGGTTGTGCTTCACGCAGTCACATCCCGTGTCACTCTTCTTGTTCTTTGGGGGTTGTTAAGGGGACGGTTCTACCTCTCTTCCCCCTCCCGGCACTGATTCAAGGGGAATTCGTGGGCAGGGCCAAGTGAGCTGAGTGGAGACAGAGCCTGTCCCCTGGACAGACTTCTGGTTAGCAGGTGTTGTCTGCACTGTAATTGTCCGTGGCTGGTTTATGGGAGGCACCTGATAGTCACCACTCCAGAAATGCTGGTTGGGGCAAACTCACCAACACACCCTGAGAGCAAGCAGATGGTAGTGGCAGAAATGCAGCCATAAGAAGTCACGCAAGGGTCACCCGGGAGCCTGTCACCGTTTACTTAAGCCAACAGTCACTTTGGATGGGGCAAATCGGAAAAGCCTTGGTCTCCTTGGCCAAGGAGGCAGGAGGGAGTGGGCCCAGGGCTGTCCCACATTGACGGGAAGTGGAGGGCAGAAGGGCCAGCACTCTGTTGGGGGAGCTTGCCTTTTCCCTGAAGCCTCCTTCTCACCTTGCCAGGTACAGTGTGGTGCGGGACCTTCTAGCTGACCTGGAACAGGAGACCAGAGTGGCCTTGAAGACCCTGTATGGCTTTCCGGAGAATACGTCTCGAAGACGCCGAGAGGCAGAGTCCTGGAATTCGGATGGGCCCAAATTCCTCAGACTGGTCCCACTGATGGCTTTCAGTCAGGATGAGACCGGCGAGGTCAGGGACTTCCTCACGGGGCGGAAGCGGAAGTTCAGCGGGCGCATCGTTCACAAGGCGTCAGATGCCATGCACGTCCACGGGTCTAAGGAGGTGGTGGGATTCCGACTGGTGAGATGCACGTCCTCACAGCTGGGGGGCATGGGAGCGGCTGGAGATAGTGGGTCCGGGAAGGTTTCTCCTTTGCCACTGTCTCTGTGGTCCTGTCCAAAGAAATACAACAAGCTCAGGGTGAATTTTCCGCAAGCAACTGAAACTGACTCGGGCAATACTAAGCAGGAAAAAAAAAAAAATGTCTTAGAAAGGGACCAGTAGCTCATGGAAGCCTCTCAAAGGACAGGAAGTAGCGACGACCCAGGGATCTAGGTGGCAAGAAATGCTGGAGTCATTTCACATTATGGCTCTGGATTAAATAAACTTCAATTATTTTCAGGCTTTTTGCTAACCCATCCATAAAGACGATTCAAGTCCCATCTTGGGACTATGTGACTGGCCAAGTTTGGGTCGCCTAATGGCTAACAGCGGGTGAGGCATCATGGTGGACAGTCTCATCAGGCTGTACCCAATAGGGGAAAGGACATTCCACCAAAACAAAATTAGGGTGCAGAACCCTGAAGGAACAAAATAGATAACAAGGAGCGGAAATGGCCGATGATCCCTGCAGTACCTGCCTTTGTGAGCGGCCCCTGAGGATGCAGCCATTCACCAAAATTGAATTCCATTAGTGTCCTGGGCAAAGTCAACCCACCACCCTATCTCTCCATGCCCCAGACTCCTCTGTGAGATGAGATACCTCCCCTATAACTTAAAGAAGAGGCTTGCCAATTGTGAGACCCCGGCGCACCTTACAATCCTGAAAAAATGGCCCTTTCACTTTTTTTATTTTAAAGGATTTTTAAAATTTTTATTTATTTGACACAGAGAGAGAAAGCGAGAGAGGGAACACAAGCAGGGGGAGTGGGAGAGGGAGAAGCAGACCCCCCACTGAACAGGAAGCCTGATGTGGGGCTCGATCCCAGGACCCTGAGGATCATGACCCGAGCCGAAGGCAGCCGCTTCAACAGCTGAGCCACCCAGGCGCCCCTGGCCCTTTCTCTTAAGCACCGAGCCTTTTCAAAGTCTTCCTGGGTATTTTGCTGAGATACCCACCCCGTCATCCCTGAGAGCCAGATCAGGCATTTGAGAATTTCCAAGCTCTGTGTGACGAGAACATCTGAAACATACTACCGTCTCCCTATAAGGCTCTCATTATTTTATATTTCAAATGTGGGTCCTCCCAACTACTCTCTGAGGTTGGGAAGGATGATGTTTTAGCCAACATCTGGCAAGTGCAGTAATGGAGCCGTAACGTCTTGCCCAAGATCCTGCAGAGAAATCGTGCTGGAGTCTGGGCAAGCATCCAGATTTCTAGACTGCTGAGCTAATAGGAAATGGCTAGAGGTGTGTGGGAGGTCAGCAGCAATAATCAGCCGTGGCCTCGCTATCTGGAGATGCTAAGGAAACTGGTTTTTCTTCTTATCTGGTAAGCAGTCACAGGAAGTCGTGACCGTGAGACTCTGTCCTGCTCTCGGCCCCTTCTTGGTCCTTGAGGCCGATCTCCCTCAGCCCCTAGAAGTAAGAGGAAGCCCACCCTTGCTTCAGGCGCCCCTTCCCGCTCGCCCCGAGTGTCTGGTCTAGAGTCCCAGTTCCTCATCCTCACCGTCCTGCGGAAGGCGCGTGCTGGTGCCGATGGCTTCAGCGCACTCTCTTCTTCACAGTGCTCAAATGACACGTCCCACTGTGCCCTCTACAACTTCAGCTCAGGCATCAATGCCATCCAGGAGTGGTACAAGCTCCACTACATGAACATCATGGCGCAGGTCCCTCTGGAGAAGAAGATCAACATGAGCTACTCTGCCGAGGAGCTGCTGGTCACCTGCCTGTTTGACGGGGTGTCTTGCGATGCCAGGTCAGGAGAGGGGTCCACTCCCTTGGCTTTGAGCCCCAGGCCTGCACCTGCAGCTCTGCGAGGGAGGGTCTGGGAGTAGAAGATGCTCTTCTCACTGTCCCTGCCCTTTGGAAAACAGCTGACGTGGGAGCCAGGCTCTAGAGTCAGTGAGGAAGACAGAAATGGCACAGAGCCAAAATATCCTTGAACTCATTAAATTACTCATAAACATTTTTTTACTTTTTTATAAGATTTTTATTTATTTGACAGAGAGAGAGAGATCACAAGTAGGCAGAGAAGCAGGCAGAGAGAGAGGAGGAAACAGGCTCCCCACTGAGCAGAGAGCCCAATGTGGGGCTTGATCCCAGGACTCTGAGATCATGACCTGAGCCGAAGGCAGAGGCTTTAACCCACTGAGCCACCCAGGCGCCCTTAAATTACTCATAAAAACAGAGTGGTTGATGGTCTATGTATAACCTTGGATGCTACCATCATACACACCAGTGATGGAGAACGCCTGAGCTAGCACAGAGGAAGAAACAGTTAGGAAGGAAAGGTGGCAGAGAGAGAGGAAGATGGGTCTACGTCCGGACGGGTGAGCTCCTCCAGCTCTCTGCCTTGAAGTTCACACTCAGACCCCTGGTGGTGACTGAGCAGGGATGGGACATTCTGGAGTGTTCCTGCCTTTCCAGAAGGCTTACTTCATTCTATGTCAACACGAACCCTTTCTGTATGGAAGTAGCTATATTGGTCCTTTTGAAGCTGAGTGATTGGAACCGTGTTCGCCTGAGGGGTGGGTTCTCAAGCCAGCGGGTGATGATGTGCTACCTTCTCCGGAGGTCATTTCCCGGTACTGGAATGGAAAAAAATGTCAGGTGTTGGCTAAGAAATTCACAAGCCGAGGAATACGAGAGCAGACAAATGACGGAGGAGGGCCGCCTCGAGATGGAGACAGGGATGAGAATATTGAGCGGGAGAACAGAGCAGAGCAGAGTCCCACCTCGGTGTGCCTCGGGCTGGGTGGCGGGCGTGGTCTGTGGCTTCTCAGCCCGAAACGTGGAGAAAGGAAGACATTTTCCATTGCCCATAAAAGAGAGCTGGCCCCATAAGCACGGCCCATCCAGCCTGCAGCTCAGACGCTCGAGGGGCGGCCCCACCACCACAGCGCTTTCTGACCCATGTTCTTCCTCATAGGAACTTCACGCTGTTCCACCATCCAATGTATGGGAATTGCTACACGTTCAACAACAGAGAGAACGAGACTATCCTCAGCACGTCCATGGGGGGCAGCGAATATGGTAAGGAAATCCGCACCAACGGTGAGCACACCGGCAGTGGGACAGCTGGGGTGCCCGAGCGCCTTCCAGAAAGGCTCCGTCTGGCCAGAAAACCAGGGACAGCACTTCCCCCCTGGCCACAGCGTCTCCATTAGCGTCCATGCTGGCTCCTTCTTTCTCAATGTCTATTTTCCTTTCTGACGTCTCCTCTTTACTTGAGAGAGAGAGACAGAGAGCACAGTGACATCGCTGCGGTAAAACCGCTCTGGTTTGAGCTTGGAGCTGGAACGAGTTAACGCAGCGCAGGCAGCCTTCAGATGGGCTTGAACCCAGACGTGCGGAGCAAACACACCTTTACCTTGGTTGAGATAACGCAGTTCTGCACCTCACCGTGTGGCCCCGCGCAAGTGACTGCACAGGGCCAAGTGTCTGCAACGTGGGCATCATAATAACGCGCCTGCTCTGAGGCTATCGGGAGGACTTCCTGTGTGTAGCACTCCCAGTAAGTCCCGGCACACACTGGATGAGTCTGTCCAGGCTGCGTAACAAAATATCACCGGCCGAGAGGCCTGAAAAGCACACATTCATGTTCTCTCGGTTCTGGAGGCGAGGGGCGCAGGGTCAAGATGCCGGTGAATCTGGTTTCTGGGGAGAGCTCTCTTCCTGGCTCGCAGATGGCTGCTTTCCTGCTGTGTCCTCACCTGGCCTTTCCTCTGTGGCACAGAGAGAGGGAGCGCTGGTGTCTCCTCCTATTCCCATAAAGACACCAGTCCTATGCGATCCTGGCTCGCCTTATGACTCCATTTAACCTTAATTACCTCCCTAAAGGCCCTACCCCCAATTCTGTCTCATTACGGGATAGGATTTCAACATACAGATTTAGAGGGAGGGGAACACACGTGAAACAGCCAACAAATGCTGGTTGTGATCGTCATTCCTACTGTAGGTAGTGTTATGACTATTACCACCAGCCCCGGTAATACCATGACGACCTCTAGCCCTGCCACCAGCCCTGCGCAGCTACTATGACTGCTGAAGGGCAGGCAGGGACAGATGGGCCTGGCTTACCCACAAGAGGAATTTGTGTGACGTCCTAAGCAAATCGAACACGATGTGATACACAGGCGCACTCCCCCAAGGAAAGGCAAGGCTTTGTCGTGGAGGAAAACAGTGTGTGGATGCCTGGCCTTTGCGTCTGTGTGATGCGTATTCTTACCAAGACTGCAAGAAACCGTAACTCAGGACACATACTCTGGTGGAAAGGAGGAGTCTGGGAACTGGGAGCTAAGAGTTGTAGAGGCCTAGTTCTGCTACCTATGTGCTGTGTGACCTTGAGCAAATCACTTGACTGCTCTGGGCTTCAGAGCCTTTATTTGCAAATGGAAGAAGTCAGAATGAACTCTCAAAATTTTCTTTTTCCTTTATTTTCCTTTGTTCTTTTTTTTTTTTTTAAAGATTTTGCTTATTTAAAAAAAAAAATCTTGTTTATTCATTTAAGGGAGAGAGAGAGCACAAGCAGGGGGAGCAGCAGAGGGAGAGGGAGAAGCAAGCAAGCTCCCTGCTGAGCAGGGAGCCTGATGAGGGGCTCCATTTCAGGACCCTGAGATCATGACCTGAACTGAAGGCACATACTTCACCGACTGAGCCACCCAGGCAACCCCCTGAACTCCCAAAGTTTTCTATTTTGGATCCATATAGGCCCTGCTCATTTGCTCAGTCATTCATTTAACACTTATTGAGTACCTGCTGTTTGCTAGGTCCTCTTCCAGGCGTCAGAGACACTACAGTGTCTCTGCTTCCAGGAAGCTTGAATGACAGTGGGGAGAGACAAGGAACAAATGAATGAACAAACACAGAGACATGTTCTGCTTATAAATCCTAATGAGGGCAATAAGGAAAATCAAGGAATGAAAGGGAAAGGGGGTGCTGGGGTCAGGATGGGGGTTTTATTTCAAATAAGGAGGCACATGTGACAAGAGTTGGTCAGGGGTGAGAAGATCTATAGAAGAGCATTTGGGGCACTAACAAGTACAAAAACCCTGAGGAAATGAATTTGACGTGCCCTAGAAGCTCTAGAAGTCCAGTGTGCCAGGAGCCTCTTGAGAGAGCAGGGAGGGGGACCAGGGGGGAAACAGAGGCAGGGCTGCATCACTATAGGGGCGACAGCCACAGTCAGGTTTATGGATTTTATTTCGTGGGATTCCCATATATCCAACGAGATGCCACTGAAGGGTTTCAGGCAAGGGAGTGACCTGATCGGATTTCCAATTTTACTTTTTCAAAATTTTGAAAAGATGTATTCATCTGTCTGAGAGAAAGAGGCAGAAGGGCAGAGGGAGAGAAAGTCTCAAGCAGACTCCCTGCTGAGCTCAGAGCCCAACGCTGGGTTCGATCTCCTGACCCTGAGATCATGACCGGAGCCGAAACCAAGAGTCAGATGCCCAAGTGACTGTGCCATCCAATTTCCCAAGATCCCTCTGGCTGCTGGGTGCAAGGGTAGGAACCAGAGTAGGGAGAGAAGTTAGACCAGTGATCAAATAGCCCATTAGTGCTTTTCTATAAGGGTTTCAGCAGACACAGCCCTGCACGTCCCTTTGGATACTGTGCAGAATGCCCCATTTCAAAGGACCATGAGGAGCTGCACATCTCGGGCAGGGTCACAGCTCCTTTATTGCTCAGCAGAACTGTGGCAGTGACACTGTTGGGGGGCACACAGCAGTGAGCAAGTTGGGCACCAGCCCTCCACCCGTCTTCTCCACGAAGTTCTGGTCTAGCCCTGTGCACCTTCTGTGTGTTGAAAATGCCTGCGTCTTGATCTGGAGCCTCCCAAAGTAGCTGGAGAGGTAGGCTCCTGCCGGGGAATGTTTACCAAGCCTTTGACCACAGTGGCCTTTTGTCTTCCCAGGGCTTCAGGTCATCTTGAACTTAAACGAAGAGGAGTACAACCCCTTCCTGGTGTCCTCCAGTGGGGCGAAGGTGATTGTCCACCGACAGGATGAATACCCCTTCATCGAGGACGTGGGGACAGAGATCGAGCCTGCCATGGCCACTTCCATAGGGATGCACCTGGTAAGAGAATGATGTTCTGACCTTTGTAGGGGTGGCAAGGAGAACAGATCTCTTTTCTCAAGGATAACCAATAAGGTACAGCTTATGGAAAAGTGTATTGGTTTCGAGAGGAAGCAGAGTCCTGAATTTGCTAAAACGTCCCACAGTCGTCATTCCAGCGGTTCTCCTGCAGGCTGTTTTTGTATCTCCTGCATGGTTAACGAGGCCACAGGATGCCATTCTGGGTAAGAACTGAAGGAACCTTGCTTGTTGCAAAGACAGACACTAGCAGTTATGGAAGCTGTGCTGGGACCAAAGCATCAGACGCTATATTTGTCACTAACATAAATAGAGCAGATGAACACCTTTCTTTCTGGGCCACCTAAATGTGTATGAGGCATGTAAGCCACTCCTTAGTGGCTAATGGAAAGTCACTGGGCCATCGGAGCTCTGTTTAGCCAATCATACTTCCATCGGTTTCACCTCATTCACGAAGAACCTCTTTCTCCCTCAACTCTTTGACCTTCTCTGACCTCAGTGGATTCTAAAAACAGTCATAACCTGTCAACAGAAGCACATCGGGGCTGTAGACTCGAATCCCTGAGTCAACGATGCCCAATAGGAACAGAAGGACAAGGAGAGGGGTGTGCCCTGGACACTCCACTAATGCAATCTTCCTGTTTGAAGGACTGAGGTCTTTTTTTTTTTTTTTAAAGATTTTATTTATTTATTCGACAGACAGAGGTCACAAGCAGGCAGAGAGAGAGGGGGAAGCAGCCTCCCCACCAAGCAGAGAGCCTGACTTGGGGCTCTATCCCAGGACCCTGGGACCATGACCCGAGCCAAAGGCAGAGGCTCTAACCCACTGAGCCACCCAGGCGCCTCATGAACTGAGGACTTTTTATGTCAGTAACTCTCCACCTTTTGCCTTCCTCTGTCCTCCAGAGCCATGGTTTCCAAACATGACTGATCGTGGGACTCAGATCCACTGAATCAGAATCTCTGAGAGACGAGCCCAGGTTCTGGGTTTTTACCAAAAAACTGATTGTTCAATCTTCAGTTGTTCAAGTGACTATTCAAGACGCAGAAAACCCAGGAACCTCAGCTTTAGAAAGCTGAGTAGTTCAACATGAGAGGGGAAGTAAAGTGTGTCTTCCTAAGGGAAGGTAAAGTTAGAATGAGAAAAGCTTTAGCAAAGCCATAAATGACGGCTTCGTACTGGGTTATAAAGTGAAATAGTGAGCACGGGGCTCACCACCCATTATTTATCCACTCAACAAGCATTTTCTGAGCGTCTTTATATGCTGGACGCTGGGACCATATCAGAGCGTAAGACACTCACTGTCTTTTTGGAGCTTAGAGTCTAGCAGAGAGGATCAATCACAAACAAAAAATTGCACAAGTGATTAATTATAATCATCATCTGTGCTACCAAGGAGAAATGCAGGATGCATGGGAATCTATCGTGGGGCTGACTGACCTACGGCTTCCAATGGGGGGAAATAGCAAGTGCAAGGGTTGCTTTCCGAAGGAAGCAATATTTAAGTTGAGACAGCTGAGATGATGAACTCAGTACATGGTGACAGTCCAGAGGAAATCTGTGGCTTCTGTGTCCCCATCAAGTGGGACAATCCTGGACAAGAGAAACAATCAAGATGGTTACCTGGAACCTGGGGGCTCTCGGGAGGCACATTCCAATGTGGGAGGTTTGTTTCAAGACCGGAAGTGTTGTGGGATTGTGGGAATACAGATTGCTCCTCCCCCCACAAATAATCCTGAGCCCCAAGCTATGAAACGGTGGCTTGGAAAGACTTTGGGGTACCTCTTAAGGATCTGGGTCATCGATTGTTCTCTTCACCAGGATTGCAAAACTCCCAAATCAGAATAGTGAACATTTTCACCCAACATTGCCCACGCAGTTTTACCTGCACCCTGAACAAGAACTTGGGATTCGCAGTACATCCTCTCCTTTAAGAAATTTTTATTACCTATCCTTTCACCCTCTTGTCCCTTTCTGCCCCTTACGGTGTCTGCAGGCTTGGGCGAGAGAATCAAGAGCTTGGAGAAGTGTAAGAACTGAGGAATTCTGCCCTCTGATTTCCTTCTCTGAGCTTAGAAACACCCACCACTTTGTTAAGCAAACATTTTCTTAAACAACGGTGGGTAAACAAAGACAGAGGTGGGTTTTCTGCTGTACCTAATTTGAGATGTAGAAAACCAAAGTGACAGAGCAGGGTCAGTCAGCTCTCCTTCAGATTTACGAGCATTTGGAACAACAAAAAGTAATCTTAGGGATTATTAAGAGGTCAACACGGGGTTACTAAGAATAAGTCCAAACAAACTAGACTTCCTTCCTTCCTTATTTATTTTCTGTTTACTTATTTTTCTCAATAGGCATGTTAAGCTGGTAGACGCAATCAGTTGGTTAAAAATGTTCCTTCGTTTAGTGAGGGACTTTGTGTCCAAAACACTGGAAATTCAGAGATGAATACAACAGAACACCTGCCTTTAGAGATCTTATCTTTAAGACCACAGGGCTTTGCAATACAGTGACCAGCTCCGTGGGAACAGAGACATTCTGTCTCGTTACCAGGCTCAGTTCTTAGAACACAGTAGATGCTCAGTAACTACTGTTGGATGGGTAGGTGGATGTATGGACAGTTGTACAGATGGTGGGGAGCTGCTGAAGCTGAAGGCTTCCTAGCTGATAGATTCTTGAAGGACAAGTGTCAGGCAAGTAGTTTCAGGACGGGCTAATGAAAGCCAAGGGCAAAGCAGTGACAAAGGAGTCACAGGAAGTATTTTAAGCTGAATAGTGAAACTTCCTGAGAAATCTCTTTGGTTGAAGTGCAGTCAAGATAAAGTAATCGAAATACTGGAGGCAGCGTCTTTACATAATTCCAGAAAGAAGTGGTAAGGCCCTTAGCTGAGGCAGAAGCATAAATGAATGGAGGCATGGAGGCAACAGACTTGAGGGTCAGCCAGGAAAGGCCTCACTAAGAGGGAAGTTAGATTGATGTTTCGGTTTTGGCTTGGGCAGTGGAAGGGGATGGAGGTGCCGGGCTCAGAATTAGGGAATGCAAGAGAAGGGATAAGTTTGTGGGGGAAGATGACCACTTCTGCTTGCGACATACCCAAGTTGTTGGGCCTTTGGGGAATCGGGGTGAAAATGTCCAGAAATGCTATGAACCGGGAGCTCAGGAGAAAAACAGAGGTGGGGATTGGGGCGGGCATCTAGCATAACCCTAGACTTGGAAATAAATGCTGTCACCCAAGACCCGAGACAGAATGCAAATGCGTAAGGGCCGAGCGGAAAGAAAATGGAGAAACAGAAGCAGAGAACGAGAAGCAGAAGCCAGAAAGAACGGGTGGCAGATAAATCAAAGAAGAGAGCTTCAAGGAAAGTGTGAACCAATGTGCCAAATGCAGCTGAGAGGTCCGTCAAGAGAAAGGGCAAAAGGTGCTGTCTGGGTTTGGTAACCAAGAGATCACTGGCGGTTTTTGCCAGAGCAGTTTTCAGCAGAAGAAGTGGAACAGAAACCAAAGTACAATGAGCCGGATCATGAATGAGACATGAGGAAGTGGGCAAGGGCAGACAGCTCACCCAGGGTGGTGCGCAGCCGGGTCTTGGAGAGAGCGCAGACTTCACTACCACTGCAAACCCTCCTGTTCGTTTTTATCTCAAAACGCGCACACACCTCTTTTCGCAAGCATATGCATAACTGGGCTTACCTGCCCAGCTTTGTACAATGGTTGTGTAATCTCCATGTCTTAGTTACCTCATCTGTGAAACGGGGAAGATAACAATAACGTGACTTTATAGGCTAATGAACACTCAATGAGTTGGTTCACATGAAGCACTTGGAAGAGCGCTTCGTATGTAGTAAGCGTTCCAAAAATACCGGCTGTCACTGCACTCTTATTTTTAAGAAAAGGAATGTGACAGAAAGGAAAAGTAAGTGTGAAGCGAAAAGAGGGGTTAGGAAAGATTTTCTTATCCTTGGTGACACTCTCCTTCTTTATGAGATGTTGCCTTGGCTTCCATCTATGTAGAAAAAGTGCTCGTTGGGTGCCGTATGTGTTGCAAATATCTTTCCCAGTTTGTGCTTTCCTTTCGCTTTTCTTTATTCCCCTGTTTCATATGCAAACATTTCAGATGTTTACATAGTCAAAATCTTTGTCTTCTTCTTCAGCCTTTACGTTTTTTGAGGTTTGTTCTTCCTTGAGATCATATACTGAACTGAGTTGCCTTCCAGTTATTTTATTATTTCAATTAATACCTTAATCCACTGGAATGTTTTTTTTCTGCAGGACGTGAAGTAGAGATAGAATTCACTACTTCCTCCAAAGAGTCAACAGTAGTCCTAACTTCATATATGGAGTCATTATTTTTCTTTCCTCCATTGATTAAAAGTATAAACTTTGCCATGCACAAATAAATCTTATAACTTTTATATATATAAAAACCGAACAGAAGCAAAAAGAGACCCTCCGTAATCCCATCTGTAATCCGTAAACCATCCATAATTCCATCTAGAACATCATGCTGCCCTCTGGTCTTCTCCCTGGCACAGTTCATACCTATAAAGAAGTGAGCGGAGGGGCACCTGGGTGGCCCAGAGAGTTAAGTGTCTGACTTTGGCTCAGGTCATGAACTCAGGGTCCCGGAATCGACCCCGCTGAGCGGGGAGTCTGCTTGTTCCTCTGCACCCCCCCACCCCGCCCATGCTCTCTTTCTTTCTCTCTCTCTAATAAATTAATGAAATCTAAGAAGCTGAGGATTCCTGTGCAAATGTCAGCCTCCCCCAGGATTCTAAGGAAGCAGATAAGATCTGGTTTGATAAAAATGGGCCCTCTTGCCCACATGTATACTCACAGAGACTTAATCACGCCTTCATACACCCATGCATGCACGCGCGCACACACCCGTCTCGCACGTACACATGTACGCACCATGTGTATATGTGTGTGTATACACACATGTATACACTGTGTGTATATGTGTGGGAGCACACAGGTGTGCTCATATACACAAAACTTGCTTCTGTTCACATACATATATATCCATTCTCATTTCTGTGTCCCCAGGGGTCAGGGGCAGATCAGCGATTCTGAAAAACTGATGGTGGAGGGGAGAGAGAGAAGGGGAAGAGGGGCAGGAGGGAGAGAAGAAGAGTGCCCGCCCCACCCTCACCCCTCCCCACCCCGCCCTCCGTGCTTTAGGAAGCCACCTGAACACCCCACCGGCTCTGAGTTCAATACGCTCCTTACAGTGAACTCAAATGCATGAAAGTCAAAAGATGGTTTCTCACGATCAGTTCCTCACGACTCTGCAAGTGGCCCATGGCGTGGTCCTCAAAATAGACAGAGCTCTGGCCACCTTTGCCAGCTGCGGCCTCTCCAGGTAGACAGACCCTGTTACTTAGATGCCGGGGTCTTGAACTCCCTGCCCCATGCCCGCCCCAGGCAAGTAGAGCCTGTAGTCACCGCCACACACTGGGCTCTGGGACAGCTGGGCAGGACTCGGGGACTTGAAGGAACATCTGCCCAGGGAGCCTGAAGCTTGGGGGGAAGCTCAGGGCGGCACTGAGTTGAAGTGCCCTCCAGGGAAGCCACAGTCAGCACCTTCGCACCCCAGGGCCCAGCCTACCCTGGCATGTTCTAGAGACTCTAAACTTGTTAGCCCATCCAGCTAGTGGAGAAATGAAATAAGTCTGTTTATTTTGTACCGACAAGGAAAGATACTCCCTCTATTGTTAGTGAGAAGGCGAAGGGAATGTACGAGAACGTGTCTGCCTGTCCACTTGTCTCTGTATCTGAGACCAGGTCTACTCCTCCCCTAGGAAAGCAGGAGGCCGGGGCGCCTGCGTGGCTCAGTGGGTTAAGGCCTCTGCCTTCAGCTCAGGTCATGATCCCAGGGTCTTGGGAGCCTGCTTCCCTTCCTTTCTCTCTGCCTGCCTCTCTGCCTACTTGTGATCTCTGTCTAGTAAATAAATAAAATCTTAAAAAAAAAAAAAAAAGACAGGAGACACACGGTTGCTTTCCCCTTTGCTTCTATTGCTTAAATGTTTTAAAATGGGCACCGGTCATCGCCCTTGAGGTCCCCGCAATTAACTGAGGGAGATGGATGGTCACCAGATGGATGACAATGCAAACACAAGGAGGGTTCAGCTACTTGAGATGTCTGCATTTTCCACCTAGCTCAAACTCCTTGATTCCGCCAACCCCATTATCTTTCTCCAGATTTCTCAGCCTGACACAGGAGGCTGCCATGACTCGGCCTTGGCCTCCCCTCTGGCTTCATCTTTCTCGTGTTGCCTTCCTGCCACCCTCGTCCTACCCTCCGTCAGCCTTTGCTGTTCCTTCTGCCTTATCCCCTTCCTCCACTTCTTAGCAAATCCAGCTCTTTCTTGCCACTCCCTGCTGGGCCAGCATGTCCCTTTCTCAAAGGCGTCTTCCTCAATCACTCTGGGGAAGACTGTGCCCCTCCCCCCAAGCCCTCCAGTCCCCCTTCCCAGTTCGATCACTGGCCATAATTATCCAAAATTATCTTGTGCATTTATTTGCCTTTTGGCTGTCTGTCTACCCCACTGGAAAAGTCAGCTCCGTGAGAGCAGGGAGCTTGTCTCTGCTGATCGTTGTTGAGTCCACAGTGCCTAGAATAGCCCCAGGCACCTCTTAGGTGCTCAAGAAATATTTGTTAAATAAATGACTAAATGCTCAGCTCCCAGGGATTCCCCCCGCCCGAATCCTGGGACAGGGTAAGACTGAATGTATGCTGCTGTGATTCCAGACGGAGTCCTTCAAGCTGAGCGAGCCCTACAGCCAGTGCACCGAGGACGGGAGCGACGTGCCCATCAGTAATATCTACAACGCGGCATATTCCCTCCAGGTATGGGCGGGAGGGGGCGCGCAGCCCTGGGTTGTGGCTCGGACACAGGAGACAGTTATCTACAGGCTGGGGTGTGTCCGGGACCAGGAACTCTGGTGATAATTCCTGGGGTTCATCCAAAGACCTCAAGAACAAACAACACCAGTTGGTTCCAGTCCTCTTCAATTCGTCCGTAACCAGAGCTGAATTGATTGAGGTTTGCGGGGAACACAATGTGCAGCCGAGACAGGCCTGCTTCCTAAGTAGGCTTTGCCAGGTGAGGGACGGGAGAGAAGCAGTCTGGGAGAGGTGTTGGCTGAGAGGTCAGGAGCCTGGTTTCTGGGCCCCTCGTGCCCCTCGCTCGCCGATTTCCTCGGACAAGTGATGTCATTGTCGGCAATCACCCGGGGAGGTAGGATTGGGTCTGGGGCAGCAAACTGGCAACTCCCAGGCCCCTTCCAGGCTGCACACCTAGTTTTCTTCCGGCCTGGATGGTGTTTAAAAGTCAGGGAATTTCATAAGAAAACCCAGATTTCCAGCTTCTCTTGAAAAACAAGATCTGGCAACATTAGGCCCATAGCCCGGCAGTGTAAACAGCGGGCGGAGCTGCCCCGGTCAAGGACGCATGTGTTCTCATCCCCCCTAGTCCCCACCGGCCCCAAAAGCATTTGGGTTTGCAACCCCGAGCGCGATCATCCGTTATGCCTTCTCTTACAATTCTGGGAGTGTACAGCCCCCCTCCTCCTGGGATGCTCACAGTTCATGAAAATCACCCCAGAAGAATAAAAAAGAGTGGGTATTCCTACGTCCCGAGTCCTCTAGCTTACCTCGGAGCTGAGCATGGTAGGAATGCTAAGTGAAAAGAGACTGTTAGTTAAAGAATGTCTACTTATACTAGAAATACAATCAAACTGACTTCAAGACCAAAAGGAAACATTGGAAAGACACTCCTGGATAATATTTAGTGAGAGGCTACCATGTACCAACGCCTTACATATGGCAATGCATTTCGTGCTCACAACAACCTCCTGAAGTAGGTACTGCTATACTTCAACCGTGAAGAAACCAGAGCATCAGAGAAGTTAAGGAACTTGCCTGAGGTCACACAGCTGGGGTGTGGCAAATCTGGGATTTGGACAGGAGTAGCCTGCCTGCGGAGTCCTCCTCCTGAGCTTGTACGCTACAAGCTTTGTTGACACGCCGGGAGCTTATGGTCCCTAAGAATCCAGCGTGGAAGGACTGGTTGAGAACAGAAAAGTTAGGGACTCTGTTTCCATTTCTTGGCTTCTGCTCTGATCTGATGTCCCCCACTCCCTTGTGTCAGCACTCAAGTGACTGAGAAAGGACCACCCAAGACCTGGCCCCAGCTCAGCCTGTTCTCCACCTCTTGGTTAATCTGAATGCTCATTTTTCTACCCCGGGTCCCTTTGACTCCAGGGCCACCCCCGGCCTGGTCCCCTGTGCCACAGGGGCATAATTATGCGGTCCGCCGAGGCTGCAGGAAGCCGGCCCCCTGGATGCAGGTGGTGCAGGCGTCCGTGTGCAAGGTGAAGGGAACCTCTGGGTCTTGTCTTTCAGATCTGCCTTCACTCATGCTTCCAGACGAAGATGGTGGAGAAATGCGGGTGCGCACAGTACAGCCAGCCTCTGCCTCCAGCAGCCAACTACTGCAACTACCAGCAGCACCCCAACTGGAGTGAGTGAGACCCGCCGCCGCAGGAGGGGGGAGGTCCCTCAGCCTCAGCACCAGCCTGTGTAGGGCCTTTTGCAGGTGGGAGGTAGAGAGAGATCAGAAGCAGGGTTTTACTCCTGTCCTCAAACCTGGCTTGAATTCCACTCTCCGATTAAGGACCCAAGGTTGAACCCCAGCCTGTGCTGAGAGGCTGGCCACCTCTGTCAGCTCCAAGAGGCAGGAACTACAGATGGAACCCTTCACGGAACAGATAACTGAGGCTCGGGGTGGTTAAGCAACTTGTCCAAGGTCACACAGCCTGGGAGTAACAGAGTGAGACTCAAAGCCAGTACGGCTGACCCGACAACATACGTCCTTAACCTCCACAGTATTCTGTCTCTCGACATGACAGAGCAGCGTTTGTCTCCAGAGAACCAGTGTTTGTAGCAAAGGGGAGGAGAAATCACTACAAGGAGACTCTGAGGGCCCCATGGGTGACCCCCCTGGAAAAGCACAGCGGCCCCAAAGCTCATACTGCCCTCTGCCTCGTCCCCCAGTGTACTGCTATTACGAGCTTCACCAAGCCTTCGTCCGGGAGGAGCTGGGCTGCCAGGCCGTGTGCCGGGAAGCCTGCAGGTGAGTGGGCCTGGCAGGACGCGGCACCCAGGGCTGGGCCGGGCTGGGCCGCCCACACTCACTCTGTGCCCCTTCCCCCTTAGCTTTAAGGAGTGGACACTGACCACCAGTCTGGCACAGTGGCCATCCGTGGTTTCCGAGGTAAGTTATGCTGCCCTGTCTTTACCCTCACATCCTCAGCCGGGAGCCTGATGTCCTGCCCGCCTAGGTCCTCCAGCCTCGGGTGGTGGGGGAGGGGAATGCACAGGGGAGGCCCAGGGGCTGGCCCTGGGCTCTCTAGACATCCCCAGATCCCCAGGTCATTCCTTTTTTCTCTATCACAGAAATGGTTGCTACCCGTTCTCACTTGGGACCAAGGCCAGCAAATAAAGAAAAAACTCAACAAGTAAGCAGCCCCCCCACCCCCGTTTCTTCTGCCTCTGCTGGCCCTGGGCCCCGGCCTCCCCACCTGCTTCCTCGCTGCCAAACCCTCTCTTGTTCCTTCACTCGTTCCTTTATTCAACAACTATAAATCAAGCTCGTGTCCAGAGCCAGGCCGTGCGCTGGGCCTGGGGCTCTCAAAGGCTTTGACCAGAACCCGCAGTATGAAAATGGTTTTCCACTGACTATATACATGAGATATAAAAGTCTCATGGAGGGGCACCTGGGTGGCTCAGTGGGTTAAGCCTCTGCCTTCAGCTCAGGTCATGATCTCAGGGTCCTGGGACCGAGCCCCACATCGGGCTCTCTGCTCGGCGCAGAGCCTGCTTCCCCTCTTTCTCTGCCTGCCTCTGCCTAATTGTGATCTCTCTCTCTCTCTCTCTCTCCCTGGCAAATAAAATAAAATCTAAAAAAAAAAAAAAAAAAAATCTAAAAAAAAAAAAAGGCTCACGGAACAGCATTTCCTTACGATTTGCCAAGCACTCGGGCTGATCTTCAGCACTGCAAGCTGGTGCAGCCAACCCAGCTGTTCATATCCACCCCAGTGCGGCGCCGTTCGGAATGATTAGTGCTTATATCAGTTGACAAAGAGTTTGAACATCTCTGTGGCTGCAATTGGTATTTCTTATCCTATTTTGCTTTGTCAAAGGCACTGGTCATGGCCTAGGAAATTGATTTCATGGCTTCCTGACAGATCTTGACCCAGGTGGAAAAACACTTCTCAGAGCTATGCAGCTCCTGATCCCACTTATATTTTCCATGTCAACATTCGCTTCCAAGAGAGCTTTAGCAAAAATCAGCCAGGCCAGAGTTCAGGGAGCCCAGGGGATGGAGACGAAGGTGTGAGATAGGGTGTACGTGACCGCGAATCTCTCTGGGCCCTTCTCATCTCCACAGGACCCAGTCCTGGGCCTGGCCCCCATGGAGGTCGGCCTCCAACATTTATTGAATATCCACTAGGTGCCAGGTGTTGGGGGGTGACAAGATGACTGAGCAGACAGGGTGCTTACGGTCTAGCCATAAAGATAGACTTTAGCCAAGCCATTGCAGACTCTCAAGCCAAGCATTGCAAGCCACTGACCCCTCGACCAAAGCCAGCTCCAGAAAAGAAACCTGTTACTTCTGGATTTCCTTGAAAGATAAGAAGTTCTGGAAATAGAAAACCTCCGTTCTTCCTGGCACCGAAGAGCTGAGTAACAGCTGCCCCTTTGGAATAAGCATAGGCTGTCCAGTTTGCCACAGTCCTAGCAGGAGGCCATTTAGTACAGGGGCTAACGGCATGGACTTTGAAGCCAGATTCATCCAGGTCTGCGTACTGGATCTGCCAATGACCAGTAGTGCGTTCTTGGGCACGCCCAAGGGTCTTGGGTTCCACATCTATGAAATGTGGGGACGATGAAAACAGAGCTACATGGGGTTGATGTGAGCATCAAACAGGTGAATTCACGTAAGATGCTTGGAATGGTGGGCGGCAACACAGGAAGCGTCCATTAAAGGCTGGCTGTCGTTACGGGTCATTATTATTTCCTTATCCCCAGCCTAGCTCACTCGTGTACATTACCTGTGTGTCCCTTGTACATATTTGAGATTGCAATCAAACAATCGCAACGTCAAGGTTTAATGAAGAACAGGTGCTAGGGGAGCATAGCTGGGTGGACTGACTTAGTCTGGAGGGTAGGAAATGGTTCTAGAGGGAACGAATGGCCTGAACAACCAGGCCCAGCTGGAGATGTGCTCTCGGGTACAGAAAGAGCCCTGGGGGACCAGGGAGCTCAGGGCCTGGGCTGTGCTGGGGTCTGGGCAGGACGGAGAGAGTCACACTAAAGCGTTGGTCGTCCGGTAGAATGCAAAGTCATCTAACTCACCTTGGCTCTTTGGACTTTCTGCAGGACAGACTTGGCCAAACTCTTGATATTCTACAAAGACCTGAACCAGCGATCCATCATGGAGAGTCCCGCCAACAGTGTGAGTAGCTTCCTTCTGGAACCTGTCCGGGGTCTGCAAACGTGCCCCTCTGCCCAGATCCAGTTTGCCGGCGATCCATCCTGAGCTGGTAGGGCCGCCATAGGCCAGCCAGGCCTGGGATCAGTGCAGGCAAGAGGAAGAGGGGACAGAAAGCCCTCCAAACCCATTCAGGGCTAGGACTCGCCAGGAGCTCCCTTGGGAAGCGGGGGTCCCTGCATGAGACCAACTTGGGAGGGAGGACCCTCTTCACAATCTGGCTTGGGCTCCCTTGCAGATTGAGATGCTTCTGTCCAACTTCGGGGGCCAGCTGGGCCTGTGGATGAGCTGCTCTGTCGTCTGTGTCATTGAGATCATTGAGGTCTTCTTCATTGACTCCTTCTCTATCATTGCGCGCCACCAGTGGCAGAAGGCCAAGGAGTGGTGGGCCAGGAGGCACGCTCCCCCCGGCCCTCAGGGCCAGGACAACCCAGGCCTCGATATAGATGATGACCTGCCCACTTTTACCTCGGCGTTGCGCCTGCCTCCAGCCCCAGGGACCCAGGTGCCGGGCACACCGCCTCCCAGGTACAATACCTTGCGTTTGGAGAGGGCCTTCTCCGACCAGCTCTCAGACACCCAGATACCAGCTGAGTCCTGAGGCAAGGAGGTGAAGAGAGACGTAGCTAGGAGCCCCGGCCGTGGTCTGAGAACTTAGACCCTGTCTCCTACATGTGGAGGGGACCCTTTGGCACCCCTCTGGGCTTTTCAGAGACAATGACTGAAAGTCTCCTTTGACCAACAACATGGGGCCTGGGGGTGTGCAGCGACCCCCTGGACCCTGCCCAGCCACCCTCACAGCCGTCCACGGCGAGAAAGATCCAGCCGCCCAAACCCCTCACACATCTGCTCCAGAGAGAGATGGGGGTCGAGGAAATGGTGACTGGCCGGCCGATGGCCAGAAGGAAGCCTGACAGAGATCTCACCAGATCTTGAGAGAGAGAGAGACTCCTCCAAAGCCGCAAGCCGGGAGTTTCACCCGCTCCTCCCGCCTGGGCTGGGGCCCAGCCATAGGACGACCCAAAGTAACAAGGGCGGAGAGCCACTGCCTAGTGCCAAAGCCGGGAAGAAGCACCAGCCCCGTCGCTGGGGCTGTTTGCGAATAAACTGTTCTTAGTCTCTGACATTGGGGCAAGGTCTCTCCTCTGTGCCCTCAGGCAGGGAGCTGGCCCAAGGTCCTTGGAGTGTGTGGGGGTGGGGGCCAGTGCAAGGTGGGGGGAGGCCTGGGGCATGACGAGCTCCTCACTCTGGGAGCAGGGGTGGGGCCACGTTCTGAGCAGCTAAGCCAGTGCCCCGGGCCCATTACCCAAGCACAGAAAGGCCCATGAAAGGGCCTTGCTGGACACCCCTGTCCAGCGGTGGCCCAAGGCGCAAAGGATCATTGGATAACTCGCCGCAGCCTCTCTGCCTCCCAGGCAGCCCACCCCACCCCTTCACGGCCTGCCCCTCCCCAGCAAGCCGACTACCGACTACCGCAGACAGCCATTCCTGGACTCACACTTTCCAACGTGATAATGCCTAACATGTACCAGGCACACAGTAGGTGTCCAATGAGAGCTCAGCAGCGGCGTGCTGAGTGCTGTTCTAAGCACTTACAGACATGACTGTCGGGACAGCAAACTGCCACCCATAGCCCAGATCCTGGTTTTGCTCGTGACCTAGGACTATTTTTTATTTCACTTTTCTCAATGGTTAAAAAGATCAGAAGACGACTCTTTTGTGACTCATGAAAATTATACAAGGTTTCATTTTCAGTGTCCATCAATAAAGTTTTATTGGCACACACCCATGCGCACTCATTTTCATATTACCCGCACCTGTGTTGGCGCCACATCTGCCACCATCCGAGTAGCTGCCACAGAGACCCTAGGTTCGCAAAGCGTAACGTATGTATTCTCTAGCCCTTGATGAAGAAAGATCTTCCAAACCCTGGACTGGCACATGAAGCGGGTCTGATTATCCCATTGTACGGATGCAGAAACTGAGGCACAGAAAACCTAACTTACTCAGCCCAGGTGCTACAGCTAGGAAGCTGCAGAGCTGGGATCTGGACCCAGGCGGTCTGACCCCAGAGCCGTGCACTTATCACTCTATCACTTTGCATCCAAGCAGAATCTGTGTCTTCTGGAGGTGAGGCTCAGGTCAGTGCAGGTGGGAAGAGGGAAGGCTCAGCATCCGGTGATAGGGCAGAAGAAGCCCTTCATCCACAGGTGCCCGGAGGCCCGCATTTCAGGCCTGCTTCCCGCACAAGGATGCTCGCCAGTGGAGGCAGGAGTCTTGGTGAGAGAGCAGGGGCTGTGGGCCCCTCCCTGGGCCCAGGGATACCTCGTCTAACTTGACTCCAGGCCAGTGGATACGACAGCCATTTCTGGCCCCATGCAGAGGCTCCACTGGACCTCACTGGGTGGGGCGCCGTGAGTAGGCCTGGCAGCCAGCAGCAAGGAGGTCACCGTGACCGCGGCCGTGACCGCGGGCTGGCTGCGGCACCCCTGAGGAGTGGGCTCAGAAGCCAGGGCTGAGGCAGGCGAGCATCAGGTTACAGAGGGTGCGCTCCTGGCTCCTGTCCTTACTGGGCTGGGGTGGCTGCAGCCAGCGGGGATGGGAACTTGTGGTGTGTGCCGGCCCAGGCACCGTGGAGAGCTGCTGCTTCCTCGGAGGAGGAGGAGGCAGGAGGGGTGGGGGCTGTGTCCTCCCATTCATGGAATTGACCGGACTCAGCATGATGTCACAGGCAGGAACACTTCCTGCGAGCCTGAGGTTGCTGCTGGCTTTGTCAAAGGTGAGGCCAGGAGCATCTGGAGTCAACAGCCACCCATCCCCCCTACCCCCCGGGGGAGCAAATGCTCACAGCTTAGGGTTCTGGCCAGCTCCTTCCTGCCTGGCACCCAACCCCAGGGCTTGTGTTCCTGCAATGCCAGATGGGCCCTCTCTCTTCCTCCACGCACCGTCCCAGGCCGGGCGCCAATGTCACCATCTCCATCAAGCCTTCCTATACCCTCCCTTGCCCCAGGAAGTTGGAGCCCCCTCTATTCTAGAATATTCATCTCCTGATAGAATTTTTATCCATTGGACTGTCTTTCTCACTAAGCAGTGAACGCTCGAGGGCAGGATGTCTTATCTCTTTGTCCTTTGATGGGGACAGGACTGAGGACAGGGATGGCATTTAGGGAAAGTTTACGGAACTAATTAAAAACAATAACAATCATAATAATGGCTGATAATTGTTGAGCACTTATTGTTTCAAGGGATTCTGCGAAGCACTTCCAAATATAGAAACTGAGGTACAGAGTTCTCCTTGTCCACTAGTAACTGATAGGCCCAGGGCTGCCCCCAGTGCTTGGGTACATACCTGCCAGGCTCACTGTCTTTCAGAGGGAAGCTCTTGCTCAGAGGCCAAGTCTACTTGCCCCAGAAGAAGCCCCTGCCAGTCCTCTCTGGCTTCCTTCCCAACCAACCTGCTCAGCTGAAGGGCCCTCTTGTGCCAGGACAGACTGGACAGGGTGGGGGAGAACCACCTCGTGCCCACACCCCATGGAGAAGCAGCCACTGGGGTCACGAGTTCCCGACTCCAAGGGACAATGACTCCGGTTTGCCGATCACAGAAATGTTTGTTCTCGATGGGCCTCTGTTCTTAAACCACTACCTCATTGCTCTTCCGATCTCCCTTCTGAGCCCCTTGAGTTCCAAACCCAAGTGTGCCACAGCCCCCAGAACATCTAAGGACAGAGCCACGTCACACTCAACGACCTGCACCCTAAGGGGAAAGCACAATGAGACCCCAGCCTCTGCCGGGGGGTTGCAAACTCGGGAGAGAGACCCGCACCGGACAGAGACATGTGGCTCGTCAAGGGTCTGGATTAGATCAGCATGGGGGAGAAACAGATCAAGAATCGAAGCAGCTGGAGCATGAGAAGGAGCTGGGCGAGAGCTGGGGCAGCATGAGCACCGCCCCCACCCCACGTCCCCCCCCCCCCGTCTCTCAGCCCTTCTTCCTCCCATCCCAGACTACGGCAGGAGGATGTTGCCAAAGGGCAGGCTGGACCATGGCATTTCCTGCTCAGAAGCCTCTGGAGGCTGCCCATCACCTTGGCTACACTTCTCAAGTCACAGGACTTGGCCCGTGGTACCAACGTTAGCTGCGTGGGAGCCCGCCGCCCCGCACGGAGCGGCACCACTGTGTCTGCGCTGCCCGTGTCTCTGCTTCTCTCACCTTCCACTTGTTACAAACCAGACAGGCGTCTCCTTCAGCGACTGGTTCAACAAGCACGTATTCATTCGACAACTGTTTACAGAGCACAGCCTTCGTGTCCAACAGCTGCCACAAAGTCAATGGTTTAAGACCACAGGATGGTCTGCCCTTGCCAGTCCAGAAGCCAGAACCGTGAAAGAGTGCTACAGGCTACCATCAACGGTCAGCCAGGCTTGCGCCCCCCTGCAGGCTGTTCCCCTGCCCTTTCCGGCTTCCCAAACTGCACTCCTCGGCTCCTGGCCCCTGCCTCCACCTTCAAAGCCGGCGGCTTCTCCAGACCCTTAATCTCATCTTCAAAGTGTCCATTCATGCCCTAGGAAGGAGCATTCACAGGTTCTAGTGATCAGGACGTGGATGTTTTGGGGACAAGCACTGAGGGATTGTAAGGGCTGGGGGGCGCATCTCGGAGTTCAGTAGACAAAACTCCCTGAGCTCATGGAACCTACGCGTGCCTGGGTGGACAGTCACACACAAAAACCATCAATAAGAAGCGTAAATAGATTACACAACATGTCAGAAAGCGAGAAGTGCTCTAGAAGAAAAAACATGTGGGGCAGGATAAGGAGGGACTGGGAATTCACAGGGGGCCATGTGCAGGGTTATTAGTCAGGGGAGACCTTGCAAAGCCGTCATCTGAACAGCTTGAGGAAGAACAGTGTTGCAGGCAGAGGGAAAGGGTCATCAAAGAGTTTCCTCTTAAAATAAGTAATTATTGGGCACCTGGGTGGCTCAGTGGGTTAAGCCGCTGCCTTAGGTTCAGGTCATGATCTCAGGGTCCTGGGATCGAGCCCCGCATCGGGCTCTCTGCTCAGCAGGGAGCCTGCTTCCTCCTCTCTCTCTGCCTGCCTCTCTGCCTGCTTGTGATCTCTCTCTGTAAAATAAATAAATAAAATCTTAAAAAAAAATAAGTAATTATTTTATTAATTATTATTGTATGATTTATTGATATGTATTTATGGAATTTATAGATTTTCTACGTTTGTTTCTCTATTATTTTTAATTATTTGATATAATGATTAGTCATTAGTAAAATATCACTCCACCTTGAAAAGAAATGAAGTACTAATATTCACTATAATGTAGATGAGGCTTGAAACCATGACATTAAGTGAAAGAAGCCAAAGACAAAAGACTATAGACTTTATGATTCCACTTCTATGAAGTGCCAAGAAGTGCCTGCAGAGAGAAAAAGTGGATTCGTGGTTGCCAGGGTCAGCTGTTTCATGGGTACGGGGCCACCTCTGGGGACGACAAAAACGCTTCAAAACTGGAGAGAGAGAGGGCACCTGGGCGGTTCAGTGGGTTGAGCCTCTGCCTTCGGCTCGGGTCATGATCCCACGGTCCTGGGATTGAGTCCCGCATTGGGCTCTCTGCTCAGTGGTGAGCCTACTTCCCCCCCTCTCTCTGCCTACTTGTGATTTCTCTCTCTGTGTGTCAAATAAAAAAAATAAAATCTTTTTTTTTAAAGATTTTATTTTTATTTATTTGACAGAGAGAGATCACAAGTAGGCAGAGAGGCAAGCAGAGAGAGAGAGGAGGAAGCAGGCTCCCCGCTGAGCAGAGAGCCCGATGCGGGACTCGATCCCAGAACCCTGAGATCATGACCCAAGCCGAAGGCAGCGGCTTAACCCACTGAGCCACCCAGGCACCCTAAATAAATAAAATCTTAAAAAAAAAAAAAACAAACAAACACAACTAGATAGAGAGGAACATAAGAAATGCCGCGGAACTACACACTTGAAATTGGTGAACTTTGTGTTATATGAATTTTGCTTCAATAAAAAGCTTGAAAAATAAATCTACTTAAAGAAAAAGGATGATGTGAAACTATGAAGAAAAAAGCCAGCGGCACTGAGCGCAGGAGAGCAGAAACTTCTGGGGGGCGGGAGTGGAGGTGTTCAAAGGTACCCGAGGCCGGTGACGAACCGGCTGGATTTGCTCTATTTCTCATCTTCGACGGCAGGGCAAGCACAGCTGTTGGCTTTCCTCTTTGCTGTCTGTTTTTTGCTGTTGTCATTGTTGTTTTCGACCAAACATGGTGTTTTATGCACTTCTTTTTGATGCATGATTTTGTTCAATTTTTTAAAATCTCAGAAAAGGGAGAAAAGGACGAATGGGTAGAGAGATAGGTATGGTGTAGATATTAACAGAATCCGGAAAGCTACATGGTGTTGCAGGAAATGCCCCGAAGAATGCAATGTCACTCTGGCTCTGTCCCTTCCCTCCTCCACCGAGGCAGCCCCTAGGAGATGGCCGGCCAAGCATCCCTGGGGTGGGGGTGGGGAGTTCCCGGACAGGACCTATCTCCCCACGAAGCTGCTGCCACCTCCCAGCCAGCTTGGGAATCCTTTTGGCTTCTTCTCTCCCAGGGCAGGACCAGCCCAGGGTGGAGGAGGGGCCTGGATCAGCAGGATTCCTGAGCCATGTGCTTTAACTGCAGGCTACGGCCTGAAGGAGACCCATTGTGCCCAGTTGGAAACTGGACAGAGCAGAGGAGAAGGTGAGACAGAGCTGATTGTTCAAATGTTCCCTCACCGCCGCCCCCCCCCCACCCCAGGAACAGTCCAGGAGGAATCTTCCCAGCAGCCTGCTCCCGTCTCGCTGGCCCGACCTGCAGCTGTTTGTTTGACAGATGGTTGTGTGACGGCGCGGTTTGTGGACGGACTGCCTGGGTCAGGAATCCCATGGTTGTCTTTGGTTCTTTCTGAGTAATGTTCTTCAAAATACAAATTCGGGTTGTACAAGAATTGACACACGTGGACAAGAGTGATACACGTTGTGTTAGAAACCTTGTGTGCAAGGGCCAAAAACCTAACTCAGGTTGGACTGAGGAAAAAGAACTAAGGGGCGCCTGGGTGGCTCAGTGGGTTAAAGCCTCTGCCTTCGGCTCAGGTCGTGATCCCGGGATCCTGGGATGGAGCCCCGCACCGGGCTCTCTGCCCAGCAGGAAACCTGCTTCCCTTTCTCTCTCTCTGCCTGCCCCTCTGTCTACTTGGGATCTCTGTCCAATAAATAAATA
The DNA here is from genome assembly GCF_964662115.1 of Mustela nivalis. Taxonomy (NCBI): domain Eukaryota; kingdom Metazoa; phylum Chordata; class Mammalia; order Carnivora; family Mustelidae; genus Mustela; species Mustela nivalis. The sequence continues at coordinate 21,454,640 of NC_139038.1, forward strand.
AAATCTTAAAAAAAAAAAAAAAAAGTTAGCTCATGGGCTCACATTGGACATACTTGGGTAAGTGTCTTTTGTTGACCCAATCGCTGTAACCAAAGGGATACGACACCATGATTGGCCAGATCTGGACCACATGCTTATTTCTGCACTGGGGAGTCACCTCCCCCGCTCCCCCACCCCCAAACTACACTGACAGCAGAGTTAAGGAGTGACTGCCCACAAGCCACCAGGGGATGGCTGTCACAAAAAGGAAGAACACATACTGGTCCAGCACAAACAACAGAAACCTGCTACACAGCGCGGAAAATTGGAAAAAATCTCAGAGAAGCACACAGAAGAAAATAAAGGCCAGACATTATACCACACTGATAAGAGACCTTGATAGACCTTCTGGGTTCTCTTTTCATACACAAGGGAACTCGGTCACACTCAGAACATGCTCTAAACCAGCAGCATGACCGTGATTCAAGCAAGAATGTGAGAAAGAGAAGAAAAGCAAAGGGATCTTTGCTGAGACACTGGGACTAGCTACCCATGGTTCCCTGAACCTCCCACTGACAGGCAGTCATCAGATCCCCACCAAGCTCAGAACAAATCTCTGCCTCCTGGAATACCTCCGGTCACCCATCCATCCGTTGCCCATTCATCCATCCACGTATCCATCCATTCATCCGTCCACCTCACCACCTGCTGACCCAATAAGCTCCAAAGTCAGACTACCCGGTCCTGGCACCTGGTTCAAATCCAGGGCCCAAGAGTTCCCAGCTGGTTGACTTTGGTCAAGTTCGCCCATCCACGCCCCAGTCTGCTCCTTTGTAAAGAGGGGCCACTAACAGTTTCTACTGCCTAACATTGTTTTGAAGATAAAAACGAGACAATGCAGATACTAAGTGCTTAGCTGAGGGTCTGGCTCACAAAAGTTTCCCAGTAGGGTTTTCTAAGGTTGGGTTACTGCTGTTTTCACAACATGAGGTATTTACCATGATCAGACATTCTCCAGGCTGCATACAGGTAGCTGAAGGGGCTAAGGTCGACCAAACACTGCCAACTCCAACTTTTCCCTCTTTGCTGCCCTAGGGGCAGGTTCCCTCTACAAAGAACTGTGAGGACCATAGGAAAATGTCCTCTGGGACTTACTGATAAAAGAAGCTGCTGTATCTTTTTTCCTCTAATTAATTTCTTTCTTTTCTTTCTTTCTTTCTTTCTTTCTTTTTTTTTTTTTTTTTGAGAGAGAGAGAGGGAGGGAGCATGTGTGTGGTGGTAAGGGGGTGTCAGGCGGGGCAAAGGGAGAGGGAGAAAGAATCCCTAGTGGGCTCCATACCTAGCACCGAGCCTGACACAGGGCTCAAACTCAGGGCCCTGAGATCATGACCCGAGCCAAAATCAAGAGTTGGATGCTTATCCAACTGAGCTACCAAGGCATCCCAGCAAATGCTGTATCTCAAAAAACAAACAAATTAAAAAAAAAACTCAAGGAACAAAAAACAAAAAATTACCACACACACACACACACACACACACGCACACACACACACACAGCAGCTCAGGGTTTGTGACTCCTGAAGGTTCTCAAGGCAGTTGTCCAGCCCTGGGATCAGCTATTGCTGACGGAAACTTCCGGGCTTATAGCTGGACACCTGAAAAACCACCAAATCGGACCATGGGAGAATCCCATTTTAATGCAGATCTGGGGAGAGGGACAGACAAGTGCCAATCCTGCCTTGACATCCTTGGTGGACCGTTGATGGAAATGGACAGGCTCACAGAACACCTCAGGAACCAAGAGTCTCTCCTCTTCGCTTCTTTCCCCTGGGGCAGAGATGTCCAGAGAGAGGGGAAGATTTGGGAGCTCACTAGCTGGTTCTCCAGATGGAAAACTGCATTTGGATTTCTGGGCCAAGGCTCGAGATCTTGAAATAAAGTCCTGGGCCCTCATGGGTAATGGCAGCAGCTCGGGAAATCGGGGGGCGCTGTGGATGCCCCGAGCCAGCCAGCTGCCTCTGGAGACTTTACACTGAGTCTGAAAAGAGGGGGAAAGAATCAGGGCTTGCCCAGGGCCCTGAGTCAAGGGTCCTTTCATGGCCAGAGGAGGGCCGAGCCCAAAGTCAGGGTCAGGAGTCAATCTGTGGTCAGGATCAGGGTTCAACCCATGATAGGGCCAGGCCCAGTTAGTGACCAGGCTCTGCTTTTCCGGCTTGTGGTGGAGGTTGCTCCCTTGCCGGCAGGCGTTTCTGGAGGTGTTCTTCACCTTCTCCTGGACCCGCTCTGCTATCTCCACGCCTTTCCCTGATTGTCTTCCTCCTTGGAGGCTCCCGGCGCCAGACCCAACCACCCTCATTCGTCCTTGGCCACATCACCCGCCATCCCCCAGGACCCTGCTGCCTTCCCCTGACGATGTCAGCGCAGGCTGCCTAGTTTTCTTCTTGTAGTTATGCTTTCTCCGTTGTGACAGACCCTCTAGCTCACACCAGCTTCAGCCACGGAGCTGAACATTGGCACTCACTGAAACGAGACGTGCGGATGCGTCCAGCCCCAGGCACGGCTGCACCCAGACGTCCCGCTGGTCACGGGGCTTCCTCCATCCCTCGCCCCCACTGCCCGCATCTCCTTGCCTTTATTCCCAAGACCACTTCTCCCCATGCAGCAGGGAGATGGACTCTGACATCCGCCCCCCGACACACACACACCCTCCACAAACCTATATTACTCTGATCCATTCACATCTAAAGAAACGAGATTCTCCTCACCCAGCTTACATAGATCAAACTCACCAAGAGAGTCTGATCGGACCTGCTTGGGTCACATGCTCCGTTCTGAGCCAATCACTGGGGCCAGAAGGTGAAGCGCTCTCGCCGGGGGAGTCTGGCTTTCCTACCCATCCTTGAGGAGGGGGAGTTCCACGGAAGTCACGGAGATCCCCAAAGAATGGTGGCCACACAGACAAGCATAGATCCTCACCTTGAGCCACTGGACCTTGAACTAGGAATGACCCACTGAAGCGGAAGACCTCCCAACTCCACGAGTCCCTCCAAGTCCCACTGCTTCCGTCTCCATTCCTTCACAGCCACCCGCCCCCCAAGACGACACCACGGGCACGATCTTCCCTCCCATCCGTCCACCCTTCCTGCTCTGTGCCCCCTCCCCCCAGGCTTCTTGACCCAACCAAATCTCCAGACCCCTTCACCCTTCCCGAGACTCCCAGCTCATCAGTCCTCCTCCTCGTCTTCTTTCCTTCCATCCTGCTCGAACCTTCCAACCGCCATCATCTTCCTCTGTCCACCCTCCCAACCCTGTTCAGTCCAGACAGGAGCTCCTCCTTCGGGCTAGTGAGCTCACCACTGGGGACAGTCCTGTAATTGCTGCCCAGCGTACATGTGGATGGCAATGGGATTACTTAGCGTGGAGCTTCTAAAACTTAGATGCGCCCGTGGTTCACTTGGGGATCACATGTAAAATACAGCTGCTGACTTCTTAGGTCTGGAGTGTGCACTTCCAAGTGGCTCCCAGGTGAGGCCACTGCTGCTGGTCCTCAAAACACATTGGGAAGCGGACAGCTTTTAGTAATTCTTTTTGACTTTGGTGTTCCTCCTCCTTCCCTCTGGGGAAGAACATCCCAGGGCACTTGTTAAATATAAAGATTATCGGGTCTCTCCATAGGAATTTCTGATTAAGTAGGTATGAATTGAAGGCCTAGGGACTTCACGATTTTAACACATTCCAAGTGACTCTTATCTTCCCGGGGGATTGGGAAACACTGCTGCCTCATGGTCATTTGGGTTGAATGACTCATTTTGGCTTCCATGACTTCTCTGTCCTCCACAAGCTCCACACCTTCCCCAGCTCCCTCACCTTCAGCAGGTGAGCTGGCCCCTACCTCCCAGCGAAAACCTAGGTGCGTCGGCATAAGCTTCTCTGCCAATAAGGCTGAGTCACACCCTCTCTTCTCTTTGTTCTTTTCTCTCTAGTCTTGGAGAAAGAGGCACCTCGTCCACCTCAGCCTGTCCCACCTGCTTGCCTCAGCCCCCTTGTCTGCCCACAGCTCCCTTTCTTGCTTCTCGGCAGTTCTCATGACCCCTTCTCTGCCTGTGTAAATGCTCTTGTCCTAGAATTCTCTACTCATTCATACCCTACCACCTCCAAGGAGTGGTACAGTCGTATCATTTAAAAAGTGACATTTTTGTCAGTAAACTTATTTTTTAACACATTTAGAGAGAATTTTTATTTCAAAATGATTTTCGATTTATAGGTGAGTCACAAAAATAGTAAAGTTCCCGTAGACCCTTCATCCAGCTTCCCTCAATGTTAGTGTCGTACGGACCCAGGGCACATTTGTCAAAACGAAGAAATCGACATTGGTACTCTACGTTGAGCTAAACTACAAACTGTACCCTATTCCTCCAAGTTTTCTGCTAGTCTCCAAAACTAGTATATTTTTAGTCAGACAAAGCCCATCACTCTTTTAAAAATTAGGCGGCGCAATTATAAAAAGAGAAAAAAATCATGGTCACCAAAGCCACCATCTGGACACAGTTACAGCTAACATTGTGTTCTTCCCCTGCCATGTTTTATCCATGTCAATCTTTTTACTAAAGATTTTATTTATTTAGTTATTTAGTTAGTTAGAGAGCAGGGAAAGGGGCAAAAGGAGAGGGAAAGAGGGAATCTTAAGCAGACTCCTTGTTGAGCATGGGGCCCTACATGGGGCCTGATTTCCCCGACCCTGAGATCATCACCTGAGCTGAAATCAAGAGTCAGACACTTAACTGACTGAGCCACTCAGGTGCTCCAAATCTTTTTTTTTTTTTTTTAATAAAAATATAGTCACCCTTCCCTTCAGTGTACTTTTCCCACTAAATACTATATTATAAATGGCCCTCCATGCTTGGAACTGTAGCTCCAGATCGTAATTTTTGTTTTATTGAAATTTTTCTTTTTTTCCTCAAAATTCTTCTGGAAAAACCTGGTTGGGGGCGCCTGGGTGGCTCAGTCGATTAAGCATCTGCCTTCAGATCGGGTCATGATCCCAGGGTCCTGGGATCGAGCTCTGTGTAGGGCTCCCTGCTCAGCGGGAAGCTGGCTTCTCCCTCTGCCTCTGCCACTGCCCCTGCTTGTGCACTCGCGCGTGCTCTCTCTCTCTCCCTCTCTCTCTCTCAAATCAGTAAGTAAATAAATAAAATCTGGGGGGAGGGGAAGCCTGGAGGTATTCTATCCAGTTCCTGGTTCCTCCCCATCTTCTTTGCTGGCTTCCTGGCCGCCATTTTCCCTCTGCCAGTGTCAGTTCTCCGTGGTTTTCTCTTTGTTCCATTGTTCTTGCTCCGTTGCACAGTCCGTCATCCCCTGCTTATTTGCAGTTCTAATTCTACATCTTTCTATAATTCTCTGGCAGCTCCAAGTCAACACATTGGGTTGCCCTATAGCCATTTCTACATCAACACCCTTCAAGAGTTTCTATGTTCAGGGTGGCTTAGATAGCTGAGCCCTCCCCCACTCTTGGTTTCAGTTCAGGTCAGGGTCTCAAGGTAGTGGGATGGAGCCCTGCGTCGGGCTCAGCACGCAGTGGGGAGTCTGCTTGAGATTGTCTCTCTCTCCCTCTCCCTCTGCCCCTCGTCACCCCCCTTCCCTACACTCACAGACGCACACTCCCTCCCTCTCTCTCACTAAGAAAAAGGCTCTATGCTCAAAATTGAACTTGGTCCCTTCCCCCTGCCCCCAAATATGTTCATCTTCCCAAAATGTCAGCTGGCAGCACTTCCATCTACGCACTCAGTCAGGCAGTACCACCCGGAAGTCACTCTGCCCCCCACCCCTCACCCTAATCCAATCAGCCACCAAGCCCTAAATGACAGGCAGGCTTCAAAAGACAGTTGCCTCAATGCAGTGGACCTGAGCCGGAACTTACATGTCTACACCCAGGGACAGAAGTCTTCATTGGAGGCTCTTCCAAACCTCCTTTGGCCTACATTCCCCTATACTTCGTCCTGGGACAGCCCTGTTATTTAGCTTTTTCCTTGATATCTGGGTAATACCTTTTATTTTGGATGTTTTACTGGGATTAGATAGCAGGGGCGAGTGCTCTGATTTTTACCTTTTCACGGCAGCCTTAGGCCAGGCCTTACCTACGGAAGCAGCATGCCAGGGAAAACCCAGTTATTCTGTGCCACAACTCAGCCACAGACATCTGGAAAGGCCCAGGCCCAGGAGTGGGGCCTTCACTTGCTCCAGGCTGGAACACACCCGGGGCTCTAAGAGATAGCTGAAGCTATACCTCCAGACTGGGGCCAAGGTTTTGCTCCTGCTATCTTCCCCAAATGCACTCCAGATAATAAAAACAAGCCTAGATAGGAATCGTTAAAGTTGATAAAACTTTTACTATATGCCAGACGCCAGAGCTGATGTGATATCCTCATAATAACCACCTTTAATCCCCACAGGGGCCTAGGAAACCAGTTTTATGCCCATTTTATAGAAAAGGAAACTGAGGCTCTGAGATCTTTGGCTCCAAAGTCCATAGGTTTAAACACTTCCTACACTCTAGGGTAGGGACTCATGGGTGCAGAACCCCAGCCATGGAAGCCTCAGCGACAGACATGCTGCTTTCCTTTGGCCTGATGTTTCTTTGTACCATATCAGAGGGTCTGCCCAGGTTTCAGCCCCTGAGCACTCCTTGCCACCATCAGGCAGATCCCCCTGCAGGCCTCCAGACCTCAGGGCACCAGCCCAAGCTAGAACTCAGTTCTCTCTACCCTAGGAGCTACTTTGCTCACTGGAGCTGCAGGGAAGCTCCACCCACCAGCGTTCCAACATTCTTGCAAATCACCGGCTGCCATCTTTGGCCTGGTTCCCTGACGCCGGCCATTCATTCTTTCAGTGAATATTTACTAAGCAATCAGTGACAGGCACTGGGCAGGAGGCAAAAACTGTGCCTAGCACTGTGGCTCATATATACTTGGCTCCCCATCAAATTTTTTTGAATGAATGAATAGCAACTGCCATGCTCTGTAGACGACACCCCGCAGGGGAAGACAGATCCGTAAACAGAGTGAGAACCCCAGGTGGTGAGGTCTACCGCAGGCAGAATGCAAGAAGTTCTAAGACCACAGCCTAGGGTAGCTACGTGGGAGGACTTCCAGGAACATTTCCTGGAGGAAGCGAGGTTTAAGTGGAGGCCCGAGGCATGGCTTGGTGGGCCCAGTGAGGAAGGATGAGGCAAAGGGAGCATGGGGCTTATTAGGAGGAAAAACTCCACCCCACAGACGGAGAATAGGGAAGGGCACCACTTACGGCAGGTCAGAACCATTCAAGAATTTCCGTAGATATACTGAGCTTCAGCCAGGGGAAGAGTAGGGACCGTCCAGCCACGATTCATTCCAGGCAACTGAAAAGCCCATTCAAGGAGCCGGTGGAAGGGGCCCAAAGAACCCCATGATCTCTGCAAGCTCTGAGCACACCAGCTGGGGACAGCCGT
>NC_139038.1:21462301-21579937 GCF_964662115.1 Mustela nivalis
AATGATAAAAGACATTGCTGCTTCTGCCTTGTATGGCTTTGCTCTGGGGGCTAGTCAGCTGCTACATTGCAAGGAGACTCAAGCAGCCCCGTGGAGAGGTCCCCGAGGAACTCAGGCCCCTCACAAGCAATCGGCATGAAGGTGACAGCCATATGAATAAACCACCCCAGAAACGGGTCCTCCAGCCCCAACCAAGTCTTCAGATGACGGAAGCCCCAGCTGACATCTTAACTTGAACTTCATAAGAAACGTCACCCGGAACCTCCCACTCGAATTCACGCTTCCCGTAAACTAGGAATACGATAAATGGTGGTGGTGGTTTAACGCCACTGAATTTGGGGATAAGTAGTCACAGGACAATAGCTAGCTAATACTCTTATCATCTGCCACATGCTTTTTTCCCCTCCATACCGTGATTTTCGGCGCTGGCCATGTTGGCGCGCATAGTACAGGTGAGTTACCCTGACGGCCGTGAGCACATCTCGATCAGCCCTTCTCCTGCTGCTGGGGCTCTAGGTTGTTTCCAGTATTTTTTGCACTAAAATTTTTCTGGAGAGTGTTCTCCAAAGTCAACATCCCCAGACAATCTCCCACGCGCAGGGTGCGAGAGCTCCATTTCCCCCCTCATCACGGAGAGCACCGAACCCTCAGACTTTTGAACTTGGCCTTGCCACTCTGAAGAGGGAAAAGAATCCTGTTTTTGAATTTGCATTTCCCTCATAAGCAGTGAGCACGCCCGCTCAGAGCCCCACGCTATCTGGCCATCCTCTCCTGGCATTCGGTAAGCACCCTTGGGACCAGAGTCCTCACCAACACTGGGCACAGAGCTCATCAAATCACTCTCAGGGACCTTTGGCTCCCAAGGGATTGCCAAAAGCCTCCGTTTCCTGGGCAAAGTCTCTTTTACGTCACTGGCCTGATGGAATCCCCAGAAATGCCTCAGTCAACCAGCCATCTCCAGGGAAGATGCGGGCTTCAGACCGCGCTCCGGACTCACCCAGTCCCTGGACTGGGGGCCGGTGCCACCTCCTCCCTTCCCTTCAGGAAGTGTGGCAGCCTATGCAGGGGCAGCAGCCAGCCAGGCACTGAGCCAGAGTACAGAGCCTTCCACCAAAAACACCCAAGAATTCTGCCCTCTGGAGGGTGGCCCAGTAGTGCAAAGGGGACCGGGGCTGGGAAAGAGACACCAGCAAGCTTCCCAGGGCAGGCATCAGGCACCTGCCCAGGCCCACGGGCCCCTGCTTATACCCTGAGGACCTGGCCAGTGGGAACAGAGGAACAGGGACCTGGCCTCAGATTTCCCTCAGAGCTGGGCTGTTCTCGTGGGGTTGCAGACCCCTGTCTGCCCTCAGCCTAGCCCACACCAACCTACTTACCCAAGGTGGCCCCCCACTGTGCTGGTTCTTTCCACCATTTCAGGAACCCTGTCCAGCGACTGTCCAATGACGATTTCCAATTTAAACACATTAGCTGTAAAAGGAAGCTTTATATAAGCAACCATTGCCAAAAAGAAAAGGCAACTGTAGAATGTAACAAGAACAATGTTTAGTGAGCTCTCTTAAACACCGTCGTCGGCTCTCGTGGTTGGCAAAACCAGAGAAATGTTATAGACGCACTAACACCAAACTGGGACCTTTCTCCGTGATCCAGTATTGTTTGATATCTCCGAGCCACTCCATGGAAGACTGGTAGCTTCTCCCCAGAATTTATTTCTATCTTTCACTGCAATAGGAGAGCGGCTGTCCTAGCCCCTCTTATGGTTTAGGGTGGCCTGGGCTCTTCTGAGTAGAATGTGAGCCGACACCACTTTCTACCGAAGATTTCTGGGTCTAGAGGGGCCTCTCTCTTGCTCCTTGCCCCTCCCAGCTTGCCGGGCTGGCCAAGTCACATGTGGAAGATGACAGAGTCACTGCTCTGAAGGACCGCGTGGGAGAGTGGCTCCCACTCCTGCACGGCCATCAAAGATGATCAACAGAGCAGAAAATGCATTTTTATGTCATTGGTGCCTCTACATCTAGGGGTCTGTTAACCACTACACCTGCTGTTAACACCAAAACTGACCACCTTTGCTCTCGATGTTACTCATTCTACAAAGAGAAGCAACGTGTTACAACGATTAAGCCTGTGGCATTGGATGGGGCGCCTGAGGGGCTCAGTCGGTTAGGTGTCTGCCTTCGGCTCAGGTCGTGATTCCGGGGTCCTGAGATCGAGCCCCGCATTGGGCTCCTTGCTCAGCGGGGGGCCTGCTTCTCCCTCTGCCGGCCACTCCATTCCCCACCTCGCCTCTTGTGTTTATTTGTCTCTGACAAATAAACAAATAAGATCTTTACCAAAAATAAAGAAAGAAACTGGATCTAGCAATCATGCCTATCACATCAAGCTTTTGTTAAGAATTAAGTGGGAAAATGTCTCATGTATTTTATTTCTTCAGCATGCCTTCGTTCTGTTCTGTTTGTTTTACATTTTAAGGTCTCTAGGTGTGTCTTTATGGATGAATTCATTTAATATGGTAATACTTCCCTTTTCATTTTTTTGCCCCTTCTTTTCCTAGAAAGCGGCTGTCATATAAACTGTGTGGGTGGCATCTTAGAAGCGAGGAAATACGGTCAATGTCCCAGTAAGTGTCCGATAAAGCTACTGCTTTTTATTATTACGGCTCCAGCAGACGGAGTTTCCAGAATGATTCATTCTACCGTCAACCCAGAGGTTGCAAACAGGAGGCCTGTCCGCCAAATCTGGCCCAAGGGCGTGTTTTGATTGGCCCGTTTCATCTGAAAAAACTGCCGAACCATGAAAACAGAAAGGTTTGGTAGAGCAAACTGGATTTCTGAATGCTTTTTTTAAAAAATGACTTCACTGGGCTGCATTCTGGAACGCATTAATCGGCTAGAGCTCCAGGCACCTGCCCCTCTAGAAGCCAGTTCCCCCACAGTCCCCACCACTTCCTACTGTGATAACTGGTCATCTCATTTATTGAGGTACCCCGCTTGGCTCCTGCCCACTTTGGACTGTGAGACCCCTGCGGTACATAGCAATTACTGAGTGACTGACATCTCTTCTTCGGCCAGCTTGGTTGACTTGGGGCACAGGTGGTGTAGGCACAGCTGGATACCTGGCTCAGTGCAGTAGACCTGAAGAGTCCTGGTCCAGCGGCCAGAGCCTTCCATTGTTAGGGGAGACAATGAAGAGGACCTGCTTGCTTAGTCTCACACCTGGCGTGGCAGTCACGTTTTTAAAATTTGGGGGTACCTGGGTGGCTCCGTCAGTTAAGCATCTGACTCTTGATTTCAGTCCAGGTCATGACATCAGGGTTGTGAGATCGAGCCCTGCAATGGGCTCCACACTGGGTATGGAAGTCTGCTTAAGATTCTCTCTCTTGGGGTACCTGGGTGGCTCAGTGGGTTAAGCCTCTGCCTTCAGCTCAGGTCATGATCCCAGGGTCCTGGGATTAAGCCCCACGTCCAGCTCTCTGCCCAGCGGGGAGCCTGCTTCCTCCTCTCTCTGCCTGCCTCTCTGCCTGCTTGTGATCTCTGTCAAATAAATAAATAAATAATCTTTTATAAAAAATCAAAACATCCCTTTTTCCAGTACTGTTTGCCCTTTCTCTCTCTTTATGGTGTTATTTGATGAACAGACAAGCTTTTAATTTTAATGTAGTTCAATTTATTTATTTGGCTTTTTAAATTTCGGGGTGGTGGCGGTGGTGGCACTTTTTGTATTCTGGCAGACCCTCTCAGTTGTCTGTAAATATCCATTTAAAAAATATTTAAATATGTCACTTAAATTTGTATGTCATTGAAATGGGTAAGTATGTCATCTAAATATGTAGATCTGTCATTTAAGTATGTAGGCATATGTCATTTGAATATGTAAATACACACAGCATCAAATGTTCCATTTAAATATGTAAATGTGTCATTTAAATATGCAAAGATGTAATTTTTCTGTTAAGATGAGCCCAGTTCCTTGCCTCCCTCACAGATAAGATGAACAAATGACATGGCTCTAGCCACTGAGATATAAATATCTTCTGGGAGGGGGAGAGTTCTGGGAAGTTTATGCTCCCCTAATAAAATGAGTCAACTGTGACTATACCTTCCCTTCCCTCCATCTTGTGCCTTGAATGCAAATAGGATGTATGGAGCTGCAGCAGCCATCTTGCCACCACGAGGAAAAGGCCAAGAGAACTGCAAGGACATCAGCCCAATATCAATGAGCCACTAAACCAACACTAGTCCCTGCTTTTCTGGACCTCTTGTTACATGATATAAATAAACTACTTACCACTTTGTGGGACTTGTAGCCACACTTATTCCACATTGTTATTGCATAACAACACAGTCCTCTATCTTCTTCTCTAATTCTTCCCATTACCTCTGCCCAGCTAATCTTTTTAAGATCTGGCTGTGTGGGTGTTCTCCCTCCAATCAGATGCCTTCAGAACCCTCTACCCTGGCTCTCAAGGGCCTTCAAAAGCTGACCGCGGCCTCTACCTTGAACTCTGTCTTCAGTTCATTTCTTTCTTTTTTTTTTTTTTTTAAGATTTTATCTATTTATTTGAGAGAGAGAGAGCATGAGTGGGGGTCAGGTAGAGGGGGAGGGAGAGGGAGAAGCAAACTTCCCCCTGAGCAGGGAGCCTGATGCAGAACTCGATCTCAGGATCCCAAGATCATGACCTGAGCTCCAGGCAGATGCTTAACCAACTGAGCCACCCAGGCACCCCTGTTCATTTCTGAGTCACACAATTCACTGCTTCTATTCTTCATTCTCCTTCCTCAATCCCACTTTTTCTCCCCTGCCTGGAATGCCAAGAGCAACATCAACAGAGTGCTAAATTCTACATCTCATTGGAGTATTCTTCATGTGTAAAGAGAACCAAGAGACATTTTCAAATATGGAAGAACTCAGGTATTAGAATATTGTGACTTGGGGCACCTGGGTGCCTCAGTGGTTAAGCGTCTGCCTTCTGCTCAGGTCATGATCCTGAGGTCCCGGGATCGAGTCCCGCATCAGGCTCCCTGCTCAGCGGGGAGTCTGTTTCTCTCTCTCCCTCTGCTGCTCCCCGCTGTTTGTGCTCCTTGCTCTCAATCTGAAAAAAAAAATTTTTTTCTAATCAAATTTTTAAACGTTCATTTAATATGATGACTAGATTCCCCAGCTTTCCCAGAGAGCGGGAAGTGCAGTCTTCCCCCACTCCCAACCTGGGCTCTCCAAAGCTACATTCCCACATCCCCTGCCACTTGCGGGAGCTTGTCTCTTCCTCCCAATTGCCTACCCAGCACTTGCCACTTTGTCTTCAGCCGTCTGTTCTGTGGTCCCCACACCATTTTAACTAGAGACACAGGCTTCACCTTAACTCTAACCTCCTTTCAAAGCATAACAAAGATGTTTGAGCCAAACTTAACTGCATGCTTGCAGAAAACCGGAAACACAGCCCACAAGGTGCCTAACATGGCCCCTCCACGTAATTATTCCTGGGGACCCCAAGCCCAAACCCAGTGTGGGGGCTTGCTACATCCAGCAAGCTTCCATGGGGTGAGGCACAGCCCGACCCCCTTCAAGCAGATTTCTACTCCTCTCTCTTGAACAGAAGATCTTTCTTTCCCTACCATGCACAGTCCTTCAAAGGCTTGATTTGTTTTACGATGACAACATTCTGCTTTACGATCAGAAAAACCCAGACACACATGATAAAACTGCATAAGAAAAAAAAATCTATCCAGAAATTATAGGTGGATCCAACTAATAAATACAGTCACGATTCTGGTGGCCAGAACAGACAGTTCAGTCAAAGAACACCCCTCCTAGAGCACACCTCGTTCCCGTCTGGGTGTGCCACGTGTTACACTCAATAAATGTTTGTTGAATGAATAAATTGATGTTGATTCCCCCCCCTCGTCCCAATCACGCTATGAGATAAAGTCATCAGAACAGACTTCAAGTGTTCACATCCTGGCTTTCAAGTCTCATCATTTTAGTCTTGCCACTCTGCTGTAGTCACTGGGGCTTTCCTGTGCTGTCTTAGCCTTCTCTCCGGGCTCAGACTGAGTCCCACTTCTGCCCGGGAAGTCTGACCAGCCTCAGACACCCCTCGGCTTCCCAGGCCTACAGCCAGCATTCCTTACCTAAGCTATAGATCTGCTCACTCTTCATCACACTCCTCTTATGTCTTGGTTCTTTCTCTGTACATATCAATCTCGTCTCCTTAGGAAGATACATCCCGGGGTGGGGGGTGGGTAGGGTTGGGGTAGGGAGGGTCCCCGCCGGCTTCCATTTCTCCCACGCGGTGAGGGATCAACAAATAGGGACTGATTTCTGAATTCATTATTTGTCTCCTTCCATTCATTCAATCATCGGCTCGGTCTTAGGCCGGGTTACCCAGGAGCCACTCTTGGGACCTGAGACCAGGATTTGTGTAAAGGTGATTTATTAGGACATGGTGGAGGTGGGAGGGGAGTGGAGAGTAGGATGAGGAGAGAAAGGGCATCAGGCAAGAATGTGGAATCCAAGTCACAAAGAACTGAAAGGTGACTCAGCCCTGCAGGGGAGCTCTGGGGACAGTGTGGGTCATACCTACAATTGTCACTTCAGGACAAAGGAGCTGGAGTAGCCCCCTCCCATAATCTTTGATTAAGGTCTGTCCCCGGGCCATGAAAACTTGAAGCATTTCTGGTTCTCTAGAGCATGCAGGAAAAGCAGGTTCTGGCGGCCCCAGGGCAGCCCTCCAACAGAGGGATGAAGGCACCCACTGTCCCATTGGAAAATGCACGGGAATCCTATAGTGCGCAAAATCATAAAATCATTGGCAGGGCGCGGACGGCTGACCGATTCCACACATGGTGCCAACGGACATTTACAGAACACCTACGGACACTCTAGACACTGTATGGAAATGGGCAAGGCGAAGCTTTAGCCCTCAGGGATCCAGTCCTGAGGTCTTAAAGGGGTGACTGCCGTGCATGATTCCACGCCGTCCGGCTTCTGGAGAAGCACGCGTGCAGGGGCAGGCAGGAGCCCGGGGAGGAGGACAAATGACCCCGTGGTTCCCGGGCATGACTTCGGATCCTACAGAATGAGTAAGGGGAGGAAGAGTGTATTCCTAGCAGAAGGAACAGCGTGTCCAAAGCCGAGAGGTAAAAGGACACATTTGTTTGGAAAGGGGGAGTAGTTTGCTGTGGTTGGAACACAGGGTGTGGGAGAGAGGAGCACTCTGCGACCTGAGGCTGTTAAGGAGAGCCAAGCTGACGGGGAAGATTTTTTCCACCCTGCCAGGTGGACGGTAAGACTTGAAGACATCTGGCTATGATTGGAGAGGTCACGGGAAGAGGGTGGGCGTCCACGCCACACACGGACACAGGATGCTCTAACAGCCCGGCATCCGTGACCCCATGCAGAGGATTCCGCCTGCAGGAGACCAGGCAGGCGAAGGAGTCGGGTCCAAAGCTGCGTGTCGGGGGGAAGCCGGGACTCGAACAGCGGACACACGGGAAAGAGCCAGGATGCGAAGACACACAGAAGGGTTTCTGAGGACGTCGGCACCTCTCATCCAGCAGGACACGCAAATGTGACTATTCTCTGTTTATGAATATTGATTATTTTCAGTAAACTCCCTTTTCCTGGCTTAAACTGGTTTGAGTCAGGCTTTTGCCACATTGAGCGTCCCTACTAAGACAGAAGGTATGTTTTAAAACCAAAATACAAACCAAAAAACCCTTCCAGATACACAACCAAAACAACTTCAAAATAGTGGGGGGAAAAAAAAATTCTGCCATTTATGGGGAACTTAAAAAGGTCTCAATCTCATGCACACAACTCTGAAAAATATTGGACAGTTTGGACCACGTTGAAAGGAATGTCACACACAACCACCTGCCCCACTCCCAAGATTCCCGTAAATAGATTAATGCCCAAAGGGCCTGCCACTTGCTTGTTAGGGAAAGGGTAGATGCTCACAGAGGCTTTGGGGAGGACAGGAAACATCCCACTGATATTTGGTCCCTGTGACACTCATCAGGTGTTTGGCTTAGAAGAGGAAGACCCGGGCGCCTGGGTGGCTCAGTGGTTAAAAGCCTCTGTCTTCAGCTCGGGTCATGATCCCAGCGTCCTGGGATCGAGTCCCATGTCGGGCTCTCTGCTCTGTGGGGAGCCTGCTTCCCTTCCTCTCTCTCTGCCTGCCTCTCTGCCTACTTGTGATCTCTGTCTGTCAAATAAATAAATAAAATGTTTTAAAAAAAAAAAAGAAGAAGAGGAAGACCCCATTCCAGGTCCCCTACCCCATATCTCCCTGAAAGGGAGGCAGAACACCACTCCGGGGACTTCAGGGCTGTGACTCAGCCTGCAGGGCCCTAGCTGGTCTCCAGGCTCCATGTCACACACACGGTTTTCTTTTTCTTTTTCCTTTTTGTCAAGTCGGCTCCACGCCCAGCATGGAGCCCAACACAGGGCTTAAAACCCATGACCCCAAGTCAAGACTTGAGCTTAGCTCAAGAGCTGGATTGAGGCACCTGGGTGGCACGGTCAGTTAAGCAGCTGACATTGGTTTCAGCTCACACCTTGAACTCAGGGTCCTGGGACTGAGACCCACGTTGGGTTCTGTGTGCTCAAGACTTTCTCCCTGTCTCTCTGCATGCCCTCCCCCCAGATAAATAAATCTTAGAGAAAGAAAAGAATTGGATGCTCTAAGCCATGCAGGCACCCCCAGATGGTTTCCTAAGTACAGGGGGCCTCTGCCCTCGGAATGCCCATGAAGCCATCCACAGCTTTGGAGAATGTCACCATGGGGGTGCCTAGAGGAAGCCCCCTCGCCTTAAACGCTTGGATTGATAAACAAGCAATTCTAAAGTAAGTGAGCTGCGCCTTCAACTCAAGACATTAGGGGAAATGAAACAAAAATCCAAAGAAAGCAGAAGGGGGAAATGTTCAAAATTCCAAATGGAAGTTGAAGAAAGGAAAGGAAACAGAACAGAACAGGTAAAATTGAAAGAGCTGTTTATGTGAAAGGACTAGTCAATAAAATGATGTGAGTGTGTGTGCGTGAGCTCCTTCCTTCATTCTGAATTACTTTCAAAAAAATCCCGTCTTTATATATTTGTCATCTAGCTCCTTGCTCTCTCCGTTACATTCTAGTAAGATGAGAGCTGATTTCATTATTCTTACAACCACTCTAATAGTGCAACATCGAGAGACAGCAAGGTGTGGGGAGGAGAGGGCAGGAACAAGGTGTGGGGCTGGAGCATCCTCTCAGCTGGTGGGGCGGGGGGCACGGGAGCCCCCGGGACGTAGAAGTGATCCTTAAAGACTCGGCGGCATCATTAAAACCCCCTTCCTGCCTTTTCGGGATAGTCCGCGAGATAGCAGGAAAGGGTGAAATACTCTTTCCCACTGACTTTGTCCCCACCACAGAACCTTCTGGAACATGCAACTGTTCTAAGACCAGCAACAGGATCCTCCAGACACACTCAGATTACGGTGAAGGCAAGCTAAAAGGAAGGAAATACAAATGCAGCTTCTGGAAAGAGAAAAGGAACCGCCACTGTGATAAGGAAGAGGTTAACACAATTTTTTTTTTTAAAATGGCTTATTTTACGCCATTAATTTGAAAATGGTGATGAAAAAGGTGGAACTCTGTTAGGGCTACACAATACCTCCATTAATTTGGAGAGAGTAGATATCTTTTCAATAACTGAGTCTTTACATCCAGAAATGTGTGTTAGCATGCATGCGTTCAAGTCTTTCCTCGGATCTGTGTGCGTAGTTCTACAGTTTTCTTCAGCGAGGTCTCACACAGTTTTCATGTTTCTTCCTGGGAGAGAGCTCTGAGTTTTCCATTTGGATAGTAGGATGATGGAAGGTATCAACCACAATAGCAGCTCAAACCACAGAAGACCTAGGAATTAGTCTACAGAACAGCCGAGACACTTTGGCAAAACAATGGAAAGAGAGCAATGTTAGTGGGCAGACATCAAAATCCACTCTCGAGCCACAGCCCTTAAAACCGTGGGACAGCAGCTCTGTGAGGGACAGCCACCCAAGGGGACACCCTCTGCAACAGTAGGGAACGCACTGTAGAAAAACCCCACGACGTGGATGAGTTTCAAAGACAGTACGCTGAGTGATTAATGCAATCTCGAGAGCTTCCTAACTCTATGCTTCCCTGTATATGACCTTCTGGAAAAGAGAAAACTATGTTGAAGAACAGATCATTGGCCTCTTCGTGAGTGGACGGGGAACACTAGAGAGGGGTGGTCTGAGGGAGTTTGCCGGGGGATGGAAGTGTTTTGTTCACGGCGACGATCACATGAATGTGTCTACAGAAATGTACAGGTCTGTGTGCCCAAAGAGGCAAACTTTCATAATTTTTCAGCAAATTTTTAAGGACTTACTCATTTTTAGAGAGAAAGAGAGAGTGAGCGTGGCGGGGGGGGAGCAGAGGGAGAGGAAACAAGAGAATCCCAAGCAGACTCCGCACTGAGCGTGGAGCCCAACACAGGGTTCGATCCCAGGACCCTGAGACCACGACCTGAGCCAAAACTAAGAGTTGGACGCCCAACCGACTCTGCCACTCAAGAGTCCTTTTGTAGGGTGGCTCAGTGGGTTAAGCCGCTGCCTTCGGCTCAGGTCATGATCTCAGGGTCCTGGGATTGAGTCCCACATCGGGCTCTCTGCTCAGCGGGAAGCATGCTTCCCCCTCTTTCTCTACCTGCCCCTCTGCCTACTTGTGATCTCTCTCTCTCTGTGTCAAATAAATAAAGAAAGAAATAGTCCTTTTGTATCAATTTTATAGATTTTACGTATATGGTAATTTTTAAAATCAATAAGCAAAGCCAGTACAGTGGGTAGTGCAGTTCTAAATAAAGAGAGGAACGAAACCAGAACCAGTCCAGACACCTGAGGTTGTTAAAATACAAAAATACAGCCGCCCGGCAGGTGGTTTGCACAACAGGATAAACACACTTAATACGACTTAACTGTACACTTCCGAGCGGTTAAGATGCTGGACTTTATGCTACATGTATTTTGCGACAATCTTTTAGAAAGTGGCCTTATACTGACCAGTGTCGAAGCTGGGAGAGAGGTATTTGGGGGGGGTGGGGATCGTGCTCTCACTATATTGCTTTTGGGTCATTTGACATTTTCCATAATAAAAAGCTTTTTTCTTCAAAGACACGGCATTTCAGATCGGTAGTGAAACGCACTAATGAAAGCAGGGAGACAATGACTTTTTGTTTAGGAGAAGTAAGATCTTACCTCAGATGTTTTAAAAGATCGGTCAGCTTTTGGGCCTGCCGGGTGCCGCAGTCAGCTGAGTGTCTGGCTCATGGTTTCGGCTCCCGTCGTGGTCTCGGGATTGGTGGGATCCAGGTCCCCGTGGAACCCTGCCCTGGGCCCTGTGCTTGGCGGGTGTCTGCTTGAGACCCTGTCTCCTTCTCCTTCTGCGCTTCCTGCTCGTGTTCTCTCTTTCTCTAAAATAAATCCATCTAAAAAATTAAAAGAGAATAAAGTCCGTTAAAAAAAAAAAAAAAGGACCAGTTAGCTTTAAAATTTTTACGTAGGAAAAATAAAAATATGAAACAATGGGAAGACAGCAGGAGGGGGCAGTCTCGTGACCTGGGGAGGGAAGAAGGGCTTGCAAAGCCTAGAAGGAAGCCCAGAACACATCAAAGAGGAAAGAGAGAGGGATGTGGTGACATCACAATTCAAACGTACGTGTGGTTAAAACGCCACCAACACTGACGTTATCAAAAGCTCGGCTGCCAAGGGGGAAAACATACTTCCCCAAGGCCCTGTCACCAATTAGGAACTGTGCCGGGCCCCTAGAGGTCTCTGAGTTTGCTTCCTGTGGCATAAATCTTCAAGCCTTTATCTTTGCTTTTCAAGCTCCTAATCTGAGAGATAGGAGCTCCTGATAGTTAGCGATGAAAAGCCCCCAGTGCAGCAGATGACGCATAGAGGGAGACACCCCCGTTGCTGTTAATGACATCAGGACCCGGAAGAACGGAAGTGTGTGTGTGTGTGTGTACTCGGGCTCTGCCACCGAACGTCCCCGGCCTCGGTTTGTCCATCTGTACATGGGGCCGATGAAGGACCCTGCTCAGCCTGGTGCCCAGCAGGAGGGTCAGACCTAGAGAAATGTCAGCTACTCATTTCTGGGTGACAGACGGGGTTTATGGAGGACGGTGGTGGTCTCGGTAGGAACTTCGTTTCTTCTGTGGAGATCTCAGGGTCCTGGGCTCGAGTCCCGCATCGGGCTCTCTGCTCGGCTGGGGGCCGGCTTCTCTGCCTACTTGTGATCTCTGTCTAATAAATAAATAAAATCTTTAAAAAAAAAAAAAAAGAAGAAGAAGAAGAAGTGACTCGGAGATGAACTGAACGTCTGAAAGAGATTTCAAGGAAGGAGGAAACCAGGATGCTTGGGCTAGCCTGTAGTCTTTGGGAGAACAGTCCCAAGTGCATGCATGGGTGGGTAGTGTTCCTGCGCCACCTGTGGAGGTCTCCTCTGCGGGGCGCTGGAGCCAGAGGGGCAGGCGGCTTGACACGGCACAAGGTAGTGAGTGTCAGGACACACGATAGAAAGTTCCTATCTGAGTAACTAGCGAAGGTTATCTGGAGGGGACATCTGAACTCACTCTTGAAGGGTGAGTTCTCAAGTTGTTCTCAAGTTGGGGTGGGGGAGGGGAGGGGGGTTCCGGAGGAGGGAACGGGCACAGGAGAGCATGGCCAAGTTGGGGAGGAGCAGGATGTCCAAATGGATCCTTCCAGGAGCCGGGGAGCCAACAGGGCTAAAGTGGTGGGCTGAGGCTTGTGTGGGTCTCTAAGAGGCTTTCAGTCACCTCCGGGTGACACAAAGCCCAGGATTTTTGGAGCAGAGAGACTTTTCATTCATCCTATTTCACAAATACTTATGGAGTGCCCTCCGTATCATCATCCCTTACCCCAAGCGTTGCTCGTGTAACAAACTACCACAAGCTTGGTGGCTTAAAACAACAGAGACTTATTATCTTCCAGTTCTAGATGTCAGGAATCTGAAATGGGTCTCAGTGGGGTAAGGCCAAGCTGTGGGCAGGGCTGTGCTCCTTCTGGAGGAATAGAAGAAAATTCATTTCCTTGTCTCCAGCTTCGGGAGCCTGCCTGAGTTTCTCGGTTCATGCCTTCTTCCATGTTCAAAGCCAGCGATGTCCAGCAGACTCTTCCTAAAGAGGTGATCTCTCTGGTTCTGACTCTTCTGTTTCCCTCTGCCCCATTCGAGGCCACTCATAATGGCCCTGAGTCCACCCAGGGAATCCAGGATAATCGCCCCCCAATTCCAGGTGCATTGATTAGCAACTTAATTCCATTCTCAACCTTAGTTCCCCGCTGCCACGTAACATAAGATATTCACAGGTCCCAGGGATGAAGACATGAAATCTCTGGAAACTATAATTCTGTCCCCCGCACAGACCCATCATGGAACACCATGGGACAACTACCCAAGGACGTGAATACTATGATGTGTGGACCATAGGGGGCCTTCGACGCACACCCCCTTAGAT
This sequence comes from Mustela nivalis, assembly GCF_964662115.1. Lineage (NCBI taxonomy): Eukaryota > Metazoa > Chordata > Mammalia > Carnivora > Mustelidae > Mustela > Mustela nivalis. The sequence continues at coordinate 21,475,831 of NC_139038.1, forward strand.
TCCCAGCTCGAGCTCCTTGGTTGGAGTTGATGGGATAAACACTACCACCTTGGCTCAGGTGCCAATCGAAAGGAAAGCTCAGTCTGGTTTTCTAGTCATGTCTATGGTCCACTCATGATGCTTTGTTCCCATCTCTTATTTGCCAGGTAGGCCAAGGTCCCCTCCAGAGGAGACTCTCATGGTGCTGGGCATAGGGGTGAGGAGATTTCGGTTTCGGGCAACTACACCACCACCATTCCGTGGTTTCCCATTACACCTGGCTTCTTAAAACCGAGGACAACCGCAAAAGTCCTAATGTGACATTGCTCTTCCTACCCCTCCCCCCAACCCAAGTGCGTAAATCCATTCTTTGTTCTGCACAGTGGACAAAACAAAATTAGGACGCAGAAAACAGGTGGTTTTTAATGAACATCCAGTGTCTGGGAAAACTAAGGTGAGAAGGTTAGGGGTGCTTGTTTCAAGGTGACAGGCCCTGGGTGTCTGATTTCTCATCCTCGTGCCACCACTGGTCTCATTCCGAGATGTGCCCTCCCGCCGAGGGACCGGAGGAATGTTTTCCACGCTTACCCTCCATTTACGCTGGCTTCCAGCTGTATTTTCGACAGGAGGTTTCTGGTTGTGCAATAAGCATCTTAGGATGTAGAAACAGGTCAGGCAGCAGGTAAGGTCAGCTTAAGGTCATTTAAACTGGTTGCAGGCAACTTCTGGGCTGTTGGGTCCACACCGGAGCCCCAGCTATCAAAATAAAGAAATAAACAAAAGTTTTAAAAACTTCTATGGGGAAGAAAAAAAAAAAAACTAGAGTGGGGCTGGCTTTGATACACTCCTTTCTCACACCGCCAATAACCCCAGATCCATAACCCAGGCCTGTTGCTTTAGTTCCCTAAACGGCCCAACATCCGTCTTCTCTCCGTCCTGATGCCGCCATCCGACCCGGACTCCAGCAAGATGCTCCCAGCCAGTGGCTCCACATCCTCTCTGCCCCCTTCCGACCCGTTGTTTATCACGTCAGCCTGAGATCTTTTCTTTTTTTTTTAATATTTTATTTATTTGTTTGACAGAGAGAGAGAGAGAGAGATCACAAGTAGGCAGAGAGGTAGGCAGGAAGCAGGCTCCCTGCTGAGCAGAGAGCCCAATGCAGGGCTCAATCCCCAGAACCCCAGGATCACAACCGGAGCCAAAGGCAGAGGCTTTAACCCACTGAGCCACCCAGGCGCCCCTTCCTGAAGATCTTTTTAAAACAGAGAGCTGCTCATGCCCCACTCCGCCCCTATAATGCCTTTCCCCGGTCCTTAATCTAGGACTTCAGTCCTCACATGGCCTGCAAGACCCTTTGCGCTCGAGACCTTTCTTCTTCTCCTGCTTCATGCTAGAGGCCATCTCGTGGCGCCCGCTGCACCCCCCGCCGCATGCCCCGCACCCCCCGCACCCGCGGACTTGCAGCTCCCCAGCCTGCTCTTCTTGCCTAAGCGCCTCCTCTGGTCTCTGAAACTGGCCGCCCAGCCGTCTCCCACCCCCAGCAGCCCCCAGACAATGGCTGATGAGAGCATTTACGCCGCCCCCCATAAACGCCCAGGATCCTCACCTGGGTGGATCCTTCTGAGGCCCTGAAACGAAAAGGCATTGCAGAGCTTGGCGTCACCAACCGAAAGAAGAAAAAGAAGGACAAAGACAAGGCAAAACTCCCGGAAGCGATGGAAACGAGCAAAAAGAACGAGGAGGAGAAGAGGCGCGGCCTGGACAAGCGAACCCCGGCCCAGGGGGCCTTCGAGAAGATGCAAGAGAAGCGGCAAATGGAGAGGATCCTAAAGAAAGCATCCAAAACCCACAAGCAGAGAGTGGAGGACTTCAACAGACACCTGGCCGCCCTCACGGAGCACTACGACATTCCCAAAGTCAGCTGGACGAAGTAGCCTCCGCACCCAGGGTCTGGAGGGGCATCAAGGGGAAGTGGAAGGCAAAGTTGGGGTTATGTTTCGTGCCTTTGGTCTTTTCTAGAAACATACTTTTACACACACTCTTGCGTCTTCTGCTGAGACAAGTGCTTTCCAAAGCAGTATGCCCTCTTTCTGGAACTTGATTAAAGTAATAAGACTGTCCTTTTACTCTATTTTGGCTTGTCAGTAGCACAGACGATAAACCTTTTTAGTTTGGACTGGAAATTTTTGCAAGTTTACCCAGAGATTAAGGTTATTTCTGTGTGTCACAGAAAAGTGTCTTTACCTCCCAAGTTGCGTCTAACTCTGACAGTCAGCCAGCTCTCTTTCCCCGGATGAAACAGACTCCAGAAGATGAGGAGCTAATGCCGCCACGGGGCCCTGCGTGAGCTGTCCTCCCAAGCCTCCTCTAGCTTGGGGATTAGGCTGTTCCTTCGAGAGCCTAAGGGAGCCGCTTGAACCTTCATGGCCTTCAGAATGCCTCCCCAGCCACGTGGTTTGTGAGACAATGTAGTTTGGGAAGCAGAACAACTGTCTAAGGCAAGAATGGGACGCACGCCTTGTCCCTATCTGAGCCTGTGGCTGGCATGCAGCCTCTTCCCCTGGTGTCTCTGTTCCAGACATGTCTAGAGGGTGTTGCCACGGCAAACATCACTAATCAAGCATGGCATCCCTTTGTAATAGAACCCTGACACAGGCTGCCATACTACCCTTGACCCTGGGCTCTAAGCAACTCCTGGGTTTGTTCAGAGTTGCTACATGACATGTAGCCCGCTTGGCCTTTCTGGCCTAAGGACACCTCAGGGGTGACAGGACCTGGGCAGAGCCCCCAGCACAGACAGTGTAGTCAAAGGGGAAGACCCAGATCCTGGTGCTGGAGAGCTGTGATCTCTGAGGACCTACCAGTGCCCTACTTGCTGAGGATCGAACTGCATCGACTATTGGGAGGAAGACTCTGTTGACCTAGGTCGTGACAGAATAGCAAAGTCAAAAGAGAAAAACCCAAGTGTTGTGTTTGAGGCTGTCCCCTATGAATGGAATAAAGCAAAAAAATAGTTATTAAAAAAAAAGATTTTATGTATTTATTTGAGAGAGAGAGAGAGAGAGAGAGAAAGCACAAGTAGGAGTAGGGGCAGGGACAGAAGGAGAAGCAGACTCCCCACTGAGCGGGGAGCCCGACCCGGGGCTCGAGCCCAGGACCCAGAGATCATGACCTGAGCGGAGGGCAGATGCTTAACCCACTGAGCCACCCAAGTAAGGGAGGTTTAAGTAAGGGATGTTATTCTTGATAATATAGATGGGATTCAACCAGCTGAAGGTCTAAAAGGTAAAAAAACTGAGGTTTCCCCCAAGAAATGCTGCCTCAAGAGTGCAGGAACTCCTGCCCGAGTCTGCAGCCTATCAGTCCACCCTGCAGAGTTAGGACTTCCTAGCCCGGTATTCATGGGAGTATCTCCAGCCATCTCCTCTATTATCTATCTATCTATCTATCTGCCTGCCTACCATCTGTCATCTCGCTCGCTCCTGTGGGCTGCATTTCTCTGGAGAAGATAACCCATTCAAGGGGGTACCCTTGACGGGCTGCGCTCTCTCCTCCATCTTTTTCCCATTCCCCTACTCTTCCACGTCCCAAATAAACTACTTGCAACTGAATCCTCTTCCCGAGGCCTGCTTCTTCTTCTTCTTCTTTTTTTTTTTTAAGGATTTTATTTATTTGACAGAGAGATCACAAGTAGGCAGAGAGGGGGAGAGAGAGAGAGAGGGAGGAGGAAGCAGGCTCCCTGCCTAGCAGAGAGCCCGATGTGGGACTCGATCCCAGGACCCTGAGATCATGACCTGAGCGGAAGGCAGAGGCTTAACCCACTGAGCTGCCCAGGCAGCCTCTGGGGCCTGCTTCTAAAGGCGATCACTCTAAGAGCCGTCTTCAGCTTCCTGAAGGTGCCATGCAGGGTGACTAACTCATCCCAGTTTGTCCATGGGTTTCCCAGGATTAGTTATGAGGCTCCTGTGTCCCAGGAACTACCTTTCCTCCCCAACCTGCACATCCCATCCCTGGAGGACTAGAACGCTTTGCCCAGAACTGTCCCACTCTCCAAACTGAAAATCCGGCGCCCACAACCACCCCCACCCACCCGCTCAGCCTCAGCCCAGCAGGATGCCTGGTCACCCCACGCCCTGGCTCCCGTGGGGAAGCCTTTGCACATGATGTTCCCTCTGCCCGAGAAAACTTCCTCCACGTCTCTAGTTCATTTCTTCCGATCATCCTTTCAGATCTCGCCCACATGTCACCTCCCCAAGGAGACCTTTTCTGATGGCCACCTGGGCCAAATCTGAATTCCTTCATGGGGGTTCCTCGAGGCCTCGCTTCACATTTGCACAGATAGCACTATCTCATCCCTGTCGGTCTCGTGCATGAGAGCGTGCACTGTGTTGGGTGGTCTGCTGTGGACCCACAAGAGGGAACACAGGAGAGTCTCAGGAAAACAGATTTTATTCCATCCCGAGTCCTAGAAAGAGCAGGCATGCCATTCCTCGCGAGGCTAAATGGGGAAGCCTCAGCAAGGTCAGGGGGCAGAAGTCAGGAGCGAAGGCAGGTGTGGCCAGGACTGGCTAGTTTGAGTCATTCCAGTGGGCTCTTAGCTACAGACTTGATTCCTGGTTGCACGGTATCTGGCCCTGGGGTGATTAAGGCCCAGAAATACTGCTTCTTGGATGATAGGGGCCAGATAGAGGAAATATGGATTCATTAGTTTGCATCTCCAAGGCATGCTCCTGGCTGAGCCCTTTGCTATCTCTAAGAATTGTCTAACTCCAAGAAGGGCAGTTTACCCGACCCAGAAAGGCTTTTAAGATATCAAACCACCATAACATACAAAAAATAAAAAATAAATTGGGGTTGACTCTTCATTGATTCCTAGCCCATGTTAGGCATGCAAGAAATGCGTTGAACGAATGAATTTCCAGGACAGTGAAAGGTCTGTAGCACCCTTCCCCGGGCTCTCCTGTGAGGGAGTACTGGGTCCTAGGTACTAGCTCTTGTCCTGTGGACAAATGGAATCAGAAGTAAATGCATGGGAAAGATCTCAGGAGGCAGAGAGCACAGAGTCCAGGAGGGTAATTTTTCAAAAATTTTTGCTGTTATACAAGCGATATTTCAGATAAACCAAAGAGAGAAATGACTCAATCTGAACAAGAGAGAAAATAGCCTGGGGAAAAAAAAAAAAAACTGGGCAGAGTTCCAGCACTTAAAGGAGAATTAACACCAATTCTACATAATCTCTCCCAAAAAGTAAAAGAGGAGGGAATGCTTCCCGATTATTTTAGGAAGCGAGTATTACCCTGATACCAAAACCGGAGACGGCACAATGATGGAAAACTTCAGACTCATATCCCTTATGAATACAGATGCCAAAAGACTTCAGCAATATATAAAAATATATATACACTATGAACAAATGTGGCTTGTTTTAGAGATGCAGTACTGGGTCAATATTCAAAAATCCATGTAATCAACCATATAAACAGGCTAAAGAAGGAAAAAAATCACATGATGTTCAGAATTGATGTGGAAAAAGCACTTGCAAAATTCAACGCCCGTTCATGATAAAAAAAAAAAAAAAACTCAGAAAACTAGGAAGATAGGGGAAATTTCTTAACTTGATAAAAGACATCTATAAAAACCTAAGCTATCATTAAACTTACTGGTGAAAGGCTGACTGCTTCCCCCTTGAAGCCAGGCAAAGATCTCAGAATCACCACTGTTGTTCAACATAGAAAGTTCTAGATAGTACAATAGGGCAAGAAAAGGAAATAGATCTCTGTGGGTAACACAAGGGTTCTTGTGGCAACGGAAATGTTCTTTACCTTGATAGTATCAGTGTCAATACTTAGTTGAGATATCGTAATATGATTTTGCAACATATTACCATCAGGGGAAACCAGAGTTTTCCTGTATTATTTATTGCAACTACATGTGAATCTACAATGATCTCCAAGTTAAAATTTTAATTTAACTTTAAAAAATACCAGTACAGGGGCTCCCAGGTAGCTCACTGGATTAAGCCTCTGTCTTTGGCTCAGGTCACGATCTCAGGGTCCTGGGATCGAGTCCCACATCAGGGTCTCTGCTCAGCGGGGAGCCTGCTTCCCCCCCTCTCTCTGCCAAATAAATTTTTTTAAATCTTTTAAAAAGAAGGAAAGAAAAAATTAAAAATACCAGCACTGGGTACTAGGTACTAGCTCAGGACTAGGTACTAGCTCAGACCAGTAGAATTAGAATCGGTGGCTATGGGTTCTAGGCAGTGACGTTTTTTCTTTTTTTAAGTTTCTCAGGTAATTGTAATATACAGTCACTACTGAGAGCCACTGATTTAATGACACATGATCAATATTTTTCCAGGTCAGATACTTCTACCGCATAATTCTTACTGGAGCATTACATTTCAGCGTGTACCAGAGTCTATTTAAACAATACCCTACTATTTGACAAATAGGTTGTTTCCAATGTATTGCTATTACAGATAATAGCCTTCTAGATTAATGTTTGGACACACCTATCACTTCCTTTACTAGACCATGAATATGCTTAAGGCTTTCTATCTCGTTAAATTGTCACCCAGAAAGGTTGAACAACCCCACTGGTTTATGTGTGCATTTTTTCCCAAGTACCTGACAATAGAAGGTTAAAATCTATGCTAGATGAAAAATGTTTCTTTGATGTGTTAATTTATACCTTTGAGGTAGATTTTTTCATATGTTTATTGTCTACTTGTATTTATTCCTTTGTGAATTACTAGTTCACATACTTTCCCATTTGTCTGTCGGAGTACACCTCGTCTACTTACAAGAGCTCTTAACAAAGAGGAATGGAAAGACATTAACCCTTTTCAGTCAATCATGCTGCAAGAATTTCCCCCAGTTTTTCAAGGGCCATTTCATTGTGATAGTGGTACTTTTTCCCACGAGGAGGTTGGTAATTTTTAAGTAGACAAACTATCCGTATTTCCCAGAAACGTCCACATGCAAATTTTGTACAGCTTTCTAGCAAAAATGTACAGGAAATATTTATTTTATTTTATTTTTTATTTTTTTAAAAGATTTTATTTATTTATCAGAGGGAGAGAGGGGGAGAGAGCGAGCACAGGCAGACAGAATGGCAGGCAGAGGCAGAGGGAGAAGCAGGCTCCCCGCTGAGCAAGGAGCCCGATGTGGGACTCGATCCCAGGACGCTGGGATCATGACCTGAGCCGAAGGCAGCTGCTTAACCAACTGAGCCACCCAGGCGTCCCAGGAAATCTTTTTTTTTAAAGATTTTATTTATTTAGGGGCGCCCGGGTGGCTCAGTTGGTTAAGCAGCTGCCTTCGGCTCGGGTCATGATTCCAGGGTCCTGGGATCGAGCCCCACATCGGGCTCCTTGCTCAGCAGGGAGCCTGCTTCTCTCTCTCCCCCTCTCCCTGCAGCTCTGCTTACTTGTGCTCTCTCTCTAGCTCTCTGTCAAATAAACAAATAAAATATAAAAAAAAAAAAGATTTTATTTATTTATTTGACAGAGAGAGATCACAAATAGGCAAGGAGGCAGGCAGAGAGAGAGGAGGAAGCAGGCTCCCTGCTGAGCAGAGAGCCCGATGCGGGGCTCCATCCCAGGACCCTAGGATCATGACCTGAGCCAAAGGCAGAGGCTTTAACCCACTGAGCCACCCAGGCGCCCCAGGAAATCTTTTTTTAACTAAGAAATTTTATTGAGAAGGATCAACTATTTTTTTTAAGTAGGCTCTCTGCCCAACGTGGGGCTTGAACTCCCAACTGTGAGACCAAGAGTAGGACGCTCCACTGACGGAGCCAGTCAGGCGCTCCTGAAAAGGATCAAATAACGCTTGATGGAGAAACACTCCATCTTGCTGAATAGGAACACAAGAATTCTCAAAACTCCACACTGTATAAACAAAGATACGCCAAACAAAACTCCAAAAGAATTCTTATTTCAGAGCAGTAAGGATATAGATTTGACCTAGAATCCAAAGTTCATCTGGAAGACCAAAAAGATAAGCATGGACCAGCACAGCCCAAAAAAACAGAAGTTGTGAAAGGGTTTTACCCTTTAGTAAAATCCTAATATTAATGATAATAATTAAATGGTGCAACATTAGTACAGAAATAAAAAGTCAACGTAACAGAGCAGATGGCCCAGACACGGACACAAATAGACTTAGGAATTTATGCTACAATCAAGGTGACGTGGAGAATCAGAGGACAAGAGCATGGGGTATATACGCAATGGCACCTTATTTAGCCACGAGGAAGGAGGAAACCTGATCCAAGTTCCCAGGGCTAGTAATTGCGGCGCAAGCTTGCCCCAGAGTCTGTCCTTGCTACCACGGGAGGTGGTGTTGAGGCCGGCAGGTCTGCGGTTGTCAGGGGGACACACCTGGGCCACTGCTCTTGGCCACGCTACGAAGCCTGGGGGAACTATGGGCTGGCCCGAGCCTCGTGGCAGGCTGGCCCTGGAGGGCTGGGGACCTCCACTTATTAAACCCTTATGGCATACCAGGCATGGGCGCTAGGTGCCTTCTGGACATGACCTCACTCCCTGCTCACGCCTCACTGTGAGCCTTTGAGGAAGACTCTTTTAGGACCCACGTGTACCAGGGAAGGAAGAAGTGGAGATTCAGAGGGATTAGGGAACTTGTCCAGAGTCTCAGGCAGGAAGGGATGGACCCAGGATCATTGTCCACGTCAGTTCTGCCGGAGCCCGAATTTCCACTCTCTTGTGATCTCTTGCATGTTTTTCCTTATCTTCCACCCCGGGTCAACATTTTGTGATCGTTGTGGGCTTGTTGTGCTTGGTAGGTTCTCTCTCCCCTCCTATGCTTACCCACACTCGCGGGCTGCTTTTACATGGAGTCCTACATGGAATCACGTTGTGCGTTTTTAGTGCGGTCTGTTCTGTTCTGATTTTTGTGGTTCTACCGCCCTCTCGCATTCTCCTCTGCCCCCAGGGCCCTCCCTGGCAACCTGTAAAAACCAGCTGTGTGACCTCCTCCAGTTGCCTTCATTCTCCCACACTGCTTCACCTTCCACACGCGTGCGTGCACACGCGCACCCTTTCCCCCTCCTACCCGGCTTCCGACGGCACCTCCACTTCCCTCATCCCGGCTCTCGTGCTTTCCACTTAAACGGACCCCTGCGCTTACACCGAGCACCCCACCCCTCCGCAAATCCACGATAATCTCTCATGTCAAGGTCCTTAACTGAATTACAGCTCCGAAGTCCTTCGTGCCGAGTCAGGTAATAGATTCTGGGAATTCGGATGTGGACATCCGGGGGGGAGGATCTCCCCCTGCCCCCCACCTCCCAGGTCTCTACTCCCTACCCCCCACCCCTGTCCCGTTTCCAGTTTTCTGATTGATGTGTCTTGATTATTTTTTTCCCGAACGACTACGCACTGTATACCTATCCTTTCCATTCCCTGATTTCTTTTTGCTAACAGCACAGCTCGGTGATGGCCCCCACGGCCAGAGCCTCGGCATGCCGCGAAAGTTCCAAGACTCGAGAGGAAATCCAGTCCGGCAAAAAGGAACGTGACCTCCACGAGGCCAGACAGCGGGCATGAGACAAAGCAGGTCGCTCAGGGAGCCTGACAGGTGGGCGGAAGCTAAGGCCTGGGAACCATGGGGATGCGGGGGGCTCCAGGAGGCAGACCGGCTTCAGGGGCTGTGTCACCCGGGAGCCCCGGCCATGGGACTGGTTCACAGGTGGGTCTGGGCCATCAGGAGAGGAGGAGCCTGGCAAGATGCAGGAGGAATCCCAGTCCTGGGCAAGTGACCAAAATAGGCATTCAGGAACGGAGAACTCAACACCCATAAAGCAACTCCACAAATATTTATTTAGTGGCTGCCACAAGCCAGGTGCGGAGCTGAATGGCAGCTTACCTGGAGGACGAGACAGGCATGGGCCATCCCTGCCTTCCCACAGCTCCTGGTCAGGGGAGGAGCCAGCCAGGAGAGAGGCTGTTGCTATGCGCTCTGCGAAGTGCGTTGGTGGGAGCTAAAGAATCCTATGGGAGAATGGGGGCGGGGCACGAACGAACGATTCATCCCACTGCGTGCATCGGGGTAGGCTCACTGCGCTAATACGCCACCCGCCAAGTCTCGGTGACTCCATGCGATCAAGTTTATTTCTCACTCATGTTGCAATCTGAGTGCTGGTTGGGGAGAGGGCAGGTGGGGCTCTGCTCCACACAGTCATTCAGGGATCCAGAGTCCTTTTATCCAAGGGGTCCGCTGCCCTCCCACGCAGGCAGCGTTCTCCATGGGGTCCCCTGCATCCACCTGGCAGAGGAGGAAAAGACAGACTGAAGAGAGAGGGTGACCTAGGAGGTTTTTAATTGATTAGGATTTGAGAATAGGTCTTCAAGCCGTGGCCATGAGTCACAAGGCCCCACCACCTGCATGCGAGTGAACACATCGCAGTCGGTGCTGCACCAGACTTGGGAGGACAGAGGAAACTTCCTGGAGGGCTGGTTTTTAAGCTGATACCTGGCGGGATGTTACATAAGATCTACCAGATAAAGGGAAGAAATGGAGGAGATGAAGGAGAAATTGAGAAGACCCTGCCTTGGGCTCAGGTCATGATCTCAGGGTCCTGGGATCGAGCCCCGCATCGGGCTTTCTGCTCTGCATGCAGCCTGCTTCCTCCTCTCTCTTTGCCTGCCTCTCTGCCTGTTTGTGATCTCTGTCAAATAAATAAATAAAATCTTAAAAAAAAAATAAGAATGCAGAGCCTGGCTGGCTCATTCAGAGGAATATGCAACTCTTGATCTCAGGGTCGTGAGTTCAAGCCCCACACTGGGTGTAGAAATTATTAAAAATAAATAAATAAACTTTAAAAAGGAAGGAAGGAAGACAGAAAAGAAAGAAAGGCATTATTCTTATCTTCCTTTAGGAATGCATAACATTGACAATCATGGCAAGCTAAAGGGAAAGAAAGTTTTGCTTGTCTACAGGGCAGAAGGGAAGCTGTGGTGGCGCTGGATCAGGGCGGTTATCCTAAGGGTTAAGGAATTTATCCCAATAATCAAAGACCCACAGAAGGTTTTTCAACTGAGGATCAAGTTGGCTTTCTAGAAAAATCTCTCTGGCTTCTGTGTGAAGAAGAGATTGGAAGGGGACCAGAAAAAATACCAGAAGAGCAATGGTCTGAGAAAAGACGGCAATGTCAGCTACCAGAGCGGCTGTAGGAAGAAGTACACAGTCTCAGATGGGAAGAGACGGGATTTCGAGAACTCATGATGGATTAGGTGTGCAACTAAGCAGAAGACAGGAATGAGGACAAGGGCTGGGTTTCCATCTCAGAAGAGTGAATGGTCGGTGATTCCGTGATTCCATTTACCAGGAAGGGCAACCCTGGCTATCTGGAGTGTTTTTAAATGTTGGACTTGTTGAATTTTGGTGTCTAGGGAACATGTAGAGAAGGATCCGCTTCAGGCAGTTATCACTGGGTCTTCAGACCAGTGATCAGACCCAATGGAAGAAAACAAGCACATTGCATCATGAAAATCAAGAAAAGAAATAATTTCATGAAGGTGTGAGTGGTCCACAGGATAAAGTAAAGGAAGAGCTGAAAACGGTCCATCCCTCAGGGAAGTCAGTGCATTCACAACCCCCAGACTGCAGAGGACTGCGGAGAAGGAGGCGCGCCGCAGGCAAACGCCTGCGCAGCTCAAACAGGGCATGGCTGAAGAGGAAGAAAGGGGTTCGGGACAGCGTCCGAGGAGTCTTTGATCTGCCAGCGGCAGGCATTCTTCATTTTCAGAAGGAAGAAAGGAAGATACCTTTCCTTGATCATCTTGGCACTTTGTAAGTTCTTTGGAACTTAAGCACTATCCTGGAGAAAGGAGTAGTGAATCCCAAATTCATTAATTTAACAAATATTTCGGGCGCCTGGGTGGCTCAGTGGGTTAGGCTGCTGCCTTTGGCTCGGGTCATGATCTCAGGGTCCTGGGATCGAGTCCTGCATCAGGCTCTCTGCTCAGCGGGGAGCCTGCTTCCTCCTCTCTCTCTGCCTGCCTCTCTGCCTACTTGTGATCTCTCTCTGTCAAATAAATAAATAAAATCTTTTTTAAAAAAATTTAACAAATATTTCTTAAGCACTTACTATGTGACAGGCCATCACCTGCTGGTGCTTAAGCAGATGGGACTACAGCACTGTCCCCAGATCCCCAGACCCCCGATCTATTGAATGTGCCTTCTAATGGGGCGGTACTCTTTAAGATATTTCTACTCACACTTCTGACACCAAATGCATGGGAGTTTTTTCCCCATATCAACCTATTTTCCAAGTCTCTGGACTTGCACTGGCTGTCCTATCATTTAATTCCATTTGAACACTAGCTCCCTGGAATTAGCACAGATCCCATAGGTTAAGGACTCAATCCCACAAGATTTCAGACATTTCAGACACCAGTCATCAGTGACCAGTGCCCCCAATGCCGACACTTCTGTCCAACTTGGCTACAAAGTTGGAGATTTCTACAACCACCTGTCAGGTTTGATAATGTCCTAGAAGGGCTCATAAAACTCAGGGAAACATTTTGTTTACATTTACTGCTTTTTTATAAAGGATATAGCTCTGAAGCAGAGGACTGGACGAAAAGCACAGGGCAAGGCATTGGCGGAGAACACTCGGAGTTTCCATGTCCTTCAGAACGGGCCACCCCCCCCCAAACCAGCATCCCTACGTGTTCACCAGCCCGAAGTTCTCCAAATCCCATCATTTGGGGGTTTTTATGGGGGTCCCATTACTTAGCTATGATTGATTAAATCATTGGCCATTGGAGATTAACTCCATCCCCAGCCCCTATCTCCTCCCAGCAGGTGGACGGAGGGAATAAGGCAGAAAGTTCTCATCCTCTAAACCCACGGCTGGTTTCCCCTGGCCACCGGCCCCATTTGAAGCTCTCGGTATCCCACCAAGAGTCAGCTCATTGGCATAGACTCAGATCTGCTTGGAAAGGCCTATTATGGATAAGAAAAAACACTCTTCTCACCCCATCACCCTTGAAATTCCAGTGATAGAGAAGACACAGGAGCAGGGGTGGGAAGAAAATTCTGGTGTTCAGTCTGGGGTGATTATTCATTTGAAGATGTTTATTAAGCATCGATATGAGACTGTCAAGAAGACAGAGAAATGTGTGCTTAAATCTCAGGGAAGATGGGATGCCTGGGTGGCCTCAGAGGGTTAAACCTCTGCCTTCAGCTCAGGTCATGATCTCAGGGTCCTGGGATCGAGCCCCGCATCGGGCTCTCTGCTCGGCAGGGAGCCTGCTTCCCTTTCTCTCTGCCTGCCTCTCTGCCTACTTGTGATCTCTCTGTCAAATAAATAAATAAAATCTTTTTTTTTTAATCTCAGGGAAGATGCTGGAGATATTTATTTGGGAGTCTTTAGCATATAGCTCATCTTTAGACTTCAAACTGGTTGATACTAAGTTTCTGCTTCCTGGAAGAAGCAGCCAGAAAAAGAAATTACATTGTTACAGAAAGGTAAACAGTCTTACCCGTATCTTATCCAAGCTTGCAGAATGAAGTTTATAACTTCTCCATCAGAATGGGTTGCGGCTCTTTAAGCCCATCCAGGCATGACCGATCTGGAGCCAGGCAGGGCTGGGCTTGCTGGGAGGGCCAGGAAGGCTGCAGAGCTTGCAGCTCTCTCCAGGGCCCCTGCACAGCACCTGGAAACCAAGAGCTGATTTTGTGTCTTCAAAACGATTTGTCGGCCAGGCCTGCTAGCATTTTTTTCACCCTGCTGAGACTTGTCAGCTGAAAAGCCAGAAGGAACACATCTGGCTGTTAGAGGAGCAAAACATTGCCAAACTAAGGGACACAGCATTTGGAAAAGTTTTCCATCGTTGGGGGTCATGGGTAATCAACCACGTCATCAACAAATAACACTAACAACTAATAATTAAGCCTTCCTATGTGCCCAGAACTCTGCTAAGAGCTTTGTATTCATCATCTCATTCTAACATTAAACTCGTGAAGTATTATTTTTATCCCCAGTTTTACATATATAAATAAGCACAGAGAGGTTAAGTGATTTGCATGAGGTCACACAGCAAGTAAGTCAAGAAGGAGGAGGCAAACTCAAATGGGTCTGACTCCAGAGTCCTGTGCGTTGGAGGAATACAAACAGCAAATGCCAGAAGCCGCCCATTCTCCTACCCTGCACTCAGTGACCAGAGAAGGTCAGGGTCCCCCAACACCAGCCTCCTAACCGGCTCTTAGCCCAGCGACTGCCACATCACTGGTGTCTAGAGCTTGCAGAATGAATGGATAATTGAATGAACAAGCACACAAAAGAATGACTAACATCACCACATCGCAACGCGCTTAGCAATTAGCAAGCCTGTCTCTCCAGCTAGACTGTGAGCTACTGGAGGGCAGAGACGTAGTTGCACATTTTCTAACAAACGGAGTCAAACGTATTGGGTGGGGCTGATACACAGGTTAAAGGGCCTGGGCCCTGAAGGCAGCTCACTCATGTTCCAACCATGCCCCCTCTTCTAGACTCGCTGTGAGACCTTGAGCAAGTTATTCAACCTCTCTGTGCTCCTACTTCCTCCGCTGGAAAATGAGATTAGTAATACCTATTCCTTAAAGATATTTATCAAAATTAAATAAGACCTTGGTGACAGTAAGGTACTCAGTAAACACCTGCTGTGTGTCTGTGGAGCCAGAGAGAAAGAAATCTCTGCTTGTCCCCTGGTGGGGTAGTTTGCACGCTGTAGCCTAGAATAAGTAGCATTGTTGAAGGCGCAGTATGTTCCAGGGACTGAGCTCAGCACCTTATAGGCAGCATCCGGTTTAATCCTTACAAGAATACGAGGGGCGCCTGGGTGGCTCAGTGGGTTAAAGCCTCAGCCTTCGGCTCAGGTCATGATCCCAGGGTCCTGGGATCGAGCCCCACATCGGGCTCTCTGCTCCTCGGAGAGCCTGCTTCCTCCTCTCTCTCTGCCTGCCTCTCTGCCTACTTGTGATCTCTGTCAAATAAATAAATAAAATCTTTAAAAAAAAAAAAAAAGTACAAGATGGGTTACGAGATGCGTACTCTCATTACCCTGCATTCCCGATAAGGAAGACGGAGGCTGAGAGGAATGAAATAATTGGTCCAAGAGTCACGAAGCAAGTAAATGCAGACAAAGGAATGGGTATATGCTGTGAGGTCAGGAGCCAGGTCTACAGGCTACGGTATCAGACAAACAGAAACAATTCTAGGCTTTCATCCAGGGGGACGCTCACAGATGGAATGGATTACAGAAATGAGCCAACAGCCGAGAAGCCACGTAGGGCCACGTAGGGGTTGGTGGCTGCCTTCCCGGCCAGGGCACGAAGAGCAGGCGGCGCCCCTGTCTGGGGCCACCGAGGAGGAGCAACCAGAGCCGGGGCTGTCAGATGAGAGGCTAAGCCGTAGAGGGAACTCAGCCTCTGCTGCAGATACCCCCTGGACTTGGGAAGAGCGGACCGTCCCACCATCCCATCTCCTGCCCGTCCATCTTTTTGCCTCAACTTAGCTGGAAGTCAGCTGGCCAGGTGGCGGTGGCACCACGGAAATGCCCTCTCAGCTTCCCTTGCAAAAGATCAGGGACTGGACCCAAGATGGAACAGGACAGTGACCTGCGTACTGTCTTGTCATCGGAACCGCAGCGCCTCACATAGTGGTCAGCACATAGGAGACGCTTCCTAAATATGAAGGCAAGACAGAAGTTGGGGTGGGTGGGTGGGGGGAAGCAGGCGGTTCTGAACCTCTGGGAGCAACCCCAGATGCCTACAGAATCCAGGCAGCTTCCACGAAGGCATGGTGCAAGCTGGTTATAGGGAGTGGTGTGTCAAACTGGGGGACCGTGCACACCCCTTCTAAACAGGGCAGCCCTTACAAAGCTGCAGCCACTCTCTGCTAAGCTGGAACACAGACTCAGTGTTGCCAGATCGGCTGACTTTTCAGGAAAAACTGAAAATCCTCCCCAGCCAGTTAAATCTACCACTTTTTAAATACTGGCAAAGGAACCAAATCCAGGTGAGCCTGGGACATCTTGTGGGGCCAGAAAGCAAAGGGGAGCTTATCAAAGACTATTTAGGGTCAAGGTCAAGACAAGAGGACACAGGGCCAGGCTGCCAGGGCTCCCAATTGACTGAACTCGGTCATTTTTTTAAAAAAGATTTTATTTATTTATTTGACAGAGAGAGAGAGAGAGATCACAAGTAGGCAGAGAGGCAGGCAGAGAGAGAGGAGGAAGCAGGGTCCCCGCTGAGTGGAGAGCCCAATGTGGGGCTCAATCCCAGGACCCTGAGATCATGACCTGAGCCGAAGGCAAAGGCTTAACCCACTGAGCCACCCAGGCACCCCGAACTGGATCATTTTTAAGTATCAAAAAGAAAAAATGAATGCGTGATCCTAGAATGGATCCCGGAACAGAAGAAGGACATTACTAAAAAACCAAAACCTAAATAAAATTGTGATGTTAAGATAATAGTAATGTATCAGGGCACCTGCCTGCCTCAGTTAATAGAGCATGTGACCCTTGACCTTGGGGCTGCGAGTTCGAGCCCCACGTTGGGAGTAGAGATTACTAAAAATACAAAATCTTTTTTAAAAAAAGATAATAGTAATGTATCAATACTGATTTCTCAGTTTTTTCAAAGGAACCACAGTAATGTAAGATGTTATTATTATTACCTGGATAAGAGCACATGGGAACTCTCTGTACTATCTTTGCAACTTTTCTATAGATCTAAAATTACTCCAGAATCGAAGGTTATTTAAAGAAAATAATGAGGGGAGCCTGGGTGGCTCAGTGGGTTAAGCCTCCGCCGTTGACTCAGGTCATGATCTCAGGGTCCTAGGATCGAGTCCCACATCGGGCTCTCTGCTCAGCGGGAAGCCTGCTTCCCTTCCTCTCTCTGCCTGCCTCTCTGCCTACTTGTGATCTTTCTCTCTCTCTCTGTCAAATAAATAGAATCCTTTAAAAAAATAAAGAAAATAATGAATGCAACTGAATGAAACACCTTAATAGTCTTTTCAAAGATCACTGAGTTCGTAATGATACTCAGAGAGAGAGAACGAGAAGGAATTCGTCACCATTGGAAGTGGCTGTTGGATCAAATCCTTACCCTGAAAAATAGTGATTAAAGAGACAGAATTGGGACACTTTGGTGCCTCAGTGGGTTAAGCCTCTGCCTTCAGCTCAGGTCATGATCCCAGGGACCTGGGATCGAGTCCCGCATCGGGCTCTCTGCTCAGCAGAGAGCCTGCTTCCCCCCCTCTCTCTGCCTGCCTCTCTGCCTACTTGTGATTTCTCTTTCTGTCAAATAAATAAATAAAATATTTTTTAAAAAGAGAGAGAAGGAATTTATTTTTTAAGTAGGCTCCACACCCAATACGGGGCTTGAACTCACACCCGAGATCAAGACCTGAGATAAAGAGTCGGAAGCTCCACTGACAGAGCCGCCCAGATGGCCTTACAGGGAAAGACTTTAATCTGCCCTCGTCAATGAGGGGAGGAAGCTCTTCCTGACAGAAGCATGTCCCCTCATAAATGATGAATGAAGACTAGCACTAGAATTTTACAACCCTGGATGAAATCATTGGCTCAGGATCCATCATCTCCAGAAGCTGAAACCATGAGGTGAAAGGTTCAAGGCAGGCTGGATCATCATGTGCTGCCAATCATCGGCCCACAGAGCTCCTACTGGTTACAAGTGAAGAAACTGACAGCGCCTAAACCCACTCATCAATCTTAGCTTTGGTAATGAGACAGCCCGTCTCCGAGCCTTCTGGTGTGATTCAACAGGACACCCACAGCACCAACTGGGAAGAATTCTTGCCAAAAATGTCTGGCCACAATCGGATCAGACCTTGAGATCTAGCTTCCAGTGTACCGCAAATACAGGAGCAAAAAGGGTCAAGTACACGGCAGGAAAGCAATCAGCCAAAGCCGAGAAGGGAGAGCGTTCTAGCAGTAAGACAATGGGCTTCGTTTCTCCGACAAGTCAATGACCTGGAAAAAAGGGAGGAGAGGCGATTCCAGGCTTAAAGAGACTTGGGAGATATGATCAAACACAATTTGTGGACCTTGATTGGGTCCTGGTTTGAATCAAGTGTAAAAGACATTTGGGGGAACTGTGGCTATGGAGAGAGTGGATGAGAGCACAGAATTGGGGTTCTTTTTGTTAAGTGTTACAACAGTGTCGTGGCTCAGTAAAGAAGGGTCTTTTTTTTTTTTTTTTTTTTTAAGGATGCCTATTGAAATATTTAGGGATAAAATGGTATTTTGACCATAAATACTTTCAAACACTTCATCCAAAAAAGAAAAAGGACCTGCGTATAAAAAGTGATGTATATATGGATATTCATTATACAACTCTCTCTACTTTTCTGTACGTTTGAAATTATTCATAATAAAGAACAAAAGACAAGTGCAGGCTGAACAAGCAAATTCACTTAGCCCACAAATATTTACTGAGCACCTACTATGTACCAGGCACTGATCTACGCCTTGGGGTTGTAGGGATTGAAAAAAGTGTTAAGTCCTTGCCTGCTCTCCTGGAATTACACCCAGTTGGGGCAGAAAGAGAATCAAGCAATCAAGCAGGTAAACTCTAATACCTGTCGAAGTGTAATGTCTGAGAAGCTCTACAGAGAAGAACAAGGACGAGAGGAACGTCGATATTGGGGAGATACTGCTATTTTATGTGGGATAACGGGGAAAGACTTCTCTGAGGGGCTGACATCGGAGCAGAGACCTAAAAGTGAGAAAAACAGCCGCTGAGAGGCCTGGTAGAGGAGCAAGGGTTTAAAAGCCATAGGAAGGGGCGCCTGGGTGGCTCAGTGCCTTACAGCCTCTGCCTTCGGCTCAGGTCATGATCCCAGGGTCCTGGGATCGAGTCCCGCATCGGGCTCTCTGCTCAGCAGGGAGCCTGCTCCCTCCTCTCTCTCTCTCTCTTTGCCTGCCTCTCTGCCTACTTGTGATCTCTGTCAAATAAATAAATAAAATCTTTTTTAAAAATAAATAAATAAAAGCCATAGGAAGAGCAAGTGCAAAGGCATGAGGTAGAAGCACGCTTCGGGGCATTCAGGAAGCAACCAGGAGACCCACGTGGATCACACAGGAATGCCAAGAGGGTGAGGAGTAGGAGATGAGTTCAGAGAAGCCATGAAGAAGCAGGGTCAGAAATAACAGGGGAACTTACACGCCATTCCGGCTCTTACTCTGAGGGAGATGGAAACCATTAAAGGAGGGACTTAGGGGTTTTTTGCTATTATTCTGTATAGAATACCTAACCATACAAAAGTAGAGAGAACAGTACACGACACTCACATACCCATCACACAGCTTCGTCTCCGGTTCACGCTGAGTCCCCCACACCCTCCTCACCACCAGAACAGATTATTTTGAAGTAAATCCCGGATATCTTACCATCTCACCTATACATATATTCATATATATGTATAAATAAAACATAAAGGCTCCTTTTAGAAAACCCACAACAAAAACACCATCACACCTAAAAAAAAAAAAAAAATGAGTAAGTCCTGAATATTGTAAACTATTGAGTGTTCCATAATTGTCCCAACTGTCTTATCAATAATTTTCATAGTTTGTTTGAATCAGCATCCAAAGAAGAAGAAAGAATCACAATTATTTACAAAGCTCTTGAGTCTATTTTGCTCCCTAAGAGTCTCTTTTTTTCTTTCACTTTTATTGAGATACAACTGACCTACAGCACTGTGTAAGTTTAAAGAGTACAGCAGGGGATACCTGGGTGGCTCAGTGGGTTAAGCATCTGTCTTCGGCTCAGGTCATGATCCCAGGGTACTGCGATGGAGTCCCCCCCTGGGCTCCCTGCTCAGCAGGGAGCCTGCTTCTCCCTCTGCCTGCTACTCCCCCTGCTTGTGCGCTCTCTCTCTCTCTCTGATAAATAAATAAAACCTTAAAAAAATAAAGTGTACAGCATAGTGATTTGACCTACATAAACTGTGAAATAATTATCACAATAAATTTAGTTAACATCCATCATCTCATATAGATGCCAAAAAAAGAAGGATGGAAGAAAGGAAATTTGGGTTTTTTGTTTGTTTGTTTTTTGGTGATAAGAACTTTTAGGATTTACTCTCTTGGCACCCTTCAAATATACCTGTGGCTCTGATAACTGTAGTCATCACGTTGTACCTTCATCCCCGGTATTTCTATATAATTTGAAGTTTGTACCTCTTGTCTACCTCCCTCTGCTTCCCCTACACTCCACCCTCTGCCTTGTAACCACAAATCTTATCTCTTGTTTTATGAGTTTGGTTTGGTTTTTATTTTTAGATTCCACATATAAGTGAAATCATACAGTTTTTGTCTTTCTCCGACTGACTTATTTACTTAGCCTAATGCTATCGAGTTTCATTCATGTTATTGAAAATGGCGGGCTTTCCTTATTTTTTGTGGCTGAATAATATTCCACTGCATATATAAACCGCAACATCTTTATCCATTCATCTGTCAATGGGCAACTGGGTTGTTTTCATGTCTTATCTATTGGAAATAACGCTGCAACAAACATAGGGGTGCAGATATCCCTTGAATAGAGTGATTTCATCTCCTTTGTATTTATACCCAGTAGTGAAATTTCCAGATCATGTGGTAGTTCTCCTTCTAATTTTTTGAGGATCCAGGATTCTCCTTCAAATCTATGTTTCTGTTTTATTTTTCTATTGAAAAAACTGGTTCATTTGTCCTATAGAATTTCCTACCATCTGAATTTTCCTGCTTATATCTCCATGGTATTATTTAACACATTCTTCTGTATTTTTTAAAATAAATTGGTAGTTATATCCAGAGACCTCATCAGATTCAAGTTTACTTTTTTTGGCGGGGGCAGAGAGGCAGGATTATTTCATCGATCATTCATGTTGGGGCACTTTTGTTGGAAGATGTATGATGTTTGATTGCCCCTTGTGTCATTATAAAAGCAGCTACAAATGATTTTTTTTTTTTTTTTGCCTAGATCTGTTAATTCTTTAGAGGTTTCAAAGTCTTGACATTTCAGGGTACCTGGGTGGCTCAGTGGGTTAAGCCTCTGCCTTCCGCCCAGATCATGATCCCCAGGGTTGAGCCCCACATCTGTCTCCCTGCTCAGCGGGGAGCCTGCTTCCGCTCACCACCACCTCTTCCTGACTCTCTGCCTACTTGTGATCTCTCTGTGTCAAATAAATAAATAAAATCTTAAAAACAAAAACAAAGTCTTGATATTTCATTTTCTCCTTCTTTCATTAGCTGAAATATACAGATATGAAAAGTTTCCTGCATCAGCTATTTGATGACCCTGCACAGGCCAAGCAGAATACATGCCTGGCTCTTTCCCTTTATAAATTCTCAAAGTAATGCATTAAGTCCCTAGTGCATTCCTTCTCTCTGGACACATAGCAAATTACCTACATCGTGGCTTAAAACAATGCACATTTATTATCTCACACTTTCTGTGGCTGAAGAATCCCAGCCTGCTCAGCTGGGTCTTCTGCTGCAGTCTCTCATCTGGCTGTGATCAAGATGTTGGTGGGTGCTGGGGTCCCACGGAACGGCTGCACTGGGGAAGGATCTGGTTCTGAGCTCGCTGATTTGGTTGGAGGAGGGTCTTACACTAAGGGTGTTAACACTAAGAGGCTACCATTGGGGGCCACCCTACGGTTGTCCTGCCCCACCCAGCAGCCTCCAGAGGTGACTGTTGAGTTTCATTTGTTTGCTCAGTACGACCTGGATTATTTAAATCTTTTTTTTTTTTTTAAAGGCAGCTCCACGCCCAACATGAGACTTGAACTCACGACCCTAAGGTCAAGACTCGCATGCTCTACTGACTGGGCCAGCCAGGCGTCCCAGTATGACCTGGATTATTAAAGCATAAAAGGATTATTCTTGGCTGCTGTGTGGCAACTCCAGGGCAGGGGAGCCTGCTGTAAGCATTGCCACAGCCTCATCCTTTGCTACCTCCATATTAAATATTATGACTTAAACATCATAATGACACAAAGGCTGTGAGAACAAGCCCCAAGTGAAAAACATTACCCACCTGGAGCACTTTCTGGTGGCTGTTACTGGAAAACCGCAACTCCGACAGAGAAGAACCAGGCTGCGGACAGGACGCCGCCCGGAGCACAAGCAGGACTTAAACCGGAGGACCCTGGCTCCAAAAAGCACCAATGAGCGGCCTGACGAACGGGCCATATCGACCAATCAGAACGAGGCCCTTCCAACCAATCAGGACAAGGCCCTATCAACCAATCAGAAGGAGGCTTTTTTTTTTCTTTTTTTCCCTAATTAGCATATTGGCGGGGAGTGGGATCCTGAGCAGGAGCTAAGACTCGGTTGGGTTCCACCGACGGCTGGGTCCGTCCTGTTAGTGTCTTCCTTCAGCTGGGGGCGGGAGCCTCAGTAAAGCCTGTGCCTTTGATTTTTGGGGTCTGGTCTCCTGTCTGTCATTGTAGGGCCCCAAAATCTGACTCTAGGAACAGTACTATGTAAGAGTAGATAGTTGGCTGCTGCCTTTTTTTGTTGTTGTTGAAATGGTATTGTTCCATATGTGATTAAACTCTAACTTTTTTTTATTTTTTTAAAGATTTTTTTTAATTTATTTATTTGACAGACATCACAAGTAGGCAGAGAGGCAGGCAGAGAGAGAGAGAGAAAGGGAAGCAGGCTCCCAACTGAGCAGAGAGCCCCATGTGGGGCTCGATCCCAGGACCCTGGGATCATGACCTGAGCCAAAGGCAGAGGCTTTAACATGCTGAGCCACCCAGGTGCCCTTAAACTCTGAATTTTTTTTTTAAGATTTTATTTATTTATTTATTTGTCATAGAGAGAGAAGCGAGAGCAAGCACAGGCAGACAGAGTGGCAAGCAGAGGCAGAGGGAGAAGCAGGCTCCCCGCCAAGCAAGGAGCCTGATGTGGGACTCGGTCCCAGGACGCTGGGATCATGACCTGAGCCGAAGGCAGCCGTTTAACCAACTGAGCCACCCAGGCGTCCCTAAACTCTGAATTTTTAAGGCCAGATAATTGTTGGCTTTTTAAAAGGCTGCTCGGCCTGTTGCTGGCTGTGGCCCCACACTAGCCAGAAGGGTTTTGTCTCTTGGTAGACGGAGCCAAAGGAAGGTCTCCTGTTTTCTTTCCCAGCATGAAACAGTGATTTCAGGCCATCTCAGTAGCAATTAAGTAGCTTCAAAAGTGAATCTGACTCATTAAACACTCAGCTGTCTGAGAGGACTTGGTCCTAAACTAAATCAGCCCCTCCTGTTCTTTTTTTAAAGTGTAAACGATGTTTAGTAGGGTTTTTCAAGCTTTTATTTTTTATTTTTTTAGGATTTTCAGGTTTTTAATTATATGAGTGATATATGTAATACTACTTTTTAAAGATTTACTTATTTAGTTTAGAGAGAGAGTGCACAAGCAGGAGGGGCAAAGGGAGGGAGGGAGAATCTCGAGGCGACTCTGAACCCCCTTGGCGGAGCCCAGCATGGATCTTGGACTCATGACCACGGAGTCCCCACCTGAGCCCAAACCAAGAGCTGGATGCTCAATTACTGATCCACTCAGGCGCCCCTGTGAAAATACTACTTTTTTTTAGAAAAGTAATAGAGCAAAAGATAAAATTAGCCTAGACCACCCCACCTCTCTTTCCTCCCTTTTGTTCTGGGGGTAATCATGATGAACAGTTTGGCATGTATTCTTGTAAAACTCTGTCTTTGCATTTACATAAATATATACTAATTAAAATGAATTCTTTTGTTTTATATGATTTTTATGTAAATAATGTTGTATTTCAGGCATTGTTCTGCAACTTACTTCAGTATCTTCAAAAGTGAGGAAACCTGGGGAGGAAAGGCCCAGTACAGGGAATATAATCAATGATACTGGAATATCATCGTAGGGTGACAGATGGTAGTGGTGAGTAGAGCATAATGTATAGGGTTTTCAAATCGCTACACTGTACACCTGAAACTAATGTAACATTGTGTGTTAATTACACTTCAATAAAAATAATAATCATCATTTAAAAAATAAAAGGGCATATAACAACAACAAAGACTGACTCATTAAACACCCAATTGTTTGAGAAGATTTGGTCCTAAATTTTCTCACACCCAGCACATTATGTCAGCTACCCCTGAAAGATACACCCAGAATCTAACTACTACTCACTACCTCCATGCCATTCACTCTGGTCCTTGCTTCAGCTCTTGCCTTCCTATGATCCATTGTCAATAATTCTTATAGAGGGCGCCTGGGTGGCTCAGTGGGTTAAGCTGCTGCCTTCGGCTCAGGTCATGATCTCAGGGTCCTGGGATCGAGGCCCGCATCGGGCTCTCTGCTCAGCAGGGAGCCTGCTTCCCTCTCTCTCTGCCTACTTGTGATCTCTGTCTGTCAAATAAATAAATAAAATCTTAAAAAAATAATAATAATAATTCTTATAGAGTGAGTCTCTTCAAATTCTGGTCAGATATACCCAGAATTACTGAAAGCAGGGACATGAGCAGATATCTGTAAACCCACATTCATTGTAGCATTATTCACAATAAGCAAATCCAATGTCCATTAGCAGATGAATGGATAAGCAAAATATGTGATATATACATACAATGGAATATTTCTCACTCTTAAAAAGGAAGAAAGTTCTGGAGCACTGGGGTGGCTCAGTCGGTTAAGTGGCTGACTCTTGATTTTGGCTCAGGTCATGATCTCAGGATCATAGGATTGAGCCCCACATCAGGCTCTGTGCTCAACAACAGTCTGTTTCTCTCTTTTCCTCTGCTTCTTCCTATGCTCTTACACTTTCTAAGGTAAATTTAAAAAATCTTTTTTAGAAAGGAAGAAAGTAAAAAAAAATAAAAAGGAAGAAATTTCTGTCACATGCTACAGCATGGATGAACCTTGAAGACATTATGCTATGTGAAATAAGCCAGACATAAAAGCACAGATAGTGAAATTCATGGAGACAGTAGAATATTGGTTACCAGAGCTGGAGGGACAGGGGCCTGGCTAATTATTGTTTAATGGATACATTACTGTTTAATGAGTTTCAGTTGTGGAAGACGAAAAAGTTCTGGAGGTGGGTAGTGATAACGGTCAAACAACAACATGAACATATTTAGTGCTGAACTATACACTTAAAAATGCTTAAAGTTGCAGATTTTATCTTACATATATTTTATCACAATGAAAAAAAAATACATTAAAAATTTTTCATGACTCAGGACTGAAGTTCCTACACTGGCCCTCCTCCGTGTTTTGACCCCCCTCCCAACTTCCTGCAGCCCCCTCTTCTCCTAGTTCACGTCCACTTCAGACACACTGGCCTCTGACAGCTCCTCAAACACACCAGGCTTGCTCTCTGTCTCAGGGCCTTTGCACTTGCTGTTCCTTCTGCCTGGTACATTCTCCCCGATATCTGCAGGGTTAGTTTCCTCACTTCCTGTAGGGTGACCATCCTATTTAAAATTCAACCTCCATCCAATCTCCTTTGGCCTGCATTTTTTTCCTCCAGAGCAGTTATTACCATGTAGAAAAAAGACTGTCTTATTTACTGTCTGTCTTCCCTCACTAGCATGTAAGAGTGTTACAGTGTTTTCAAGTTTCCAAGCCACAATCTGACCTTTCTCAGGATTCCCGGATGCAACTGAAAACCTCAATGGCAAAGTTGGAAGTTTGTTCTCAGATCTTCTTCCCTAGGTAAAGGCGTCCCGCGGAGCAGATTAAATTTTTTCTCTGGGCCAGGGCAGAGAGAAAAATGGAAAGGTATGTGCTCCGAGTGACCAGGTGAACCCTGAGCGCCAGCCTGGCTGTGCCCTGTGGGATCTGGGCTCTGTGGTTAGATTTCTGGGAACAAAGTGAAAACTGCCAGGCTTGGCAGGGGCCAGAAGCTTTTGAGGCTGGTTGGGAGGCCAGGCCAAGCAGGGACAACCGCACTCATATGCCCACAGGGCAGAGACAAGTGGGCAGGCCGGTTGTGTCAACACTGGGCACCATGGGAGTGGGGGTCATGGGGAACCAGGGCCCACTCAGCTGCCATGCAGTTGCAGACGGCCCAGGCCAAGCAGCAATGGAAGCCCTATGTCACCAGTCTACCTGACGGCTTATTTTCCAGAGAATCAGGAAGTTGATTTTTATGTGCTATTTCCTGACTTTTAAACATGGGCTCAAAAATTATTTTAATCCCATGTGGTCTGACAAAACATGTTTGAAAACTGGATCTCCCCCATTCCCCACACACCCCAGTCTAGGACTACCAGTTTACAGCTCTGTGGTTTAGCAATAAGCCTGAGAACGCGGACCTTGGTCGCTGAGAGGCCTGGTTTTTCCACGGTTTGGACAAATTCCTCGACATCTGCAAATATTTATCTGTAAAATGGGAATGAAAATAGAACCTGTCGCATAAGATCGTTTGGGAGGATGAAGGAGAGGTAGCACACATGGGCCTGGCTGGTAGTACCAGAGTTCCATAATGCTAGTTGCAGGAATTAGGCTGGAAGGGCAGAGGGCCTGGGGGAATTGAAGGGAGAGAAAGAAGAATAACAAAAAGGACAGCATGGTGTCAGCTGTGTGTTGTGGTCAGAGCCATGCTGTGGACTGCGGGAATGAGACCCGGAGATCCAGACATCCGCTTTCCACCCTTGGACTCCAACTGCCAACCAAGCCAGAGCTCCCGCAATCGGGGCCTCCACACCTGAAGGTGGCGCTGCATCTCCAAGAAGCTGTCTGTCTCAGAGGGAGATGCACGTCCGAAGCCGCCACTTCCCATCCTGTACTTAAAACACCTGCAGCCTCTCTTTGAGCCTAACTGTGGGATTTTACATCTGCGCTCGTCTTAGCTTATCTACTTTAATTTGGGCCTGGACGTTCCAGACTGTCAAGGTTCTGTTTAAAAAAAAAAAGTACTAACTGTCCCTCCTGGTTCCTTTTGTAGTTTGGATAACATTTTCACCAGAATCAGGAGTCTTTCAGGGACAAGCAACAGAAACCCCAACCCAAGATGGCTTGAGAAAAAAAAAAAAAAAAAGGGAAATGTATAGCTCCAGGCACCTACAAGGTCCAAGGGTCGGGCTACCTTCAGGTTGTGCTTGATGTGGGTCACATGACCAAGCGGGGACCCAGATGACCTGTCATCTTTCCGGCTGGGATTCATTCCTAATCAGCCTCACAGCTGCAGCTCCATGTCTGAACAACTCAGAAGCCAGTGGTACTCCGAAGGAGAAGTCTCAGTATAGACTTCCACTGGGTTAATCTGACTTGTGTCACGTTCCCTCCTTTGAACCAATCAGCATCCCAAGAGGAGTATAAGGTGCCGATCGCGGGGCTGGGGCGTCTCAATCCTGAATGGGCTGGTGATGAATGAAATGAACATCTCAAAATATCTCAAAATATGGCCGAGGGATGAGGAAGTGGTGATTACCCTAGAGCTAAATCAGGTGCAGTTGCCTGAAGAAGAATGAGTGGATGATCAGTGCCTCATTCCTTCTGAAAAGGAAAAAAAATAAATAAATAAATAACCGTATTTTTTTATGCAAAGTTTTGTTTAAATAGTAGTTATATAGTACAGCATCAAACACCCCATTGATCACCAGGTCTGGCTTGGCTGATCTTGGATCCCCTTTCCTATCTTATTATCTTCCACAAATGCATTCATCTGACTAAAGAAAGCAGAAAAACTGTTCTTCTATAATAGTACATAAATATTCTATATAATTGGGGGGGGGGGTACTTAGAGGGTACATTATGGAACCAGAGTTCCATAATGCTAGTTGCAGGAATTAGGGTGGAAGGGCAGAGGGCCATCATGAATCCACCCAGACATGAATTCATCTAACTGTGCCATAGGTCTTCAGCTAGAAAAAGTATTTTTTTTTTCCTTTAATTTGGCCACATGATCCATAGTTCTTAACACCTGGTGAAAGCCCACGTGGACGTCCTCTGATATCCTTAAGACCAGAACCCCAGGGCGCCTGGGTGGCTCAGTGGGTTAAGCCGCTGCCTTCGGCTCAGGTCATGATCTCAGAGTCCTGGGATCGAGTCCCGCATCGGGCTCTCTGCTCAGCAGAGAGCCTGCTTTCCTCTCTCTCTCTCTGCCTGCCTCTCCATCTACTTGTGATTTCTCTCTGTCAAATAAATAAATAAAATCTTAAAAAAAAAAAAAAAAAAAAAAAAAAAAAAGACCAGAACCCCAGTCCAAAAAGCCCCAAGTTCAATCTTCACGAACTCAAGCCAACTGAGAGAACACAACTCTCTTTGTTCACAATTGTTTATAATACATATCTTAAAATTGTTTAGCCTAACATCACCAGTCCATGGTTCCTAGACAACCCAATGCCAGCTCCTCCCACACTGGACATCATGACTCAGAGAAAGACACATCATCTGTACAAAGCTGCCCACAATAATATCATCCTAGAGAAGATACATCCCAATAATGTCCACCACCAGAAACTGGCCAGGAAAACCCAGGGTGTGAACCAAAAGGAAAACCCTCCCATAGAACATGGATTGGGTTGGACCATATAAGATTGCCATTATGTAGGTCAATGACAATAAAATATTAACAATTTCATATGGCCACAACTGAATCTACTAGGGCAGTGGTTTTCAAAGCGTGGTCCACAGACTTATGGGGTTGGGGCAAAGACCCGGTCAAGAGAAACATAAGATCAAAATTATTTTCATAATAATACTAAGGTGTTATTTGCCTCTTTCTCCATGTTGACATTTGTGCTGACAAAAGCAACGGTAGGTAAAATTATGTGTTTCAACGAAAACACATAAGGCAACAGACCGAATACAAAAGCAGATGCCAGAATCTAGTTGTTCTTTATTAAGCCAGATATTAAAAAGAAATTTGCAAAACTGCTAACCAATGTCCTTCTTCCCACTAATATTTTTTTGTTATGACAAATATTTTTCATAAAAGCATTTTAATTACATTAACATGTACTGGGTTTATTATTTTTATATATATTTTAAAGACTTTATTTATTTGACAGACAGAGATCACAAGTAGGCAGAGAGGCAGGCAGAGAGAGAGGAGGAAGCAGGCTCCCTGCTGAGCAGAGAGCCAGTCTCGGGGCTCGATCCCAGGACCCCGGGATCATGACCTGAGCTGAAGGCAGAAGCTTTAACCCACTGAGCCACCCAGGTACCTCTCCTTAAGGTATTTTTAAAATTTTACTTGAAGTAACTAATACTGTACACAGCCATCTGCTGCAGCTAAGTACACAGGCTCTGGATTTAGACTATCTGGGTTCAAATCCCAACTCTGACACTTCTAGTTGTGTGACCTTGGGCAATTACTCTACCTATCTATACCACTTTCCTCATCGATAAAATAAGGATACCTATTGAACCCCATGAGGTTTGAAGTCTGTGGACATCCATATACATAGACTTTGTTCTTGTTAAGTGCTATATAGTATTCCATAGAATAAGCATGCCACATTTTATTTTATTATTTCTCCACTACAAACAATGGCAATAATAAACTTCCTTCTACTTGCAAAGGTTCACAGATTTAGTGTCAAAAATCTTCTTGATTGACTCACTTTCTCCAGCAGGGCTCAGCCTCTAGAAAGTTCAGTCTCTCTGGTAGACAGAACAAAACCCTCCCAAAGATGCCTATGTTCTCATTCCCAGAACCTGTAACTGTTAAATTACATGGCAAAGGGGAATTAAGATTGCAGGTAGAATTAAGTTAGGCAACCAGCTGGCCTAGCAATGGAGAAATTATCCTGTGTTATTCAGGAAGGCCAAATGCACCCATGAGGGTCTCTAGAAGTGGAAGAGGGTACAGAAAGGAGAAAACTAGGGGCGCCGGGGTGGCTCAGTGGGTTAAGCCTCTGACTTCCACTCAGGTCATGATCCCAGGGTCCTGGGACTGAGCCCCACATCAGGTTCTTCCCTTAGCAGGAGTCTGCTTCTCCCTCTCCCTCTCCCTCTGTGCTCTCGCTCTCTCTCAAATAAATATACAAAATCTTTTAAAGAAAGGAGAGAGACAGATAGTGTAGGAGGGCTCAGCTCCCTATTGCTGGTTCTAAAGATAGAGGAAGGGGTCACAAGCCCAGGAATGGAGGCAGTATTTACAAGCTAGAAAAGACAAGAAAAGAGATTCTCCCCTAGAGCCTCTAGAAGGAACACAGTCCACCCACTTCTTGATTTTAGGGGTGTTGGATCTCTGACCTCCAGGACCGTAACATAATAAATTCATGTGTATTAAGCTAATACATTTGTCCTTACTTGTTAAAGCAAGAGAGAAAAGGAATCCAGTCTCTCCCACAGGTGGTATGGAGAAGGCTAACTTTGGGGGGTTTGCCAGGGATGTGTGAACCACGTGTCGAGGATATTGGCAAGAAAGTGGCTGAAACGATCTTCCTTGGAACCTTGACCTGCTGAAGAGACTAGAGGAGGAAAGCAAGTGAGGACAGGAGGAAAGGGGAGGGCCTGGCCGGGAGTGGAGGCTGAAACTGGGGTGCGGTGGGAGTCAAGGGAGGAAGCCCCGAGGCCCCAGCGGCCGGGGAGCCTGTTTGAATTTCTAAGGCAGAGGCGGGGCCTTCAGGGAATGGCTGGGATCCAGGAGTGACCTTGGAGGGGGCGGCTGAGTCAGAGAGAAGGAGAAGGTCACTGGGACGCAAGAGGTGAGCTAATTCCATCTCCTGGGCCCGCGGAGGTTCAGGGACAGTTTGGGGGAAATCACCTGCAGGAGTCTGTCCTTGCAAAGCTTCTAAAATCCCCAGCTGGCCCAGAGGGCAATCTGCGGGGGGTGCGGGGGGTGCGGGGGTGCGGGGCGGGGCGGAAGGGACAGGGGTGCCGTGCGTTGCCTGCCTGTGCTGCGTCTGGGTACCCCGTGGGGTAGGACCGAGCGGTTAGGGTGTGTGTAGCCTGCGATGTGCCGGGGGAGGACAGTCGGGGCAGGGGACCCACCGCACATATTGCGGCTTCCGTGGGTGCCGTGGGGGTCCGGACGTGCGCAGAGTGTGGGGTGCGCACGTCGGCGGTGGGGGTGTCGGGTGTTGTGGGGACGTGGGGGTGGCACGTGGGTGCGAGTGGGTGTGCCCGACCAGAAGCTGGGCGGCCGGGGCCCTGGACGCGGGGGTGGCCCGCAGTCGGCGCCACCAAGCTCCGCCCGCGGGCGCTCCCGGGCTTCCCGCCCCCTCGGCTGCTCCCTCCCCGTCCCCGTGGCCGCGCGCGCTCCCAGCCCCGGCGCCACAGCCTCCCCGGCCACCGCCGCCGCGGCCGCCGCTGTCACCCTCGCCGTCCGGAGCCGCAGTGGGAAACAGGTATGACAGCGACCCCGGGCGAGCGCAGGGGGCGCCCTGCCGCCGCGCCTTCCCCCGCGCGCTCCGTCAGCCCCGCCTCAGTTTCCCTGGGTGGGTGGGGGCGCCCGGGCGCCGCAGGGACCCGGCTTGGGGGCACAGGGGGAGGACCGCCTGGTGACAGAAAACCTTGGAGCGGGAGGCGGAGGGAAGGGGAGGACCCGGCGAGTCCCAGGAGGGTCGCGGTGCCGGAGAGGGCGGAGAGGGCCACGGTGTCCTGGCGCGGAGGGGCGGGGTGAGCTGTCGTCCGGGGAGGGTGACACCCGTGAAACCCGTGAGCGCCGACTCACCGCCGCGTGTCGTCAAACAGAACGGCGAGACTTCAGCCCCAGAGCATCCCAGGCCCGTGGGCCTCTGCGGTGTTCCCATTTCACAGACGGGGAAACTGCGGGGCAGAGTGTGGCCAGCCTTGCTGGTGTCTGGGTGACAATTACTGAGCCCAGAAGTCTGACCCCAGAGCCTGTGTCTTGGCCTCTCTTGTCAGCGGCCCCTGGGGGCCCCAGGGTTGGGCCTGGTCTCTGCGTGGCCCCCTGCTGGGTGGGAGTTCTGTAGTCCAGGCAGGAGATGGTTGGGAACAGTGGGTGTGTGGGGCGGCAGGGAGCAGGCCCTTCCCACCGCAGCATGGAGGGAGAAACTGAGGCACGGAAAGTTTAGGCAGGAAGCAGAAGAGCTGCTTCCACGCGTAAGAGGCACAACAGCTCCCTTGCTTCATCCCCACCCGGGAGCCGGTCCAGAAGCCAGCGCTTGTCTCAGGCAGCAGAGCCCTCTGAGAGTCCACTGGGGGACTTGTGGAAATGCCTACCTGAGGACTAAGCATCCCCGTGGCCCCCACCTGGCATCCACAGTGACTCAACCTACCTATATTGAACTGTGATTCCAGGAGGAACACAGGGACCCGTCCACCGAGCCCTTTTGGCTGTAACCTTCCAACTCCTGCCCTCCCTGCTTCCCGAAGGTATCCACCTTTGTAACTCGGGGTGTTCCTTCTGGACCTTTCCTACACCTATGCAGTCACATATGTGCATACCTACAGAAAATATATAAAATGCTTAGTGATGCTGTAGACAGAATATGTAACAGAAATGGGATAATCTATCCATATTCTGCAACTTGGACCCCCCCCCCATCATTTCTTTGAGACTTACCTGTTGTGCATATAAATCTAACTTGGTCATAAAAAGTAGGGGGCTTGGGGTACTTGGGTGGCTCAGTTGGTTAAGCGGCTGCCTTTGGCTGGGGTCACGATCCTAGGGTCCTGGGATCCAGCCCCACATCAGGCTCCCTGCTCGGGAGAGAGCCCGCTTCTCCCTCTCCCTCTGTCTACTACTCGGCCTACCTGCACTCTCTCTCAATCTCTCTCAAAAAAATAAGTAAAATCTTTTTTTTTTTAATTGGGCCTTTTAAAAAAATGATTTATTTATTTTAGAGAGAGAGAATAGGGGGCGGGGCAGAGGGAGAAACTGTAGCAGACTCAGCGATGACACATAGCCCAGAAGTGGGGGCCTCATCCCCCCGCAGCCAAAAGCAAGAGCCTGATGCTTGACCCCTCCACCACCCAGTGTCCCACAGGGGCTGTTTTAGCTTTCAGCTTTTTCTGTAAGTTGACATCTCTGGGTTAAGTAGGACTTTTGTGCTTTGTCCTAAACTAACTTCAGAAGATCTCTATTTGCAGGCC
The DNA here is from genome assembly GCF_964662115.1 of Mustela nivalis. Taxonomy (NCBI): domain Eukaryota; kingdom Metazoa; phylum Chordata; class Mammalia; order Carnivora; family Mustelidae; genus Mustela; species Mustela nivalis. The sequence continues at coordinate 21,508,823 of NC_139038.1, forward strand.
AACATCCTCTCTTCTCCATTACACATGTGCACAAACGCACACATGTGCACCGGGTGCACACACATGCACATGCGCACACCTCGCATATACATGCTTTCATGCAGGTCTACACGATACACGCACATGTGTTCACATGTGGGTGCACTGCACACAAGCAAACCCACGTCCATAGGCGCAGGTGCACATATGCACACTTCTGCCTGTGGGCAGGGACAAGCATGGCACCCCCTCTACCTGCCATCTCTGCTGAGCCCAGAGGCCAGGGTCTGAGGCGTGCCACAAGCTCTGCCTGTCCAGGCTCCAGTGGGCAGAGTTCCCAAAAGGGACAGCCTCCAGGGATCCTCTCTGGATGTCCCCAGTAGGAGCCAGGGTAATTAGGAAATGTGGCTGGCAGAGGGGAATGTCCTGGGTCTTATTTGTGTCCCACACACTTTCGCGTTCCCGTCCGGGGGATGAGCGTGTGAGTGTGCGTGTGCTGGAACGTGTGCCAGCATTTTGGTGGAATGCCTGAACACAGCCGGCTGGGGAGAAGCTGGAAGCCGGTGGCGCTCGTCCTACCATGCCACTGCTTCCTAGCCTGGGCTGTGCCCTCCCCCTGCATGAGCCGCAGCTTTCGCATCCGCACCCGGAATTGAGGACGGGGCAACCTCCCGAAACTGCGGAGCGCATCAGTGGGATGACGAAACAAAACACTCACCCAGGGTATCGTCAGTCCTCGGTAAGCAGGAAGTGTCGTCCTGGACATGGGAGACCCTGAGACGGTCCCTGGGCGGAGGAGACGCTCCGAGTCACCACCGGGCTGTCATTTCTTGTGCACACCCCGAGGCCAGGCTGGAGAATCCTGAGTGCTGAGTGGGCTGGAGGATGAGATTCCTGGTTGTTGAGCACCAGGCTCAGCTCAGAGGCACCCAGAAGCAGCAGGTGAATTGTGCTTCCTGCCCCGTGCGAGGGCACAGCCGTGAAGTGAGTCGAGGTCCCCACCTTTGAGATACAAGAGACAGCAGAAGTTGCCAAGGGCAGCCTGTGGGCAGCCTTTGGGAGGCCCATCCCGCTCTTTACATTTTAGATTACTCTCAAATTTTAAAAAAGTAGGAGACGTCACATACAACTCTGTAGGTCCGGGACGCCTGGGTGGCTCAGTGGGTTAAGCAGCTGCCTTCAGCTCAGGTCATGATCCCAGCGTCCTGGGATCGAGTCCCACATCGGGCTCCTTGCTCCACAGGGAGCCTGCTTCTCCCTCTGCCTCTGCCTGCGACTCTGTCTGCCTGTGCTCGCTCTCGCTCGCTCTCTCTCTGACAAATAAATAAATAAAATTTAAAAAAAAAAAAAAAAAAACTCTGTACGTCCGGATCCCCTCGAGAAATCAAAAGAGCGGACAGCTCCAGGCCCAACATTCAGCTACCCCCTTCTTCAAGGGGATGGGTACCGTCCACACGGTCCCCACTTGGCCCACTCCTCGTTCGTAAAGAACAGCATGCCACAAAATCTGACTCAAAACCTAGACTCACAGCGGGCGTCTACATCTCAGCCCAGCCACAGACCAGTGGTGTGGTCTCGGGGAAATTGTTGAGCATTTTTGTGACTCCATTTCCCCAAAAGGAAAAGTGAGCACTTGCCTCAAAAGGTTATTTTAGGCATTAAATGAGTCCACAACCTAAGCCTCTTAAAACATTGTGTGGTGTACAGGCCTCGCTAAGCGTTGATAAATTCTGTTAGCTGTTAGCCACCCAGTCCCTGTGATCGCAGAGTTTGTACTCCTGAGTGCGCTTGATACAAATAAACAATCTGGAAACACAAGTGAGGGAGGAAGAAAGAAAGGAAAGGAATGCTTTGAGCCCCTTTTTCAATTAGCAATAATCGCGCCTCGGATAAACCTCATTGGCTACGATACTGCCACTGCGCAAAGCTTGAGCCCCTTTTTCAAATAAGAAGCTGCCATCCTTGATAATTTTTCTTCCCAAAGACAGGAAGAGGACAGCTTTTCAGGGAAAAGATACAGAGGAGGGGATTCTAAGGTGGGTTTTGAAGGATGCATAGGAGTTTCTCTGGAGCTGTAGGGTGAAAAAGGCTTTGCCCCACAGAGAAGACAGGAAAGGACCTTGAGATCACAATGATGGGGCTTATGGCAGGAAAGGGGATGAACATTTTTTGCGCACCTACTGTGTGCAGCTGTTCTTAATCATCACCCCGCTGGGGGCGGTGCACACCCTCACAACGCCCCTGGCAACGAGGTCTGTGATCCCCCATTTACTGATGAGTCAGAGGCTCAGCGGGGTGAGCACGTGCCTGAGAGCTTGCACAGTGGGTCAGTAGGAGATCTGGGGTCAGACCCAGATCTGTCCGATTCTAAAGCCCGTGCACCCCCCTCTGAGCATGGTTTCTCCTCGTAAAGGAGATAGTCCTATCAAAACCTACCGCACAGGTTTGTTGTGAGGATTAGATGAGAAAATTAAGGCACAGACCTCGGCACGCGACCTGGCAGAGAGCAGTTGCTCTGTTATTTTCCTTGGAACAAAGCCTGTGTTTCTCCAGACCTCTCAGCCTCACTCAGACCAGTTGGGGGAGTCCAGGGAGCGAATGAATGGCCTGGGCCAGCGGGTCTCAAACTGTGGTCCGTGGACCAGAAACATCCGCGTCAGCATCAGCTGGAGCTGGTTTGAAGTGTGAATTCCCAGACCCACCTTAGACCTACGGAATCAGAGACCGGGGCTGGGGCCCGATATTTGACAAACTCTGCAGGTGATTCTATGGGTGCTGAAATTTTCAGGATCCCTGGCCTAGAGGAAAGCTTCAAATGAGACCCCCTTCAGCCAGCTGCGTCCACCTCCCACTAGAATTTTCTCCGCAGGAAGTCCAAAGCTGGAGGATATGTCCTAAGACAGAAGCATGTCCCCCTCCACGCTGGGCAGTTCCTGAGGGGCCTAGTGGAGGTCCTGGGGCTTTTATTCTTTGGAACTTGCTCTCCTTTCTAGTTTTACAGCCTCTAGTCTGCCCACCTTGAGGGTCTGGGGCAAGATTTGGCTTTTAAGGAGCTGAAAGTAAGGCATACCCCAGGTAGCTGAGGACCATCCCCTGCCCCCCCCCCCAAAAGCCTGTTATTAGAGACCCTTCTGTGCCTAGGGGGCTCGGTGGGTCGTCCCTTCTCCCTCTGCCCCTTTGAGAACATGAGTCCAAGCAGGAGTCCTGAGCAGTGGGGAATGACCCCAGTACTCTGCAGCAAGAGCCATTAAGGAAGTCCCAGGTCAAGTGACAGAGAAGTGAGTCCAGGCTGGGGACAGTAACATACTGTAGAGGACCTCCAGTCCAGAAGCAGGCTCCTTCCATGTGTCCTCTTTGAAGCGCTAATGAAGACTGGGAGGCATTCGGGGTGCTTGGGGGGCGCAGTCTGCCTTCGGCTCAGGTCATGATCTCAGGGTCCTGAGATCAAGCCCCACATCGGGCTCCCTGCTCAGTTGGGGGTCCCCATTCCTCTTTCCCTATCCCTACTGGTGTTCTCTCTCTCTCTCTCCCTCTCTTATTTTTTTAAAAAGGATGGGAGGCAGTGTAGCCTAACGTGTGGAAGCATGGCCTTGTCTTAAAGATCAAAGTTGCTGAGACTTGCCTACTTAAAAATCAGTATTTCCTGTATGACCCAAACCAAAAGCACCCATCAGCCTGCATATCAAACTAGTAAAAAAAATAATAATAATAAATCTGTCACTTCTGTGGCAAAGAGTTGATTTCACGGATAAAGAGCTCTTACAAATCAAAAAGCAAGCATCCCATCCACAAAAGAAAAAAAAAGAGAGAGAGAGAGAGAGAGAGAGAAGGATATGATTTGGCTGTTCACGTAACAAGAAGTACATAGAAAGAAGCATAAATTCAAACAGACGAAAAGATGCTCAACCACTCTTCAAAAAAAAGAGAATGGCACCGCCAAACCACCGTGATCCTGTTTTCCACCTGCCAGCTCCCTGGGTTACGCTCCATGTTGGAAATGGGGGTGGGGGTGACCAGCACGCTCCAACTCTGCCAGTGGGAGCACGGACTGGGGTACCCTCGGGGCAGGGGGAAGTTAGGAAACTGTTGACATTTAAGAGGCCCATACCTCAGGGCTCTGCAATTTCACCTGCAGGAATTTACCCAGTGGATATGTTTGCATTGGGCACAGCATGTTTGAGCAAAGATAGTCAGCGTCGTGCCTAAGAGCAGAGAGCTGCAAAGTAAACACTCATCAGAAAGGAGCGAAGTCCAGTAGGTGTGGGAAGAGCCACACAAGAGAATACAATGCAGGGCGCCTGGGTGGCTCAGTGGGTTAAAGCTTCTGCCTTTGGCCCAGGTCATGATCTCAGGGTCCTGGGATGGAGCCCCGCATCGGGCTCTCAGCTCAGTGGAGAGCCTGCTTCCCCCTCTCTCTCTGCCTCCCTCTCTGCCTGCTTGTGATCTCTCTCTGTGTGTGTCAAATAAATAAATAAAATCTTAAAAAAAAAAAAAAAGACAGAGAGAGAGACAGAATACGATGCAGCCATTCAGAAGAAAGCAGTAGCTTCTTTGTGTATGGGTGTGGAACCATCTCCCAGATCTATTGATAAAAGAGAAAGGCAGGGTATGCAACAGTACAGCACTCCGCCATCTGTGCGCAGAGTCCCTTTACAAAAAGACAAGCTAAGCACATATATGTAGATTATTGCATGCACACCTTAAACCCTGGGGGACACTCGGGAAGCCTGTGGTAGTGGTTGACTTTGGGGAGGGAAGCACAGAGAGCTTAAGTAACTTGCCTCAGGTCACACAGTGGAGAAGTAGAGAGCCAGGGTTCTGACCTCTGGAGGTTAGCACGCCCAGGTTAAGAATCCCTGCATCTGGGCGCCTGGGTGGCTCAGTGGGTTAAGCCGCTGCCTTAGGCTCAGGTCATGATCTCAGGGTCCTGGGATCGAGTCCCGCATCGGGCTCTCTGCTCAGCAGGGAGTCGGCTTCCTCCTCTCTCTCTCTCTCTGCCTGCCTCTCTGCCTACTTGTGATCTCTCTCTGTCAAGTAAATAAATAAAATCTTTTAAAAAAAAAAAAAAAAAAAAAAAAGAATCCCTGCATCTTTTGTGTATTCCTACCAGCTCGGAAGATTTCTTCTGCATTTATATTTTGTTATTTACATTATAGAAACAGAGAATTTTTTAACTTTGCAAATACAAAGTGAAATAAAAAACAGATGATGTTTTTGCAAACTCCTTAGACCCTGTCCCCATCTGGACCTGCTGGTCCTGGTATTTGCTCCAGTGGGCTTTCCGGTCTCCCTGTCCTCCTCATCCTGGCCTCCTATGATAGCCCCAGAGATGCAGAGAAAGCACTTGGCGAGGACAAAGTCCTTTAATCCTTGCAGGGTTCCTGTGAGCCAGACCCTCTTGCACAGCCCCATTTGCAGGTGGGAAATATTCACAGCTCAGAAGTGGTGGCACCAAGGACTGGAACCTGTACAATCCCCCACGTACTTTTTAAAAGATTTTATTTATTTTATTTATTCATTTGACAGAGATCACAAGTAGGCAGAGGAGGCAGGCAGAGAAAAAGGGGGAACTAGGCTCTCTGTTGAGCAGAGAGCCCGATGTGGGGCTCAATCCCAGGACTCTGGGATCATGACCTGAGCCAAAGGCAGAGGCTTTAATCCACTGAGCCACCCAATCTTGAGGACTGCAGGGCATGGGGAGTCGTGGACCAGTGGTACCCCCACAACAAACAAACCCCCTTCCTTGCAGACTTCTGGAACAACCTGGGCAGCCTTGCTTCCTCCTGATGTGCCAGGGAGCTCATTCCCGAGCCCAGGTCTGGAAGGAAGGCTAAGACCTGGCAAGGCTGGTGCGCCCTTGGGCAGGAGCTGCTGGAGAGCTGGCTGCAGGGCCGCCTCCCCAGACCAGCGCCCCCGCCCTCTGCAGGCGGATTCCTGTGGCTGATTCCTGCAGGCTCATCCACTGTGGGTCTCTCACCTCTGCTCCACGTGTGGACCTTGTTGATTTTCTAGTTGAAAGTCACCACCTCCCACCCCAGGAAGGATCAGCTTTGTCCTTCCGCCACGGTTTGTGCTGCACTGAGGAGCTGTGCAGGGGCTTTGAGGAGTTTGGTGAGAGGGACCACGAAGGACCTCTCAAATGGAGGGAGGGGCCGCATACTGGGCCAGGAGAGTCCTGGTTGACGGCTGACTGCGGGGGGAGGCCATTCCTGTCCTCAGAGGTCCTCAAAGCATGAGCACTGAGGTTTTCCAGGAGTCCTCGAGAGGCAGTTTGTCCAATTGCTGAGTTTGGGAGTCAGCAGTTGGCATTGGAGCTGGGCTCTGTGTGACCTTGGGCTTGATACTTAGCCTCTGAGCCCCAGGACTGGCCTGCGGCCTGGGGATCGTAGCACCAACCCCCCGCAAGGGCTCCGGGCAAGCTGAGTGTGCCGCACCTTAGCTCAGGGTCAGGGGTCCCTCAGTCACCAGCCCTACCCCTCTCCCTGCTCCAGTGAACTCCACAAAGGCAGTGCTCCTCTGCAGGGCTTCCAGAACAGAGGAGGGTGGGGCCGTGGGAGGCCAGGAGGAACACCTTCACCTGGAGAGCTCAGGGAAAGTTGAAAGATCAGATCGGGGCCTGGCTGTGTGTGTCCAGGGAGGGGTGATGTTCAAGTGCAGAGCAACTCACACGCTGTTGGAACAGGAGCCAGTGGGACACCTCTGGCACGAGATAACACACCGGTGGCAGCCCGGCCACGGCGGACGGGCCCGGTGAGAAGGTCTCCCCCCGACACATATACAGAAGGCAGAACCTGGAAGAGCAGGGTGGTGGTTGAGGGGCAGCGGAAACATCTCGATCACGTAGGGAGCACTCCCTGAAGGCTGCAACACTCGTCCTCCGGGGTTTAAACTTCTGGAAGGCAAGGTTTTGTCTGTTTTCTTCACCGCTTTGCCACTGCAGCAATGGGCCAGGCACTGGACCTGCAGCGCTGAGCAAGCCACGTCTCCCAGCCCCCAGGAAACCCCTTGGTCCCTCCTCGGAGACTCCCTCTCCATCCTCGTTTCGACTCCCGAACTCCCACGGGGGCCCACCATTGGCTGAACGGGTGGGGATGACTTCTTGTCGGGTCTTATGATCTGGTTGGCTAAAAGCCCCAGCCTAAAGGCTGCTGCCCGAAGCCTGTGGTTCCCTCAAGGAGTGTGGCCACCGCACCAGGGAACCATGCTGCTTTGCTCACCTTACCCGTGGGGGTGAACTGACTTCAGGGGTCTCTTCCAACACGTGATACGGTTCGTCAGATAAACACTGTTGAGGCCCATGTGGCTTTCTTCTCTACAGTAATAATAATAAAAGCGGACAGTGCTTTTTAAGCGCACATGCCGTGCCAGGCTCATGCGTTATTTCACAGAATCCTTTCAGCAGCCATGAAGGGTCGGTACCGGTATTCTTCCCATGTGGCCCCTGGGGACACTGAGCACAATGCAGTGAAACGGGAGGTGTCCTTGTCTGAGTTTTGCAGATAAGAAAAATGGGCTCAGAGAGGTTAAGTAACTCGCCCGAGGTCACACAGAACGGGCGGACGGTGGGGCTGGGACTCAAAGCCAAGCAAACGGTCTGGCCACAGAGCCCCCTCGACTCTCCCCATCCTGCTTCTCCCGGGCTTCCAGGTGTCATTTGAGAAGTGGGTGCGGAGGAGTGGAAAGTTTTACTCCCCGAGTTGGTTCTTGAAGCCCTTGGCTCACCTGCGGCCAAGTGTAAGGTTTCAGCTGTTTGGTTCCCAGGAACTGCCCTGGGTCACCGTGCGGGTGACGATTCCAATCTCTCCCAACAGAGAGGGGCCGCCCCAGAGCCCAGCTTGCGTGTGGCTTTGACTCTTAGGGCAGCAGCCCCTCACCTTCCAGGGCACCCAATTCATAGCCTCTACATTTTCCTGGAGGCCTGGCTTCCTCCTGCCCAGGGGCTGGGCCTGCCTCCCAGCAGCTCCGTTTCAAAGCTCAGGCCCAAGGCCTAGAACACCATGCTGGATTTTAGAGCTTGGCAGAAAATGCAGGCTTTTGCTGAAAAAGGAGGCCAAGGGCCCTTTCCCCTTTTCTTATCTTTGATTCATGCCTTTTACCTGGCATTTGAGGAGGAAGGTGTGTACACTTCATAAACTCCAGTGCAGCGGAACCCACTTTGTGGATCCAGGGCAAGAGGAGCCCAGATGAACCCAGCACTTACAGGGCATGGACATAGGACAGACACAGCGAGCCACGTTTGGCCCAACTTAGCTCATTCAATCTGCACAGCTCTCTTATCCGCTAGGTATATCACTGCTGTCCCCCTGCCGTCATGGCCGTCATCACCTCCATCACCGTCATCATCATCATCATCGTCACTTTCTTTTTTTTTTAAAGATGATTTATTTATTTGACAGACAGAGAGATCACAAGTAGGCAGAGAGGCAGGCAGGGGGAGGGGAGCAGGCTCCTGCGGAGCAAAGGGCCTGATGCGGGGCTCGATCCCAGGACCCTGAGATCATGACCTGAGCTGAAGGCAGAGGCTTAACCCACTGAGCCACTCAGGCGTCCCCACCACTTTCAGCACCATCATCATCCCCATCATCTCCGTCACCTTCAACACCTTCATCACCATCACCATCATCATCACCATCACCACCATCACCATCATCACCATCACCATCATCACCACCATCACCATCATCATCACCATCATCATCACCATCACTATCATCACCATCATCCCCGTCATCTCCTTCAACACCTTCATGACTCCATCCTCGCCTTCATCACCATCACCATCATCCCCAACATCTCCATCAGCACCAGCAGCAACATCATGGTCACCTGCATGGCTTCCCAGACCCAAGACCCCACATGCAGATGAGGAGCCAGACTCAGAAGACAGGACACAGCCATCTTCTAGAGAGCTGGTTAAGAGTTTGGGCTCCAAAGTCCAAAAGGCCCAAATTTGAGTCCTAGCTTGACACTTTCTAGTTGTGTGACTTTGAGCCAGTGATTTAACCTCTCTGAACCTCAGCGTCCTTGTCTGTAAAATGGAGGGGATCACAGTTCCTGCCTCGTGGGGTTGTGATGAAGGTCACACGAGCTGGCGCAGGTAAGCCTTGGCACAGGGCCTGGCTCAGATCATAAAAGCAAAGCAAACATAGGGAAGCACTGTGGTAAGGGGAGAACCTGAGTGTTTGTTTAGGAGTTCCCAGCAGCCCTCAATGGTGAGGGGCAGGTGCTGCCCAGCGTGAGAACGGGCCCTGGAGGGCCAGCTCAGGGCAACTTGGAGGTTCAACTGGAGGAGGATGGAGGAAGGAGGTCCCAGGAGGAATCAGCCTCTTCCTGCTTCTGACCCAAAGCCTTCCCCAAAGCTGCCAGCCCGGCCCCTACCATCCAAGGTGTCCTATCCTGCTGGGCCCTAATTCCTTTTTGATGATATAATTCCAGACAGCAGTAATAGGTGAGCATCCAAGGTCAATCCTATGCCAAGGAATATGAGCATTTCCAAGGCTGCTGTGAATGGCTAGGTAGGCTGTGTGCTCCACAGGTCCATGGGTGTCATTCACATAGAATACACTGTGAATGATACTACCTAGAGTTGTGCAGTACACAACCTGCACAGCTGTACAGGGCAGCTCTCTGAGCCTCCTTCTTCCTGGAGAGGGTGCTGGATCCCTCTTTGGTGTCCTAGGTCTGGCTGCAGTTCAAGGCAGAGAAGACTGAGTGGTGTCTAGATGCCAACTGAGATACAGAGAGACCAAGTGTGCTACCTAAGGCTTGTTAGGAGGCTTAAGGAGATTGTGTCTGGCATTGTGGTGACTGGTGATGGATTATTGATTGTCCTTAACATAGATTATTGAGAGCCCATAAAGCAAAGTGGTTATGGAAGCAGCTCCAGAGTCAGACACATGGATTCAGTTCTGCTCTAATACTCTTGCTGTGTGACTTTGGGTGAATCATCTGACATCTGTGTGCCTCAGTCTCCTTGTCTAAAAATTGGTACATAAAAAATAAAAAATAAAAACAAAAAACCAGGTATCTGATAATATACACAGGCATGTACTAGTTCTCTGGCACAGAGCTGCTGTGAGGACCTGAGATGACCCAAGCTCTCCGCCCGGTGCCTGCCGTACAGTTCAGTTGGTCACTCCATGCTAAACCTCAGTGAGGCCACCAGCCTGGAGAGTAGGGCTCGGAGTCGCCCATTGGAAGGCAGCTCTCTGAACTCCTGCCAGGGTGATGAGGGATTGGGGGCCCAATCTAAAGTCCATGGCCGTGAGCCAGACCAAGCCACCACTTGATGGGGCTTTGTCAACACAACCTTTTCATATTCACGAGCTACTAAGGTTGCAGAGATTGTGTAGGGGAGATCATGTGGGAAAATACCGGGAAGGAGAAGGCCTGCGCTCTTGGCCTTCGTGCCCTCCATTCTTTCCTCCGGCCCAGCGATCAGCCAACTATGGCCCCAAGACCAGGCTCGGCTCACCATCTGTCTCTGTGCAGCCCACGAGCTAAGCATGGTTTTTCTGCTGCTGAAAAAAATCAAGACGGGTGCCTGGGTGGCTCAGTGGGTTAAGCCTCTGCCTTCGGCTCAGGTCATGATCTCAGGGTCCTGGCATCGAGCCCCGCATCGGGCTTTCTGCTCATCGGGGAGCCTGCTTCCCCCTCTCTCTCTCTCTGCCTGCCTCTCTGCCTACTTGTGATCTCTGCCTGTCAAATAAATAAAATCTTAAAAAAAAAAAAAAAAAAATCAAGAGGGCGCACCTGAGTGGCTCCTTCAGTAAGTGGCTGACTCTTTGATTTCGGCTCAGAACACAATCTCAGAGTTATGGGTTCATGCCCTGCACTGGGCTCCACGCTGAATTGTGGGGAGTCTGCTTGTCTCTCTCCCTCTGCTCCTCACCCTGCTCACCCACGCTCACTCTCTCTCTCTAAAATAAATAAATAAAATCTTTAAAAAGGAAAAAAAAATCAAGAGAAAAGTAATATTCCATTACTGTGCAAGTACAACGAAATTGAAAGTGCAGCGTTCATAAATGAAGTGCTGTTGAAACACCAGCCACGTTCAACCATTCCTTCTTAACTCTGGCTGCTTTTGCACTATCGTGGCTGCCTGGGGTGGCCGTGATGGACCTGGACACCCGCAGAACTTGAGCTAGCACCATCTGGCCCTTTACTGAGAAAGTTTGCAGACTGGCTATAGCCTGGTCGTTCCCAGACTGCTGCTCATTGGAATTAATTGGAATTGGGGGGGGCTTTTTCAAGCATATTAGGCGATCTGGGGTTGGGAGTCAGGTGTCAGCGTTTCGCCCAGATCTACAGGTGATACTTTTATGCTGCCGAGTTGGAGAACCCCTGTCCCAGCCCTTCTTGAGTCTTTGCTGTGTGTGTGCCTCTTGCCATGCCTGGGAGGGCCGTGGCCAAGCAAGGAAATCTTACCCAGAGTGTAAGGCACATTTCCTGCCCCAAGTCCTGTGAGCACACTTGTAGGCTGGTGTGCCAGCTGGCTTCATTTTTGGGTGCGTCACCTGCTTGGCTCCTGAAAGCATATGAGTATGAGACTCCTTGACTTACCGGTAGGGAACTCCAGGCTAGCGCATCTCGAATTTTAACACGCGTATGCGTGCCCTGGGGTCTTGGCAAGTGCAGACTCTGATCCAATAGGGCAAGCGGGGCTAGGGTGTTGCGGCGAGAGGATGCTGACCTGGGGTCCTGCTGCCATACTTTGAGTAGTAGGCTGAACGCCTTCATTCTCGAACTTCAGCGTGGCCCCGAGTCTCCTGGGCTGCTGTTCAAATCCAGAGTTTCTGGTTCAGGAGGTCTGGAGTAGGGCCTGAGGACTTGCCTTTCTAACCAGTTCCCAGCTGATTCGGCTGCCGCTGATCTGCAAGCAGACTCTGAGAGATATGGTTCGCAGCTGTGCCCTGTGTGCAGGACCCAACAGCTCTTACTAGGGGTGAGGGTCCTCCGAGGTCCCCCAGATGGCCAGATGTCCCCTCAGAGGTCAGACTCCTTGACACGCAGCTGTTGCCAAGGGAATAAGGTCTTTGTTGTCTGCTTTGGTCAATTTTCTCTTTGACCAGACCCAAGCGGCTTCCTCAAGTTCAGGCCCACCACTTAAAAACATAGCAGAGGGGCCTGGAGAACTTTCTGTGTGTTGCAAACCTCTTCCCCATTCCAAGGGATTCTGATCTGGGCATTTTACGACAAAGGCCTCCTCCAGGAAGGTCTTGCATTAGCTACCACGGGAGGTGGGGGGAGCCCTGCTCAAGCAGATTGGAGCCCCAAGCCCCCCGGGGTGGGGGCGGGGAGTTGTTAGGTGGGCGCAGGCCTTCAGCTCCAGGCCTGTAGCCACCGGTTGTGGCTGTTGTCACCTCAGGGATGTGGGCAGGGCTCTCTCCATCCGCCCAGCTCCATCCGCCATGACTGCCTTGAACAAGAATGACCACCCAGGCCAGGGCCAGTGCCCTGAAGTCCTTGAACTTGAGAGGGCGGGCAGCTGGATCTGGATGGGTGAGTTTAAGAAGATGAGAGATTATGAATCATTTCACTCGCTTCCTGGACCCCCGAGAGCAGGGACTCTGACTTCAGGAGCTCTTCACCTCCAGAAGCCAGAAACCCCCACCTACTGTCAGGCCCAGGCAGAGCCTTCAAGTCCCACTGGACAGGACTGAAGCTTGCCCAGTCCTTGTGCAAGCTCCGGCTCTCCACTCACCTCCAGGGCAGCCTGGGGCCGTCAGCCGGGCCATGCAGGCTGCGGTTCCTTGCAGGACTGGTTAAAGGAGAAGATGCAGGTGAAGTCCTGTGACCTTTCCTGGACCACGTTAGGTGCTCGACCAACGGGAGCTGCTATCGTCAGCATAATAGTAGATACTAGTTGTGATCATTTAGTTGTGGAAACTGTTCTGCTGTCTGCCTCCCACTTTCCTGCAGCCTGGAAGACAGAACCTTGCTTACACTCAAAAACAAACAAACAAACAAACACCAAAAAACAAAAACAGAAAAACCCCACACCCATTTGGCCATGCTTCCAGGTGAGCGCTGTCCAGTATAATTAGAACACAAGTCACAAATCTGAGCCATACAAGCAACTTAAAATTTTTCTGAGGGCTGTACTTTTTTTTTTTAAGATTTTATTTATTTATTTGACAGACAGAGATCACAAGCAGGCAGAGAGAGGGGAGGAAGCAGGCTGCCTGCTGAGCAAAGAGCCCGATGCGGGGCTCGATCCCAGGACCCTGAGATCATGACCTGAGCTGAAGGCAGAGGCTTTAACCCACTGAGCCACCCAGGCGCCCCAGGGCTGTACTTTTTTTAGAAAGAAAAAAGACACAGGTGAAATTAATTTCAGTAATATGTTTTGCCGAGCCCATATATCCCAAGTATGAGCAACATGAACATGGCATCTGTATTTAGACTTACTAATGAGATTTTTTATTTTTTAAATTTTTTTCAAGATTTATTCATTTGACATAGGGGGAGAGCGAGAGAAAGACAGAGAGAGGCAGGCAGATGGAGAGGGAGAAACAGATTCCCCGCTGAGCAGGGGGCAGGATACAGGGCTCGATCCCAGAACCCCGGGACCATGACCTGAGCCGAAGGCAGATGCTTAACTGACTGAGCCACCCAAGCTCCTCACTAATGAGGTTTTAAAAATATTCAGCACATCACTTAAACATTTTTAATTGTGCTGAAAATATAGAACATGAAATTTACCCTCTTAACCATCACTAAGTGTATGTTACAGTGGTGCTAAGTACATCTGTGTTGCACAGCCCATCTCAAGAACTCTTTTCATGTTGCAAAGCATTAATATTTTAAGTCTCTGTTTCTTGTATGATTTCTCTGAAATCCAAATTGGGTTTTTTTTTACACCGAGGGCACATCTCCATTGGACTAGCGGAGTTTCCAGCACTCCCTAGTTGCCGGGTGTGGTAGCGGCTTCTGTGCTCGACAGAGCAGCTCCATTACTGGGGTGAAGACAGCAGCAAGAGACATGCAAGGAGCACCCGCGGGGCTGGTTGGAGACAGACAGGAAACGAATGACTGGATGAGAGTCTCCCAGGGCATTAGGTTCTACAGAGAAAGTAAATAGGTCTGGGGGCTGGGGCACTCTGGGGAGGGGGTTGGGAGTCAGGTCACCCCTGAAAGGTGGCACTGGAGCTGAGGCTTCAAAGAAGCAGCTAGCCCTTGGAAGCTAGATCTTGGGTGACAGTCCTCAACTCTGCCTGTGTATGACTCAAGGCAGAAATTAAAAAAAAAAAAAGTATAGATGCCAGACCTGCCTCCCCCTGCGGAGCCAGAGTCACTGTGTGAGGCTCGGGCATGTATGTCTCCTAAGAGCTTGCTGAGCGAACCTGAGGCATGGCCAGCTTTCCTGTTCCACTCCGCACAAGCAGCAAGTGCAAAGGCCCTGAGGTTGAATGACTCTAGCATATTAGAGGGCCAGAAGTGTGGATGGGAGAGAGGGGTAGGAGGTGAGTTTGGAGGGGGCAGGGGCCAGGCTCACCGGCCCTTGAGGCCATGGTAAGAAGTTTGGGTTTTACTCTAGCCGTGGCAGGAAGCCACTGCTAAGCTGGTAGAAGGAAGACTACAAGGACTTTTTGCCAAAAGTGCCAGACACTCACCTTTGTCTCTGCCTAATTTAAAAAAAAAAAAAAAAAAAAAAAAACGTTTAAGTTACCACAGCACCAGTTCCCTTTCACCTGGAGAGAAGGATTTCTGAAGCATCCCTTGGTTGGGGGAAAAAAACTAGCTTTACTCCTAAGCATAAATCATTCCTACTTGGGGGCAGCGGGGCGGACTCCCGGATCTGGTCATTCCCGGTCCCAAGTTCAGGATGGGGTCTGCCAGTACCTCACTCCTTGGACTTCTCACCCTCATGCCCACTGGTCATTTCTCTTTTTACTACTTTTACTGGTCTGCTTAGGGCTGCTCTGACAAAATAGCACAGATTTTGTGGCTTAAACAACAAAAAATTATTTTCCCATGGTGTTGGAGGCTGGAAGTCCAAAGTCAAGAGGTCAGTAGGGTTGGTTTCCCAGACGCCTCGGCTGGCAGATGACCGCCTTCTCTCTGTGTCCCCACCTGGTCTTTCCTCTGGGGGTGCATATCCCTCGTGTTTCTTGGGGTGTCCAAATATAGAGACCAGTCGGATTGGCTTAGGACCTACGCTCCTGCCTTCATTTTAACTTCATCGCTTCCCTAGAGACCATCACTCCAAACACAGTTCCATGCTGAGGTCCTGGGGGTTAGGGTTTCGACATCTGAATCTTGGGAGAACACGGTTCAGCCCGTAACACAGCTCCGAGTGACAGGTGGACGGGGGTGGACCAGGTGCTCCTCTCCCCTCACCTACGAGCAACGGTGATATTTGGAAAGTTGAGGTGAAAGTCACCTTCCAGCTGGAAAGGTCTCCAGCCATAAACAACCCTTGCGACCCAACCAGGGCAAAGCAGCTGATTGCCAACTCTGCCCCCAAACCCTGAAGTCCAGACATCTTCACTGAGCACCTACTATATGCAGAGTTCCAAGTTCATGTGAAAACCTGTCCAGGCGCCTCCCCACCGTAGGACAGATTAGAGAGGGGTATACAGAGCCGTGATAGGAGGCAGATGGGACCAAATGAGATAGGAGGGGTTGGTCTGCAGATAATATTCGGTTATGGAGGGAGGAAGAGGCCTTCCAGTCAGCGAGGAAAGGACGCTTCTTGGAAGATGTGGCATTTGAGCTGGGCTTGGGAGAAAGCCCTCCAGGGAAGAAGCAGCATGAGTAATCGGGTGCTGATGGGCATATCCGGAGTACCCGTGCTGTTCAGCGAGTGGTCCCAACCGGATGCGGGTGTTAGAAGCTTGCCCACAGACACTCGTCCCTCTCTGGGGGCCAGACCCTCTTCAAGCGGCTTCATATTTACAGTTTAATCTCCACACCAGACCCAAGGATGTAGCTACTAGTCTCTGCTCGTTTTACAGAGGGGACAGTTGGGGCACAGCGAGGAGAAGGCAATTCAACAGGGTCCCACAGCGAGAAAGGGACAGAGCTGGGATTCGAACCCAGACTCTCAAACACTACCCCATGTTGAAGGGAAGTGAGGGGACGTGTCGATTGGGGCGTATCGTCAGGGCATCTTCAAAGCCAGCCGAGGGTTGAGCCTTCCTTCTGCAGACACCTGGAGCCCTTGAAAGTTTGTCACAGGAATGCGACCCAGGCAGCTGAGCCTCTGGGAAGTGCAGTCCCGAAGCGGAATCATTCATTTAGCAAGCCAGGGAAACTCCCCGACCGGCACCTGTCCTTTCTAAAGCAGCCTCGCCTATAAGAAGGTAACCTTAGCAGCCACCCTCATGTTTTCATCTTTCTTTCCCTTCATAATAGCCAACATTTAGTCAACACTATATCAAGGGCTTTACAAGCATGATCTCATTGTAATCCCCACTGAAAATGAAAGCCCGGCGAGGGCAGTGCTACTGCCGGCCCCATTTACAGGGGAGACAACAGAGGCTCAGAGGGGAGATTGGATAGGTCCAAGAAGCCATCCAGGTCCAAGGCGGGCTCACTCCGAAGTCCACCATTTTGGTAATTAGTAGAATAATTTGTGTGTCCCAATGGGAACCAGAGAGAGAGGCTATAGAGCTGGACCCACTATGTGAGCCTCAAGATATTATCAGGTTGATATTACTTTCGGAGTCTAGTCGGGAGCACTGCATTTTACTCCCAGTAGAATAAGGAACTCCTACTCCACCTCTACCTCCCCCCTCCCCGCACCCTTGGAGTCTTCCAGGGCTGGGCGGAGACCGCCCACTCCAATCGCCTCCACCCTTGGCAGGGAGAGAAGCAGGGAGCACATGAAACGGACCACATTCTTCCCTGGCGGCTGTCAACACACATCACCCACCCTGGGCGAGTGGCCACCTGCTTGGTGGTGGAGGGGCGGAGCCGTGGGCTCGTGGCCTCACCACTGGCACCCCCCAAGCCATTCCCCCACTTAGGACGAGGTGACATAGCTCCTGGCAGCAGGCCTGGTGGGTGAGGTGTTTTCTCATGTAACTGTGATCGTACAGGATAAAGAACTTGGTGTAGCCAAGTCCTCAACAATAAGGAAACCAAACACAGCATGAAGACTCTGTCAACAAGAGTCTGGAAGACAGGAGCCATCCAGGATGTGCAAGCTCGGAGGCTGCCCCTCCTCTAAAACCCATCCGTGGCTCACCCCCTTCCTAGGAGGAAAGGCAAGGTCCTCCTGCAGAAATTGTGGAAGAAATGGTCAGGCCACCCGGAACCCCAGGCAGATTTTCCTAGTGGATAAGAAAGCCTTCCTTTGGGGGTTTATTCAATATTCTTGAATTTAAAAAAACTCTAAGTAGCAGAAAATTTTGGAAAATTCTTATAAATATTAGAACATTAGCTCAAGTGTACGTCCAGTCTGAGCTTCCCTTGCAAGCCTGCGTTGATCCCAACCAATCCAGAATCCCACCCTTTTCCAGAGTTCCATCTACATTCTCGGAAGCCTACATTTAAAAAAAAAAAAAAAAATTCTTCCCTAATTCCCAATGCCCTGATTACCACTTTTCCTGACAGTCGATGTTTCCACGTACACAAGGGTCAGGCTTCTGATTTTTTGCCTTTACGATGGTGCAGAAGTGATAAACATTTGGTAGAAACCATACCTGGAATTTTGAACTTGGATCTTTTCCCGGGCTGGTGATACACGGTGCGATCCTCTCTCATGATGCTGGGTAGTGGCCGGAGGAAGCCACAGCGTCCCGTCAGCCACCCGATCCTGAGAGCAAACAGTCAATCTGCTTCAACCCTTCTACACCTCGACGACTGGCCTCTTTCTTGCTTTCAGTGTAGTATCCGATCGAGTACGGAGATACTCAACACTTGAATATAAAACAGGCTCTGCATTAAACGATTTTGCAGAATTGTAAACTAATGTTAGCGTTCTGGGTACCTTTAAGGCGAACTAGGCTAAGCTGTGATATTCTGGAGGTTATGTATCAAATGCAGTTTTTTTTTAAGATTTTATTTATTTATTTGACAGAGAGAGATCACAAGTAGGCAGAGAGGCAAGCAGAGAGAGAGAGGAGGAAGCAGGCTCCCCGCTGAGCAGAGAGCCCAACTCTGGGCTCGATCCCAGGACCTTGGGATCATGACCCGAGTGGAAGGCAGACACTCAATGGACTGAGCCACCCACGCCCGCCCTAAGTGTATTAAATGAATTTTTGACTTAGAACATTTTCAACTTACTGTGGGTTTATCAGGACGTAACCCCAGTGTAAGTCGAGAAAGATCTGTGGTTATGATATCACCTTTATCCACTGACATTCTCTCATAAGCTGTTTTCCAGGTTCTATAAAAAAATCATTTTCTTATTACACAAGCAAGATAGGTTCATTGTAAAAACATTACAGAGCACAGATTAAATGAAAAACATTCTTTTTTAATAACCCAGGATCTTTCCACTGAAACATAACCACTACAAACATTTCGGTTGATCTCACCAAACTTCTTTTCCCGTACACACAGTTACCTATAACCCATACTTTTGTTTTAAACAGAAATAATTAACCATCCTTCTTAAGAGCTCTTCAGCCTTTCATTGTGTGCCTCAACGGTACTCTGGCCCACCCTTCTGCTCTGTTGTACATTTGGATTTTCTTTTCTTTTTAAGATTTTATTTATTTATTTGACAGACAGAGATCACAAGTAGACAGAGAGGCAGGCAGAGAGAGAGAGAGGTAAGCAGGCTCCCCACTGAGCAGAGAGGCCGATGCGGGGCTTGATCCCAGGACCCTGAGATCATGACCTGAGCCGAAGGCAGAGGCTTAACCCACTGAGCCACCCAGGCGCCCCCATTTGGGTTTTCTTACTGCAGGCATCTTTGTCCCTGTAGAGAAGCCCGGCAGTGAGAGTTTTATCCTTACGGAAGATAAATCCCCTTTCAGTCCTGTGGCACTAGGTCAGCCGCAGAGCAAGGAAATGACAAACCAGGATCCCCAGGTCCTCCAAGGTTTAGCATATTGGCCAGAAGGCCAGATGAATGCTTGTTTCTCCTTCAAAAGGCCATTAAGGGGGAACCTGGGTAGCTCGTTCTGTTCAGTATCTGCCTTTGGCTCTGGTCTTTGAGCTCCTTGCTCAGCGGGGAGCCTGCTTCTCCCTCTCCCTCTGCCCGTTTCTCCTGCTTATGCGCTCTGTCAAATGAATAAATGAAATCTTTAGAAGGAAAAAAAAAGCCACTCAAAAAGAAAGAGGGTTTTTCCGGCAGCTGTCGTCCATCTACTGTCTCGGAGCTCGTGGTCTTCTCGCTGGGGCAGTAGGACAAGCTTCCCCGGGGACAGGGACCTGGTCGGGGAGAAACCTACCCACCGCCAGGCACCACGGCTAGGGGGTTGTCTTTGAGTTGCCAACGGTGAGGTATTTTATCTAATCTGGCGAGTTTCTGAGGCCAGGGAGGATCCTTGCTGAGTCTGTTCTGCCTGCGCAGTGTGGCGTGGACAGATGGTTTTCAGATGGTGCGCAGACAAAGATGAGTCTTTCATCTCATCAGGGATTGCTGATATTGAAATGTCTTAGAAAACATATATAATTAGTGACATCAGACCTGTGATTTTGTGGACACTCTGGCTTAGGACAAAGCTGAACTAAGTCTTTACGTAAAAACAAGAGTAAGTCAACATAAAGAAAGATGGTACCCAGATAGGGCGCACTTTGTGAAGGCAGCTCCCAGCGCCTGGGCCCTTCTGCTCTGAGCTCATCCTGGGAACAGGGAGCCCGCCAGCCTTCCTCAGCCTTGTTCCTAACTTGCCTTTGCCACCAGAGGCCTCTGTCTTCAGAGGCAGCTTTTCAGAACCTCTTCCCTCCTCCAGTGTAAGCTGGATTGAGAATCTGGAAGGTACTGGAAACGGTCGGCACAGACGCATCATATGAGTTCCTAAAACCTGCAAGCTGGTCTGGTCCGGTCACTTTGGAACGTGGCAGTCCTGCCCTGCCACATCATGGTAACTGCCTCGGATGGTTTTGTCATCCGTGCCACAAGTGGAGCGTTTATTTTGGAAGTGAGTTTTTTTTTTTTAAGATTTTATTTATTTATTTGACAGAGAGATCACAAGTAGGCAGAGAGGCAGGCAGAGAGAGAGAGAGGGAAGCAGGCTCCCTGCTGAGCAGAGAGCCCGGTGTGGGGCTCGATCCCAGGACCCTGAGATCATGACCTGAACCGAAGGCAGAGGTTTAATCCACTGAGCCACCCAGGCGCCCCATGGAAGTGAGATTTTTAAATGGATCTGTGGGTTGAAGATTTTCTTTAGACTTTCCATTGTCACGTTGTCATGTAAAGAGGTCCCAGGGGGCTTCCCGACCATTGCTGACGATCCTATTTATGAATGTGGGAATCTTTAAAAATAAAAAAAAAAAAAGGGGATGCTTCTAGGCTTTTGACTCTTAAGTTATTGGCTGGAGCTGGTAAAGGGGACTCTTGGGAAGCGGGTGGTGGACAGTCACCAGGAAGAAGGTCCCCAGGTCAGTGCCCTCAGGATATACTGCAGTTCAAGTTTCCTCGTCCTTGGGGTCTCTGTAATCTTTCTAACTTTCACCATCAAAAAAATGAGTTCCCATACCATTTGCACATCACCACGAAAAGCGGGGTGCCGTTTGTGTGGTTGGCATCACGCCGCAGACGTGTACTTAATGGCTGCCATTTTCTTTCCCTATTTGGAAAGCCGTCGTGTTTTTTTCTCAGTCGCACAGGCCCTTGAAAGAATAGAAGTGCATTAGAGCTGGTGCTTGTAAGTTGCTGTGAACCAGGCACGGTTCTAGGCACCCTCAGAAGCAGGTGTCATACTGTCCACGGTATTCAGATGAGGAAAGGGAAGCAAAGACACGCCGTGTAGCTTGCCCAAGGTTGCACAACGAGCTGGCCTCAAACCCAAAGCTTGGCTCTAGCACCTATGTCCTGAGCCACGAGCCTGTATAATCATCCTGGGCCCGCTGATAGTTGGGGAGGAAAGCAGTTGTGAGCCGCTCTTCTTGGGGCCCTGGCTGCCTTGTTACCACCAAGAGGGTCTGTCCACCATGAGTGTGGACCAAGCGTTCCCTCCCACATGCCTCTTTCTTTTGGAGGCTGTGATTGCTTCTCGTGTAGTGCCTGAGTGGCACAGGCATATGGGGTGTGAGCTCTGACCAGCGGGGTCTCCAGTGCCCCAGGCCTCCATGGAGCTGGCAGGGGTGGGGGTGGCGCTGGGGCAAGGGGAGAACCTCAGTGGCGGCGTCAGGTCTGGAGACCAGACTGGGTTTCCAAGACTCTGCTCCCTGCGAGGCGTGGCCCGTGTTCTGCACCAGCAGCAGCTTGGAGCACTTCCCCGACGCCATGACTCATCTGCCATCCCAGGACCAGCCGGACTGGCACAGCCGGGCCGCTCAGAGCTGGTGGGTGGACAGGATGGAGCCTGGCGTGGGGTTAGGGTGGAGACGGTCGCAAGCCCTTGCCCCGCATGCTTTGTCCACACCCCACGCCCCCAGTGCTGCCTAGCGTCCAGGGTCACTGCTCTCTGTTCTGAGCTCTCCTGGGCTGTGTTCACTTGCCCCCATCCCCCAGCTTGACACAGCCGGCCTTCCACAGGGAGCCGTAGCCTTTCGGTCCCCAGATCGCCCAGGGTTTGGCCTCGCCACCTGCATCCTTGAGGGCAGACTGGCTGCACAGAGGGTTGGGATGAATCTACACCAGCACGAGGTCTGGGTTAAGCAAGGGGCTTTGTGGGGAAACCCACAAGGCCAAAGTCGGCCGAGCGGAGATGTTTCTAATCTCCACGGCTCCCCACCATCCTGCAGGGAGGCACGCTGGGGGCCAGGATACGGGCTGAGGTGGTGAGGGCTCTAGTCCAGGGGAGGGACCCGCAGCCTCCTGGGTCTTCCTTCCCATGGGACAGGAATGTGGCATTGTCAGTGCTGTGTACATGGCTGCTGGTGCTGGCCAGGCTGGGTGCAGGTGCAGCTCTTTACAGAAGTTGTCTGGAAAGCCAGCTGCCAGCCATTGGGGACCACTAGAGACCCAGGGACCTTGGGATTTCCCTGCCAGGGAAGGGTCCCTTCCCACAGGAAGCCGCCCGCATGCCACTTCTCCAGTGGGTCATTTCTCCACCAATGACAGGCCCAGCAGCCCAGGACAGCAATAATAATTCTGCTCCTTAAAATAACAATGATGATGATAGTAATCACACTCAGCAAGTCTCAAGACTTACTATAGGCCAGGCACTGTGCAAAGTGCTTCCCATGAATTATCTCATTGAATCCTGACAACAACCTCGTAGGCACAGGTACTGTTATCCCCATTTTACAGATGACAGAATTAAGATCTGGAGGGCCAACCTATTACTGTCATGGACCGAGGCCCTCCCCTGAGGAGCCAGTGGAACCAGGCCTGAGCTGGGGTCTGACGCCATCCACCCCTGATGGGAACCCAAGTCCCTTCTGGGTCCTTAACATCCAGCATTTGCTGGGCTGCCCAGGGCTGTGGCATGAGCTTATCTGGGCTGAGGACTCCTCTCTGCTCTTTGAAGGTGCTCCCTGCCCCTGTGGTAGAGCGGTTTGCACCCTACCCACTCCCCGGCAGCCTGTCACTGGGCCTGTGAGGTCGTTTCCAGCTTGGGGGGATTACAGGGCCGCCATCACCATCCATAACGGTGTACAACACGCACATAGCCACACAGTGCAAGCACGCACATCTGCACGCGCCAAGAGTGGAACCTCGGGGTCCCGGCTGCCACATTTTAAATGCACTAGAGCCTACCAGATACTCTCCAAACGACTACACCAACTCAGACCCCAGCGGCATGCCAAAGTGGGCTCTTCCCCAAAACTTGGCCAATGCGCCTGGTGTTAGAAAACATTTAATCTCTGTATCTAAGGGATGCTATGCAGATTTTTTTTTTTTTTGACCGAACTCCAGTCAGCATAAATTCTCAAATGTAGTTGCTCTTTTTAATTTTTTGGTTCTGTCTCCTGGGGGCATATAGGCTGTAGAGAGGCAGGGATTGATTGATTTCTTTACCCTTTGTTTATTGTTATTGTTTATTGCTTGGCACCTAGAACAGCGCTGGTCTCGCAGTAAGGGCTTCGTAAGTATCTGCAGACCGGATAAATGAATAGATGAAACATTGACTCAATGCAGAAGGAGTCACTCTGATTTCAAAGGCCTCCTTCCCTGCCTGTGCCCCCAGTCACCCACCATCAAGGTGAGCCAGAGGCAGAGCTAGATAGAGATTTTATTTATTTGTTTGAGAGAGAGCGCCTGAGCAGGGGGAGGTGCAGAGGGACAGACTCCCTGCTGAGCAGGAGCCTGGCATGGGCCTCGATCCCAGGATCCTGAGATCGTGAACAGAGTTCAGAAACAAGTGACTGAGTCACCCAGGTCCCCCGACTCTTATTTATTGGTAACATTAATGTTCTACTCACTTCCCCCTTTTTCCAGTGTTGTAATGAACTCATGGATTTTTATGCATTGAATATGTTTCAATTAATTGCATTTTTTTAGAAGATGCTCAAATTCTCCCATCTTTGCCAGTGAGGACCCCTTCAGGGAGTCCTTCTGACTGACCCCAGGAGTCTTTGATTCCCTTCCTTTGCTTTCTGGTCTGAGGCATCCCAGGCTCAGCCTGTACATTTCCTTGCACCAAAACTGGTGTCAACCATTTCTCCAAGAAGCCCTGGTTCCGTTTCGTCAGGAATGGTATTTAGAGACCAAAATCTGGGTGCCTGGAATGCACCTAATATTTGCATTAATAAACAAATGACACCCAGGGTATGTCCTGGCCCCTGGAAGGATTCTGACCACTCCCCTAAAAAATCCTCTTCACCGTCTCTAGCCTGGTACCTTGAGTCCCATCCATGACTCCGATCCTGACCAGGTGCTCGAGAACAATGAGTCAGTCATGTTCTGAGGCTGCCTGCCCTAGGGCCGGCAGAAACATGAAAGATTTTTCAATAACCAGAGTCAAATCCGTTTTCAGGCTAACCTTCAATTAACTATAAAAATCCAGCTGCCCAGAACTTGTATTCCCTGATAACCTTGGATAATTGAGGTTTTACTGCAAAACATAAGTACAGGGGATTTTAATAAAGCATGTGACCTACAATTTACAGGGGTCACAAAGTCAGATGTCCGCCTAAGCCAAAGCAGGGAATTTGAAAAATGAGTAAGAAATGAGCTGAGCATATGAAAATAGGGAATGGAGGAGATTTGGGATGGGCCGGAAGTATATTCTCCGTCTCAAGGGGGCGCTGCCACTGTTCAGTTTCAGCAGAATGTTGCCCCATGGGGACAACTATCAGGTATTTGTGATTTTTCAAAACATAAAGAAAAAATCTAGATTTTTGGGTGCCTGGGTGGCTCAGTTGGTTAAGCGACTACCGTCAGCTAAGGTCATGATCCCGGGGTCCTGGGATCAAGCCTCGGGTGGACTTCCTGCTCACTGGGGAGTCGGCTTCTTTCTCTGACCCTCCCCCGCCTCATGTTCTCTCTCTTTTTCTAATAAATAAATAAAATCTTTTTTTTTTTTTATGAAAAGTCAACATTTTTAAGATGGGCACTCTCATAATTTTCAAACGGCAATGGATTTAAGTGTTTCGTTAGAACTTTAAATGTGTTATATACAATACGTCCCCTCCATTGTAAATATAGTGTTTGAAAAAATACATAGTTTGATGAGTTTTCACAAATGCATACATCCAGCTAACTACCATCTCACCCAAGATAGAGAGTAGTTTCATAACACCGCCCAAAAGTTCCCTTGTGTGCTTTTCTACTCAATCCAGTCTTTACCCCGGACCCAGGGAATCAGTGATCTGCTTTCTGGCCCTAGAGATTAGTGCGTCTTTTCATAGGACTTCACCTAAATGGAATCAGATGCTACATACTCTTCTATGTCTTGCTTTTCAAACTCGGCACATTTCCTTTGGTTCTATCCACCTGTGTTGGTGTGTGTCTGGATAGTCGGTTCCTTTTTACTGCTGAATAGTACCCCATTGTATGGATTTGCCACAATTTATTTATTCACCTGCTGGTGGCTGTTTGGCTTGTTTCCAAGGGGTTATTAATGAATAAGGCTGCTGTGAATATATATGTACATGTCTTTGTGTGAACATGTTTCCATTCTCTTGGATAATTAAGAGTGGAATTGGCACGCCATAGGGTAAGTGTCCATTTAGCTCGCTGGGCAACCACAGAACGGTACCATTTTGCATCCCAGCCAGCGGGTAGGAAGAGACGTAATGGCTCCACACCCCTGCTAACACTGGGTATTGACCGTCCTTCTAGGGGGTGGGAAATGGCGTCTGCGGTTTTGATTTGCATTTCCCTGTGACTAATGATGTTAAGCATCTTTTCATGTGCTCATGGGCCATTCATGCATCTTCCTATATGAAGCATCTTTTCAAATCTTCTGCCCATTATTCTGCCAAGTTGTTTGTCTTCTTATTTGGTTGTAAGAATTCTTTATTCTGCATATGAATTCTTTGTCAGACATATTATTACAAGTATTTTCTTGTAATAATTTTCTCCTAGTGTCCTGCTCTTTCATTTTCTCAACAGTGTGTTTTGAAGAGCAGATTTTTATGTTATATTTTAATAAAGTACAATTTATAGTGTTTTTTTTTCCTTTCATGATTCATGATTTTAGTGTTCTATCTAAAAGAGCTTTGCCTACCCTAAGATTGCACAGATTTTCTCCTACATTTCTTTTTTTTTTCTCTCTCTCTCTCTTTTTTTTTTCTCTCCTACATTTCTTCTGGATGTCTTATAGTTGTGTCTTTCGTGCTTTAGGTCTCTGATCCATTTCAAGTTA
Source organism: Mustela nivalis (assembly GCF_964662115.1). Lineage (NCBI taxonomy): Eukaryota > Metazoa > Chordata > Mammalia > Carnivora > Mustelidae > Mustela > Mustela nivalis. The sequence continues at coordinate 21,534,622 of NC_139038.1, forward strand.
ATTTTTGTATAATGTGGGGTAATAGTTGAGATTCACATTTTCCTACATGGATCTCCGTTCGTTCCAACATCTCTTGTTGAAAAGACGATCCTTTCTGCATTGAATCAACTTGGCACCCTGTAGATGTATGTCCTTACTCTCTCTTCTATTCCGCTGATAAAGATGTCCATCGTGACACCAATATCACACTGTTCCGATTATTGTACTCTATTCTAAGTCTTCATATCAGGTAGTATATGCACTTCAACTTTGTTCTTCCTTTTTAAAACTATTTTTTTCTTATTGTTCTTTTGCTTTTGCATATAAAGTGTAGAATCAACTTGTCAATTTCTGCAAAAAGTCTACGGGATTTTGATTAGGATTGAATCAACTCGAGATTAATTTAGGATTGACATCTTAACAGTATTGCGTCTTATGACCCATGAACATGGTATATCTTTCTATTAGGTTTTAATTTGAGTGATTTTTTTTCTTTCTTTCTTTCTTTCCTTTTTTTTTTTTTTTTTTTTTTTTTTAGGGGTTGGGGAGAGGCAGAGGGAGAGAGAGAATTGTAACCAATCTCTACACCCAGCTTGAACTGCAGCATGGGGCTTGATCTCACAACCCTGAGATTCTGACTTGAGCTGAAATCAAGAGTCAGACACTTCACGTGCCCCTTAATTTGAGTAACATTTTTTTAAAAACCACTAAGGATGTCAAGATAATTAAATGGGGGAAAGAACAGTGTTGCTGTTGAGACAAGTAGGTATCCACGTGCCCAAGAATGAATTTGAACCTCCACATCACCCCACATACAAAAATTAATTCAAATAAGGGGTGTCTGGCTGGCTCAGTGGGAGGAGCGTGTGACTCTTGATCTCCGGGTTGTGAGATTATATTGAGTGTAGAGATTATGTAAATAAATAAAACTTTAAAAAAATTAATCCAAATTGGATCAAAGACCTAAATTGAAGAGGTAAAATTATAAAACCCTTAGAATAAATCAAAGGAATAAATCTTTATGACCTTGGATTATGCAGTGGATTCTTAGAGATAACACCAAAGCACAAGCAACCAAAGAAACAGACAAATTAGGCATCATCAAAATTAAAACCTTCTGGGGCACTGGGTGGCTCAGTGGGTTAAGCCTCTGCCTTTGGTTAAGTTCATGATCCCAGGGTCCTGGGATCAAGCCCCGCATCGGGCTCTCTGCTCAGCAGGGAGCCTGCTTCTCCCTTTCACTCTGCGTGCCTCTCTGCCTGCTTGTGATCTCTCCCTCTGTCAAATAAGTAAATAAAATTTTTAAAAACGTTTGTGCTTCAAGGAAGTGAAAAGATAACCCCAGAATAGAATAGTTTTGCAAATCCTATCTCTGATAAAGCACTCGTATGGAATATATAAATAACTCTTTCAACCTCATAATAAAAGACAACCTAATTAAAATACACACAACGTGCCTGAATAGACATTTTTCCAAAGATATATTAGCCACATAATGGTTATATTGGCCTAGAGCACATGAAGGGATGGGCAACATTATTAGCTGTTAGGAAAATGCAAATAAAACCAAAATAAGTTACCCCTTTACCCCCACTAGGATGGCTATAATAATTTTTTTTTTTTTTAATGATAACCGTGTGGAAGAGGATGTGAAGAACTTGGAACCTCGTACACTGCTAATGGGATTTGAAAATACTGTAGCCTCTTTGGAAAACAGTCTGTCAGTTCTTCAAAAGGTTAACCATAGAATTACCCTACGATTCAGTGGGTTTATCCACACCTAGGTATCTACCCAACAGAAATGAAAACATATGTCTGCACGGAGATGTGTACAGGGTTGTTTACAGTGCTGTCACGCAAACTAGCCAAAAAGTTAAAGCAATACGGATATCCATCAGCCGATGCACGGATAAATAAAACGTGATCGATTCCATGATATGGAATATTATTTGCAAAAAAAAGAAAGAAAGAAAGAAAGAAAGAAATGGCGTACTGATCCATGCTGTAAGGTGCATGAACTTGAAAGACAGAACGCTAAGTGCAAAAGTCTAGTCATGGAAGACTACACTAGCTATGGCTCCGTTCATATGAAAGGTCCAGAAGAGGCAAATCTAAAGAGACCAACCCTGGAGCTGGGGAGGGTGGAGGGAGGAATGAGGAGTGACCCTAATGGATACAGAGTTTCCCTGGGGGGAGATAAAAATGCTTTAAAATTTATTGGGATGGCAGTGCAACTCTGTGAATACACTAAAATGCACCGATTTCTACACTTTCAATGGATGAGTTATCTGATTACATGAATTATATCTAATTACGTGAATTATTATAGCTCCATAAAGCTGTTATCTTTCAATGAGAATTCTTTTTTTTTTTAAGATTTTATTTCATTATTTGACAGACAAAGATCACAAGTAGGCAGAGAGGCAGGCAGAGAGAGAGGAGGAAGCAGACTCCCTGCCGAGCAGAGATGCGGGGCTTGATCCCAGGACCCTGGGATCATGACCTGAGCTGAAGGCAGAGGTTTAACCCACTGAGCCACCCAGGCACCCCTCAGTGAGAATTCTAAAAACGAATACTAGCCCACAACAAAAACTACATTTGCAAACCCAACACAGGGTCACAGGTTGCAATCTCTCGTTCAGAAGGTTCGGAAGAATGCATAAGAAGCACATTTATATGTCCCCTCGTCCAGATAATAGGTGAAGACATGAGCCTGTGTTCCCAGTTGTCCTCCCACCGAGAGACAGAGTCAAATCTCAGGACAAACGTCTCTGAAAGCAAGTGTTTCCTCTTAGGAGAAATCAGAATCGGCTGTACACAACCTTCATTGTTGTGTTTGAGGTCAGGAACGTTTACCACCAGTTCGGACCAAGGTGTTGACGCAGTCCGGGACTCTCTGAAGCATGACCACCGTTCCCGGGTCCACGAGTGGACCCAATCTCCCCTTGGCTTGTTTGGGGTGGCTTAAGCCGAAAGCAGATTTAAACCTTTCTGAACAAGCTGTGTATACATCCCAAACACAGACCATCTATCACCTTGGGGGGAAATCTGATGGGAACAGCATAAAGTTGTTTGTAGCACTGACTGATTTTTACTTGGTTAATGGCCCAAGGGAGCAAACGAGGCAGGAGATAAGCCAGCACTCACCAACTTCTGTTACTCATCTACTCCTATAGTGGCGTTTACTGTGTGGCAGGGTATTGTTCACTGGATAATTTTCTTTAAGAACATTCCCACCTCCTTTTTTTTTTTTTTTTTTAAACTTAAGTGTATTTGTGAACGGAAAGCTAAGGCCAGTATCTCTTGCCATGAATAGGAGATCCCTCTTAGAAAGAAACCCAGTGGGCGCCTGGGTGGCTCAGTGGGTTAAGCCGCTGCCTTCAGCTCAGGTCATGATCTCAGGGTCCTGGGATCGAGTCCTGCATTGGGCTCTCTGCTCAGCGGGGAGCCTGCTTCCTCCTCTATCTCTGCCTGCCTCTCTGTCTACTTGTGATCTCTCTCTGTCAAACAAATAAATAAAATCTTAAAAAAAAAAAAAAAAGAAAGAAAGAAAAAGAAAGAAACCCAGCGAGGGTGCCTGGGTGACTCAGTCGGTTAAGCATCTGCCTTTGGTTCAAGTCATGATCCCAGAGTCCTGGGATCAAGTCCCGCATCAGGCTCCCTGCTCAGCGAGGAGCCTGCTTCTCCCTCTCCTGCTGCAGCTCCCCCTGCTTGTGCTCTCTCTCTCACAAATAAATAAATAAAATCTTTACAGGAAAAAAAGAAGTGAAAACAGAGTGATGTGAATTCTAACCAGATACTGTTGCCTGGTAAAGTTCTGAGCCCAAGGTCTTGTTAATCTGGGAGATTAGCAGGGGTTAAATACCTGTCCCTACTTAGCCGATTTTCTCCTTAGCTGAGCCAGGCTAATTAAATGAGAACGGCAAAGAGAGGCCCTTTGTCTGGTTCTTCTATAGCAGTTTACTGGAGCTTCATGTGCTGCTTACCTATCAGGCTTTGGGGTGCTGGCCTATAAAGTGAGACAAAGCCCCAGTTCTTCCCAAGTTTATAGTTGTGGATGATGATGTCTAAGAATGAAATAACACACACACCACCTTGCATTGCCCCGATCATGGTAAACACGTAGTACTTTGATGGTGCCCTTGGACTTGTTACTGCTTTGATCATTGTAACTTTATTTTCCCAGAGCAGGGAATGGGCCCTCTAGGGGAAGATGGGGGTTGGGTTAATCTGTGAACGTCCATCTTAGAGCTATGATGGCCTGAGCAGGTACATGGAGCTTGATTTCCATCAGAGAGCAGGGGCATTGGAGGGGAAAGGCTTTAGTGCTTTGGCCAGGAAGGTGGGAGATATTACTGTGTCAGAAAATTAGGTCAGCAGTGAACACATGCTTGAGTAAGTTTAAGATCTCAGTTTAGATATGAAAGTCTGGCCTTATCCACTTGGCTATTCAGTGGAGTATCAGGCACTATGCTGGGCTTATCAGGAATACAGAGCTGCTACTCTCAGAGGGCTTATCATCTCACAGGAATGAGAAGTAGGCAGAAGTAGGTATGACACAGGGTAGGGAGAGGTGAATTTCTTTCTTTGCTAAGATCCTAATGGCTGCAAATGACAGACACCCAATTTGCATCAGCATAAGTAAGAAAGAAAGAATATTGCTTCTTGTACCTGCTGAGTCCAGGAATAAGTGGCTTCAGGAGCGGCTGGATCCAGGTGTTCCAATGTTGTCAGAAATCACTCTCTCCATCTTGGGCTCTGCTATCCTCTGTGTTGGCTTTAATTCTCGGGCAGTCTCCCCATTTGTGGCACCAAATACCACCTGCCGAGTAGTCTTAGCTAAAAAAAAAAAAAAAAAAAAAAAAAAAAAAAAAAGTCTCTGCCTCAGTTATACCGGTATAAAATAACAGAACTGAGTCTTAACAATCCCCACTGGGGTTAATGTGAGTACCCCTCAGACTAGGGGTGGAGTCAGCCTGGCAGCTCACACCAACTGAGATTGGGGGAGGGGCATTGCCCTGAGGACACACAGACCCAGGTGGGGCCGAGGGGGAGGAAGGATGCTGGAGCAGCAGCCCCTGACCTGCCTACCACAGTGCCCCCCGGAAGGCACTGGCTCTGACCGGAGGATGAGGGTCACTCCAGCCAGGGAGTCAGGACAGCTCAGGAAGGTGTGGCCTTTGGCCAACCAGGGCCCCCAGGACAGAGCTGGGCTGCTCCAGCGGCAGGTTCCTTCTGTGTCTGAGGAGGAGGAGGAAACGCATACTGCCTGAGAAGCCATCAGGGGCCAGGCTCTGTGACAGGCTTCCTCTTCACAAGAACCCTGTGTCCGCATGCAGGTGAGAAACAGAGTCTCAGAAAGAAAGATTAGACATTCCTCAACAACCCCCAGCTCGCCCCTGGTGCTGCTGGACCCGCCCTCACCCGGTTCCAGCCTGTGTCTTCCCAGACGGCAGACTGGACGGCATCGGGCCTCCGGGTCCTGAACGTGGCCCACAGGGTCCTGCTCACTCCTGAGGGCTCCCTCCTCCCGCTCAGAGACTGCTGTCGTCCCCTCCCGAGAGCTCCCCCCCACACACACACTCCTCTTCAGCTAGTTAACTCTGTGTTCTTTTTTTTTTTTTTTTTTTAGATTTTTATTTATTTATTTATTTGAGAGAGAGCATGAGTAAGGAGAAGGTCAGAGGGAGAAGCAGACTCCCCGTGGAGCTGGGAGCCCGATGCGGGACTCGATCCCAGGACTCCGGGATCATGACCTGAGCCGAAGGCAGTTGTCCAACCAACTGAGCCACCCAGATGTCCCCAACTCTGTGTTCTTTAACTCAGCTTCTCCGGGGACTCTCGGGCCTGGGGAGGGGTGCTTTGATAAGCATGAGAGCTGACAGGCGCCCAGCATTCGTCCACACGCTACGTATTTTCATTCGGTCTTTACAACCACCGCTGAGGGAGAGGTATTATTACCCCACTGACAGAGCAGGACACGGAGGCACCAGGAAAATGACTGGCTCAAAGTCACACAGCTAGAAAGGGGTGGGGCTGACAGGCAAAGCAGACATTCCAGCTCCGGAGACCCGGCCCTTTATCACCTTTACCGCTTCTGTGAGCTCAGGGCACGGGGTCCCCTCCCCCCACTTCCTACCATGTTTCATAACCACGCATTTTGGGCGGATCATTTGATGACATCTGTCTCACCCACCAGGTGAGTGAGGGGGTAGCTGATGGGGCACCAGGGTGGCCCTGTCGATGAAGTGTCAGGCTCTTGATTTCGGCTGAGATCATGATCGTAGGGTTGAGATCGAGCCCCACGTCGGGCTCAGCGCTGGGTGTGCTCCCTCTGCCCCTCCCACCCCCACTCCCCAGTGGTTTCTCTCTCAAAAAAACAATTAATTTAAAATAAAATAAAATAAAAATAAAACAGAAGTACAATAAATAAAGGTAGCCAACGTATCGGGCACTTGGTCTGAGTTTAGGCACCGTATTGAGCACGTTTTGTGCATCACCTAGTTTCACCCTCTCAGTAGTTCTGGAAATGAGGTACAACTGTCCTCAGTTTGCAGCTGGCGCACCTAAGAAGGAACTTGCCCCCACCAGGCTACAATTCCCAGAGGGCAGAAACCTTGTTTGTTTTGCCCATCATTGAGTCCAGAGGGACTAAGTCAGTGCATGGTATACAGTAGGCATTCAATAAATGTTTGGGGGTTGGTTGGACAGTTGGAGGAGAGATGGGAGGAAGGGAGAGGAGCCGAGAGCAAGGGGGGCGGGGGGGGCCGGGATGAGCAGCCCAGCAGCCGGGGCCAGGTACCCACCCCCCTCCTCGCCCCTGCCCTGGCCCGGGATGGGGACCAGGATGGGGCGGCCACGGCAGGGGACCGACGCGGGATCTGGCTGCGGGGTCCCCGTGCAGGCGCCACGATGCTGGTGAAGAAGTGCCTGGTGAAGTGCCTGCACCGGCTGCAGAAGGGCCCGGGCTACTCGTACAAGGAGCTGCTGGTGTGGTACTGCAGCAACACCAACACCCACGGCCCCAAGCGCATCATCTGCGAGGGGCCCAAGAAGAAGGCCGTGTGGTTCCTCATCACGCTGCTCTTCACCTCCCTGGTCTGCTGGCAGTGGGGCGTCTTCATCAGGACCTACCTGAGCTGGGAGGTCAGCGTGTCCCTCTCCCTCGGCTTCAAGACCATGGACTTCCCCGCCGTCACCATCTGCAATGCCAGCCCCTTCCAGTAGGTGGTCCCTGGAGAGCCGGGCTGGCTCCCCCTGCCTGCCTCCCCCTGCCTGCCTCCCCCTCTGTCTCTCTCCCTCCTCATTCCTGCCTCCCCACCCCTCCCCCATCTCTCTCGGCTCTCCTACTCTCCCCCCCTCTCCTCCTCCCCCTTTCTCTCTCTCCTCCTCCCCTTCCCTCTTTTTCTCCTTAGTTTCCTGTTTGCATCATCCCTTTGCAGCAAGGACCTTTCAAAATTCATAAACTTCCTAGGCTTAACGAGGGGCGCCCGGCTGGCTCGGGTCAGTAGAGCATGCGTCTGTGTTTTGGTTGATTTATGTAATTCTGATCCACACGACCACCCTAGGGGTGGGCACGACCGTGTTAGCCCCAATTTATAGATTTATAGGGCGGGAATTGGAGATTCAGAGAGGTGAGGGAACTTACCCAGAGACACACAGCGAACAGCCGTGGCGTCGGAATCCCGGCCAGATCTGACTCCAGAGCTGCCACTGCGCAGCCACGTGATGGCAAAGGCCTACGAACAGGACCCGGCGAGGCAGCCGGCCTGACCGGGGTTGAGGAGGGGCAGGGGGCCAGCCAGAGGAGAACACCCCCAGGTATGGGCAGACACCAGCTAGGTGGGGCGCAGAGTGGCCCCCAGTGGAGGATGGCTGCCAAGGCCCTGGGACGAGACGGAGTCTGGTGCTTTCCAGGAACTGCAGGAAGGGCCAGTGTGGCTGAGTCACAGGGAACATTCTTGCCCGAAACAAGGTCCTGGAAGGGAATTCATACTTCCTGATTGCATGCCTAGTGATCAGAAAGTCTGTTCTTTCTCGCGACTGGGCTCCTGCCTGCTTGGGTGGATCCCTGGAGCCTCTCCAGAGAGCCCGCAGTCAGCGCAGGACAGCACTGCCCTGGCCCGACCCGGTTCTCCATGCTGTAGAGACCTCACCTCACCGCATCCTCCCGACAGCCCTCCAGGGTCAATATTTTCATCCTCCTACTTTGTAGACGAGAGCAGAGCCACGGAGCCGCTAACATGCCCCAAGGTCACACAGATATCAAGTGACATGTCGGGATTCGAACCCAGTCCTCAGGCCCCGTCCCACCTGGCTCAACAGCAGCTCTGGACATCCGGGCTATCCTAGCAGCCCCCGCCCCCCCAGCCCACCGCCCTCCCTGAACCCTCCTCTTGCTGTGTACACAAAGGTGGCTGCTTTCACACTCTGGGGACAGGAGGTGTCCGCAGCTGAGGCCACTCTCAGGTGGGGCTGCTGTACCCCTTTGTAGCAGGACGTGGGTCTGTGGCCAGGCTTTCACACACACTCCTGCAGGCTGTCCTCCAGCCAGAGCTGACCGGCCCGTGGGTGGGACCCTCCCTGGTCCGGACACATTTCTGCCGGACTGACCAGTCACCATTTCCAATACGGGAAGCTCTGCGGGGGCTGAGAGGAGCTGCTGGAGCCCAGCCCCACAGTCCCGACCACCTTCTCCCTCGTGAGACTTCCTCTGCTTCCCAAAGTCGCTGCTGGAGCGTTGGAGCCAGGAGCTGTTAGGAGTCTTCCTCGTTACAGTGTGAACTTCGTAAAGGAAAGGGAATGCATGTGGCTTGTTTCGCTCTCATATCCTCTGTGCTTTGCGCAATGCCTGGTACCTAGTAGGCGCTCTCTGCATACTCGGTGGATGAAGACGTGAACTGGCGGATGGAAGGAGGCACGGTCACCTGTGGTGGGGAGAGAGGCAGGGGCTTGGGTGCAGCGCTCTCCTCACACAAGGTGGCTGGCAGCTGTGCTGGGGGGGGGGGGTGCCCAGACTGGGGTTGTTCTCAGCTGCCCCTCAGCTGCGCTTGCCCCCCTGACTGGCCCCCTCCCCACCCAGGTATTCTAAAGTCAAGCATTTGCTGAAGGATCTGGATGAGCTCATGGAAGCGGTCCTGGAGAGGATCCTAGCTCCCGAGCAGAGCTATGCCAACACCACTAGGACCCTGAACTTCACCATCTGGAATGACACACCGTTGGTTCTGATTGACGAGCAGAACCCCCACCACCCAGTGGTCCTTGACCTCTTTGGGGACGTCCACAATGGCTCAGCAGACAGCAGCCTAGCGCCAGGAAGGACCTGCACTGCCCAGGGGTGCAAAGTGGCCATGAGACTAGTAAGTGGTCCCCAAGCACACTTGGAGCAACGGACCCTACCCAGGGAGGCTGAGGGGAGTTTCTTTCCTTTAATAATCTGGGTCTTGTTGGGGAAAGGTAGGCTGGAAGCCAGTGCCCATTTTGTATGTTTACAAAGTTTCGATTTTTTTTTGTTTTTAATAGAAAGAGCTGGTATGTTAGTCAAGACACTGTTGGATGCCATTGACCCAGGTCAAACTAGCTTAAGCAAAACAAGGTATTCACTGGCTGATGGAGTGAGGGGTAAAATGGGTTCAGGTATGGCTGGATCCAGGCACTCAAATGCTGTCATCAGGACACTACCTTTCTCTATTTTTGTTCAGCTTTTCTCCCCACTGACTTGACTCTCTGTCAGGCTCTCTCCATGCAGAGGGTCTTGGCAATGCCAGACATACACCCCATCAGCTCAGCCCTCTCCCCCAAGAAACAGAACTCCTGTTTCCCAATGGCCCCAGCAGAAGTCCTGGGAGGGACTCATTGGGTCACATGCTCATTCTGCAACCAATCACTGTGTGCTGGAGAATGCGCTCTCAAGATTGGTCAGTCCTGGGTCATGCGCCCTGGAGCTGGGGTGATGTCAGCCTCTACCAGGTGGACACAGTGAGGCAGAAAAGGGTGCTTTCCTGAAGAAGGAATTAAGTCCTACTATCAAAAGACAAGGGCATAAGTACTGGGCAGGTGAAAACCCACAGCCGCGCAGTGCCGTCCAGTGCCAGAGCGTAACTGCCCTGGGCGGTTCTGCTGGGACGCCTGCCAGCGTGCCAGCGGTTAGAAGATTCCCTGTCTGTGCCTCTCAGTCTAGGGAGCTCCCTAACTGACAGATCCCTGGGCCCCACTCCCAGGGAAGCTGAACGGGCCTAGGAATCTGTATTAACAGCCTCCCTGGTGATCCACATGGTCACCCTTGGTTGGGGACCCGGGCTGTGGCCATGCACTGCGCAGGAGGAGGTCACGGACCTTTACCGGGTCAGGGCCCCCCGTATGTCTCTGCAAAACCAGCGAACAGTTCGAGGCTCCAGAGTCCCCGCGCCAACTCTGATCCCGTGCCCTACTGATTTTTGATGCTGTTACCTGGCTTCCTATGTCCTGCTCCTCGTCTGTGAAGCAGGCTTGTTCCCGCTGGCTGCCCCAGCTTGCGGGGTCAGGCCCCTGTGTGTGTGCATGTGGTGCACGGTGTGTGTGTGTGTGTGTGTGTGTGTGTGCGCGCGCGCGCACACGCGCCCCTGTGTTGTGGGAGGAGGTCTGCTGGCCTCAGTTTCCTCACGATGATGGAGTAGGATGACTGTACAAATCGAATGCGGTAATAGAAAGCCCTCAGAACACAGTCTGGGACAGAGCGAGTGTCAAGTACTATCGTCCTCTCCCTAAGGACAGAGGAGACCTCCAGGAATGGGCCCAAGGACAGTGCCCGCAGCAGGCCCTGGGGAGGGGACTCTCCGAATGTGGAGAAGCTCCTCCTGGCCTCCTGGGTTCCAGAAGGAAGGCCCGCTGTGAGGGCCAATAGAGGCAGAGTGGCCGAGGCCAGAGTCCTGGGGTTGCTTCCATTGAGCGTCTACAACAGTGACCTGGCTGCTGTGGTGGGCCGGCTGTGGTGAGGGGGAGGGGGGCCCTGCACGCCTCACCGGGCTCAGGCTGACAAGGCCCAGGTCCTTTCCCTGGTGAGGGGGAGGGAGCCTTGAGCCTTGAGTCCTTCGTGGTCCACACGGCCCCCAAGGAAACGCCTCTGGAAGTCTGCAAGGATGCCAGGAAAGAAGAAAGTGGAGGGTCCTGGGGTGTCTGTCTGTCTGTGGGCCACAGGAGCGTGACTGTGGGTCAGCGGGGTATGTGGGCGGGGGAAAACGATTGGATATGAGTGTGTGTGGTTGTGACCGTGACATCGTGGGGCTGTGGATGTCAGGACGTGGGCGACTGTGTGTACGCGTGTGCACGCGTGTGCACGTGTGTGCGTACTCTCTCAGGCACTGGGCTAGTACACGGGAGGCCGGCGACACTGTGTGAGACCCTGTGACTGAGCAGCCGTGTGTGAGGGGACAGCCCCCGAGCCCTGTGCGTGTGCGTGTGAACACATCCCCCACTGGCTCTGCAGCCGCTTGCCCCGCACCAAGGTGCCACCAGGGGAAGGGCAGCTGGCCTTTGGGGACGGTGGCGGGGGCCCAGCCAGCCCGACCTGCGCCCACCGGAACCCCTCCCGGCCCCTGCAGTGCAGCCTCAACGGGACCGCGTGCACTTTCCGGAACTTCACCAGCGCCACCCACGCCGTGACGGAGTGGTACCAGCTGCAGGCCACCAACATCTTCTCGCAGGTGCCCACGCACAAGCTGGCGGAGATGGGCTACCCTGCCGAGCGGCTGATCCTGGCCTGCCTGTTCGGGTCCGAGCCCTGCAGCTACAGGTGAGAGCCGCCCCGGCCCCCCAACACCCCTCCCTGCCCCGTCACAGCCTGGCGTGGCCACAAACCAGCACGGTGTCCTGTGCCTCGGGGTCTCCGGTCGCGTTTCCTGGAGGCAGAGCCTGAGACAGGGATGTGGGGAGGGTCCATGTCATAAAAGGCAGGTGACATGGAGGCCCCATCCCTGGGGCGTCGGGAGCATTAGCCACACAGGACGGTCCCCCTGAGGGGCCGGCCAGTTGTCCCTGCCGCGTCAGTACCTCGTGGGGGATGGGCTGAGATCCCCTCACGTCCCAGGCAAGGGGGCTGCAGAGGGGGCGCCTGGGAGCCGTTGGCCTCCAACACCCAGCGGCTGAGGGACCCGGGCGGGCGAGGCGGCACCTCCTGCCCCGCTTCTCCTTCCCACACCGTCCCGCCACCTCACCCGCCCGGGACGAGAGCTGAGTTGGCTCAGCTCAGCACCGAGAGCCGGGCCCTGGGAGCGTTCGCCCGCATCCCGGACACCCCCCAAGGTTGAGAGGAGGGCAGAGGGAGAAGAACATTCACCCCAAAGCCTGCAGCTCTTACGACGGGTCCCCAGGTCCCCCCTCCTTCCCCACCCCTGCTCTGACACACCGAGCCCCTGGTGTCTCTGGGGCAGGACCGCGGCCCAAGTCTCCGCCCAGGCAGGGCTGCCACAGCCAGGTGGCCCCTCCGGGGCCTTGTGACCAGATCTCTGCGGGGCCACGCGTGCTGGTGTCCTGCTGGTCCGGGCTCCACGGCCTCGCACCTCGGGCCCCTGGAGAAGTCCACGGAGTCCTGCCACATGTCATGAGTGACAGGCTTCCGGTGTCACCCTCCCGGCGTCGGTGCCTGACCCCTGCGTGCTCTCTCCACCCATGAGCCCCCAGGAAGCTCTACGGAGAGTCTGCCGAATGCCAGGGGGACCCACAGGGGCAGGCACTCTGCAGGCGGCGCCAGGGACTCCGGCGCCCTGAGGCGCCAGATCTGCGCACCCGGCCGCGTGGTGTGAGCTAGAGAGGTGTGGCCCGCAGGCGGAAAAAAGCAGGCCAGTGTCCCTGGTGACAGGAGGCGTCCTGCTGGTGGCGTGGGTGGCTGCTGGCTGGATGCCAGCCCCTTACTCTCAGCCGGTGGCCTTTGCTCCGCGTGCCCGTGGTCAGCCGCTCCTGGCAGCCCTCCCAGAAGGCCGCAGGGAGCGGGTGGGCCAGCGTGTCACATTGGCGCCGTCACCTTTGCCCTCTCGGCTAGAGAGAGGGGTCAGCCTCTGCCTTCAAGCCTGGGGTCCTTCTGCTCGGTGAGGAGAGACCTGGCTGTTGCGGGGTGGGGCGGTGAGGTAGGTAGGGGAGGGGTCCATTAGGGTCTGCTGGGTTCTACCCTCAGTCCCCGGGGCCTGCACAGTGCACAAGGCATGGCTCCATCCTGGGCAGCTCCTGCCCTCGCACCCTCCACAAAGCAGGTCCCGTGGGGGCCCCAAGACTGAGAATGAGGAATGGGTGGTCCCCCCAAAGAAAAGCAGAGGAGGGGCGCCTGGGTGGCTCAGTGGCTTAAGCTGCTGCCTTCGGCTCGGGTCATGATCTCAGGGATCTGGGATCGAGCCCCGCATCGGGCTCTCTGCTCCGCAGGGAGCCTGCTTCCCTCTCTCTCTCTCTCTCTCTCTGCCTGCCTCTCTGCCTATTTGTGATCTCTGTCTGTCAAATAAATAAATAAATAATCTTTAAAAAAAAAAAAAAAGAAAGAAAAGCAGAGGAGCCTTAGCAGAGAAGGGAGAACAGATGGTGTTGGGGCAGGCAGAACACCCAGCGTCGGCCACGCCACGTCTGTGGTATGGCTGTGGCCAGGGGGTAGCTCTAGCGAGGGGGTCAGGCTGGGCTGTGTGGTTAGACCACTGGGCTCAGATCCCTGCCCTGCTTTACAAAGCCATATGACCCTCAACAAGCTTAAACTCGATGGGTCTCGGTTTTCCTCTTCTGTGAAATGGGGCAGTAACAGGTCTACTCGGTGGGGGTATTTTGAGTATTAAATGAGGTGATGTGCCCACAGTAGGGCTGGCCTCAATAAATAATAGCTATTACTGCCAATTAACCCACATTTGATCAGAAACTCACTATCCCATAATAATGCTAGCGTGGATCGAGCCCTGCTGCTGTGTCAGATGCTATTCTTAGCCCTTCACAGGTGTAAAATTAATTTAACCCTGGCCACAAGCCCACGAGAAAGGTACTCTTATGTCAGCCCATGTTATAGGAGGCAGCCACGGCCCAGAGAGGTTAAGCAACGTCTTGGAGGTCAACACAGCTGGTGAGTGGCAGAGCCGGCAGTCTGGGCCATCAGAAAACCAGATCATCATCTGCCGTCCCCACCCGCGTCTCCCAAGCCTGCTCTCGGTCACTTGTCTTCTCGAGTCAGCCCCAGATGTGGCGCCAGAGGACACGCACCGCCCTCTGCCCTCCCAATGCCGGGCTCCAGACGCTACGTCTCCACTTCCTCACTGACCTTCTGACTCCATCCTCTCTCCCTGGACCGGGACAAAGGCTCACGAAACAGCAGCTGTAATTAGGAAACAAGGAGCCACATTAGGACCCCGATGCCACAGTGCCTGAATTTGAATGCCCACTCTGTGTGCTGCTGGGCCCGCTTCTTGGCCTCTCTGGGCCTCAGTATTCTCATCTGGAAAATGGGGATTGTGCCGTGCCCTCCTAGAGCTATCGTGGGGATGGAAGGACCTAGATGCTGTGTTATAGAAGGTCCTTGATTTGGGTTTATACAGACTAGATGGGTTTGCGGGAAGAAGGGCACAGAGGTGAGGTGCTCACCTCCTTACAGCCTCCTCCGGCGGGGGACACCGCCGCCCAGGATATTGACCTTCCTCACTTGGTTAAGGGACAGGGTGGGGGCCGCCTTCCCTTCCACGCGGAACAAATCATGAAGTGGAGCCCACGCTCGGGGGGAGATGGGGTGACAGGGAGCAAGGGGCACTTGGCTCCTGGTCTCCTGGAGGCAGGAATATAGACTCTTTGGAATTCTTCTGTGGGGAAGGGTTCCGTCTTCTTTCCTTTTTCATGTTATTCAATCACTTATCCTGGTACCGACTCGTATATCTTTGCCTTGGGATCCCATCCCACGTTATTTATTTTCTTACTCAAATTCTTCCAGCTTTGGCTAGTAGCAGGGCCTTGCGTTGGGCTCCTGTGTCTCTCTGACACATCCCCATCTCTCTCTCTCTCTCTCTCTTTTTTTTTTTTTTTTTCGGTCTACTTCCTTGCTTTCTGGCCCCTGATGATGCCCCAGCCCCAGAAGCCGCCGTTTCTCTGAGGAGCTCTGCTTCCTTTTCCTGGAGAACGGTATTTAGAAACCGAGATCGAGGCACGTATGTGCCAGCAGCAGCAACTGCTTATTACTGCTTTAGGGACCGGCTAACCAGCTTCCGCCCTGGGAAGCCTTTCCCAACCCCTACCACACAGTACCGCCGCTGTTGTACGTCTTCCTGCCAGGATGCTCTGCCTTTCAGTCTTTTCTGGAGGTTTTGCGCCGGTCTGGGGGCCACCATGCCTTACGCCTGTCCCGGGAAGGTGTTTTGGGAAAAAGCCTGGCTCTGGAGCGAGAGTCGGCAGGGGCTGGGAGCAGCCCCTCCAGGGAAAGGGCACAGTCAACAAGCAGACAGTTGGCACGGCCCTGGGCAGGAGGGGGTCTGGCCACGCCCTGAGCGGCGGCCGCCTGCTCCAGGGCCGCAGATGTCCAAGACGGTTTCTTGGGAACACTGTGTCCCCACATGCCTGGGGTGGGGTCTCTCCTTCTAGAACAGTGCCCGGCTTCAGCTGGTTTGCTCTGCTCTCTTCCTCCCATGGCCACAGCCCTGATCCTCCGCAGATGAGACTCGCTAGTACCCGCCCAGAGCCATTCCTTCCCTCTAGGCCTTCGCCTGTGCGGTGCTGCCGGCCTGATGTGCCCTTTCTCCTCTCTGTCCCCGAGGCTGCTCGCCTGCCTCTTAGCCATGCTTAAAAGTCTCAGCTCGGGCCTCCCCTCCTCCAAGAACCCTTCCATGACCCACACGCCCACACACAGCCCAGCGAGAATGAGGTGTCCCTCCTCCAAGCTTATCTCTGTTGATCCACTTATCCCGTATTATAATTCACCCAACAAATATTTACTGAGTGTCTGTCTGGTGCGGGCCGGGCTCTGAGGACAGAGTGTGTAACCCAGCACTTGCTGAGTATTTCAATACGCTCGCCATCCAGCCCTCGCCTTGGTCCTGTGGGATGGGTGCTGCTAACTACCCCGGCGTGACAGGTGGGGCCGGCGAGGCTCAGAGAGCACAAGCTCACCAGTTAACTCGGTGACAAAGCCGAAACTGGAATCCAGACAGGCTGGCTCCCAGGCCCGGGATCTTAGCCTCCAAATGTGATTCCTCCTTCAAGACAGACAACTGCCTTCCCTGGGCTTACCTTCTAAATCAGGAGTCCGTTGATAAGCAAGCAGTTAACTAAAGAGGATAATTTCCAATTTGGACTCATGCTCTCAGGGAATAAGCAGGTAGAAATGATCCGGTAACTGGGGAGGGAAGTGATTTTGCCTGGAGAGTGCAGGGGGTCGGTCTCAGAGCTGGTGAATCCCAAAGAATGAGGAGAAGCCACTTACTGGGCTAACAGATCGGAAAATATTCTGGGCACCCAGGGACCTTGAATTTGGAAACACCTTGGAGTACGGCTGGAGTGTAACAGACAAGGAGGGGAAGACCAACGTAGGGCATTGGTGTTTTCGTCTGGAACTGCAAGGAGCTTCTGGAGGGTTCCCAGTGGAAGTGTACCCTTCTCCAATTCACAGTTCAAACCATCACCCTGCCCGCTGTGCAGAACAAGAGGGGAACAAGAGGGGAAGGACTAAAACTAGAACAAGACGACTAGAAGGACCACTACTAGAACAAGAGGGGAAGGACAGAGGCTCCTGTAGGAGGCGAGCAGGGCCCGGTGCTGGTGGCTTGAACCCTGTTGCAGGGGGAGCCTCAGCCATGGAGACAGGTGGACAAGCCAGAGGCACATTCTGGAAGGGGAGCATGGACAGAACGCTGCTCTCGCCATGCCGGGTGCCCCCGCTACACAGTGACTGTCCAGGGCAAAACTCTGTTTTGTACCCCCGTTGTGCTCAACCCAGCATCTGCCTCAGTAAACACCTGTGGAGTGAAGAAATGTGATTTTGTTCTGATTTCCCTTTCACTATTGAGGACACCGAAGGCCAGCCGTGGAGTAAGGCGCTCACATGTGCCCAGGGTCAGCTCCCTGCTTAGATGTGGCAGCCTGCCCGGGACCCACCTCGTGTTCTGCTAGCGCTTAGGGGGGACACAGGTGGAAGGTATGGTTTCCTGATCTGAACACTGGGGCAAATAACAGCTGACCTCACCACGGGGTTACTTTGAGGATCGAATTAGAAAATGCATGCAGAACTATGCAACCCGGGCTGGCCCCTAAAAGTTGCACGGTCACGGTTTCCAAATCCAGGGCTTAGAAGACCATGTTGCAATCAGGCCCCTTTCCTTCCTGTTTTAATAAGACAAGAAAAACAAAATAAAATCATGCAAAGACATCCGTGAAGCGATTCCTAACAGAGGCCCGAGGACACACCTGCAGAAGGAACAGAGCACGATGACCTCACATGGATGCACCATCCCGATTCCAGAGCTGCTACTCTCTCCCCCTCCTGTCCATTCTGCAGCAGCGCCCAGACTCCAGGGTCTCTCACCTCTAAAAAGCTCAGAACGTATCTGCAAGAGAGAAAGACTTTTTTTTTTTTTTAAACCAAACCACAGTGCAATTATCCCACCCAAAAAAAGAAAACTAACAATAATTCCTCAATACCATCAACTATCCAGTCGCGTCCATGCTCATCAATGTCCTACCTTTTGCTCCTCTGTGTGTGTGAGTTAGGATCCAACTAAAGGCAGCATGTTGTGGTTGCAACCCAAGTCTTAAAGTTTCTGCTCATCTGTAGGTTGTCTCCCTTTTTCTCTCTCACAGGGTGTTTGTTGAAGAAACTGGAATATCTATCCTGTTGACTTCCCCAAGGTCTGGATTTTACAAGTTGACTTTTCCTTGGTGTCTTTGAACCTGTTCCTCTGTCTCCAGTATTTCCTGTAGATGGTGGTTACAGATGCTCGATCCTGTTCAGGGAGGATTTTTGTGTTTTACTAGCAAGGCCACCTCCTCGGCAGCCTGTGCTCGTCCATCAGGAGAGGAGTAGCACTGGCCACCACCGGTGGGCACTGCCCAAAGCCATTCATTCATCCAGGGTACGAAATGTTGATCCCTTCACTGCTTCTCCAAAGAATGAGCTGGGTCAAACCAGAACTGTTTTAACAACTATATGACAAGGAAAAAAAAAAAAAAAAAAGATGGAGGGAGCCATAGATTAGAAGAAACTCGAAAGCCCCATCAACCAATCACATTAACCTCATTTAAACCCCGATTTAAAAATTATAAAAACAAAAATCGACACGTAGGAGACGGTTAAAACTTCAAACTAATTATTTAACGATATGAAGGAATTTTTGTTAGTTATGTTTAACATGGTAATAGTAGTATTTTTAAAAGAGTTCTTACTTTTCAAGGTACATCTGGAAATGTTTATAGACAAAATCATGACGTCTGAGGTTTGCTTGAGAACCACACGGAAGGGAGATGGGGCGCGGCGGGTAGGGATGAAGGGTTCCTTCGTGGCTCTGCCGTGAGGATTCCTGAAGCTGGTGGTGGACTTCACTGTCTCGACTTTTTTGTGTTTGAAATGTTCTGTATCCAAGAAAGTCTTTTTCAAACTGAATTCTTTGAAACTGCAGGATACCACTACTACTGCCATGAGCTTCTTTATTGGAAACGTTTCTTGTGGTAGTTGACTTACTTCCTTAGGAAACATTTCCAGGACATGAGAGAGGACCCTGCGTCGGGTCCCCACGGGCCTCCTTATAAAGCTGTGCCTTTCCGCAGCCTCCGGGGCGCCCTCTCCCCGCCCCCCACCGTGTCAGCCTCTTCCCTCTCCGTGTGAGTCCCCAGCTTGGGCAGCGCACCTGGCTGGGTTCCGTGGCTCCCCTGCGCCCTCTGTCCTCCACCCTGCGTCCTGGACAGCAGACGGTGTCAGGGAGGCACCAGCTGGGGTGGGCCGTGCTCTCCAGCTGACGGTGTTTCTTTTAGGAACTTCACGTCCATCTTCCACCCAGATTATGGCAACTGTTACATCTTCAACTGGGGCATGACAGAGAAGGCGCTCCCTTCGGCCAACCCCGGAGCTGAGTTCGGTAAGTCTTGGTTCACCCTGGGGCCAGAGCCAGGGGGCTTGAAATCCCCACCACGTGGGGCTAAAAGACCTAGTGACCGGGAGCTGTTAAGGGGCCAGGGTGAGACAGCAGGTGGCCCACGGAGGGATGGCCACGGCTGGGTCTCTTCTGTGTGCGCCGAGCTGTTCCACTGTCCCTGCAAAATGAACAAATCCGTTCAAAATTTTAGAAAGAAAGGAAGCGTTTTATTCAAGCCCAAGTTAGGAGAGCTGCTGGGGATACACAGTCTTCACCAGGAAGAGACTGCTCGGGGAAGGGAGTGTTTGGAGCGGGATTATATATGGTTTTTACATAAAGGGTTACAAATTATCATGAGCAAGGCCGTTCCAGAAAGTTATAGACATTATCTTGTGGTTTTAGTATGTGCAAGTCTATATCTATATGGGAATCAGGGTTTGTTTGGGTTTTTTTCCCCCTTATGTTTGGAATGCTCCTTTTGATTATTTAACAGAGGAGATGTACAATGTGGGCTGCCCGGGGCGGAAATAGAGCCTCCGAGGTTTCAATGGAGTCATTTTGACCTTGGTGACTGTTACACTATAGTTTTCCCTTGGGAGCCCAGGAGCAGGGCCCATGAATGGTAGAACAAAAATCGCCTCTATCACCCTCCCAGAACTCCTGTAAATGTCTGGGCTAGGGATCAGTGCTCCCATTTTTCTGCTGAGCAAGGCAAGGATTGAGAAGCAGTACAGCTCAGGGATCAGAGCCCAAGCTCCTGGGCCCAGGTGAAACCCCAGCCCCACCACGGACGCCCCCCCCCCACACACACACACCATGAGCCTGAGCTCAAGACTGAACTTCCGGAAGCCCTGGTTGCCCCATTCAAAGACAGTATAGGTAGCCCAGGAGAGCTCACAGAGTCATTGCGATGTAATACTATCGCCCGTTTAGCACAGAAGCTGGCAAGCCCTATGTGCTCAGTATATGCTGAATAGTCTTTGAAGGCTTAAAGAACTTGCCCAAGCACACAGCTGGCCCATGGCAGAGCCCGTACGCTTACTGAGTCTCACTGTGACACGGTTCTTGAGCGAGACAGAGAGGGGGTGAAGCCAGAAGTGGTTGAAGACAGAGGCCAGCCACTGTGTGGGCCTGTTTCTGGGGAAAGAGTCATGGTGGCCTCAGGAGGGCTTCGGCGAGCCTTTCTCCCCTACCCCATCAGCTTCGGACCTCCCCAGCCTCTGGGAGTCAGGCTGTCATTCTGAGCATCAGGGCTGTTGGTCAAGGGGGTCCAGAGGGGATGCTGACCGCCCCTCACCCAGCCCCTGTGCCCCGAAATCACTGTGTGTCACAGAGGTGCTGGTCAACTCGCTTCACAGGGACAGATGATTCGGACCAAGGAGCTCAGCCACCTGTGTTAGAACCCCAACACTGCCCCTTCTCCCCTGGGTGACCCTGAACAAGCCCTTTTCCTTCTCTGTGCTTCAGTTTGCTCACCTGTAACATGGGGATTGTAATGCCTTTGCTCCTGGGAGCACCAGTAGGGTCGTGTACAGAATAGCATTTGGCCCAGCACTCGGCACATAGCAAGTGCTCGGTGAATGCTAACCTGTTGTCCTAGCCACTCAGCAGAGCCCTCTGGTACATAAGATATGGGGTCTAGTCTCTGCCTTCAAGAAGGGAGCCATCCGGGGCGCCTGGGTGGCTCAGTGGGTTAAAGCCTCTGCCTTCAGCTCAGGTCATGATCCCAGGGTCCTGGGATCGAGCCCCGCATCGGGCTCTCTGCTCAGCGGGGAGCCTGCTTCCTCCTCTCTGCCTGCCTCTCTGCCTACTTATGATCGCTGTCTGTCAAGTAAATAAATAAAATCTTAAAAAAAATGTTTTAAAAAATAAATTAATTTAAAAAAAATGGGAGCCATCCAGGAGGGAAGGAAGATAGACAATAAAAGAGTCATATAAGTGAGGGACGTGCTTGGGAGGAAATTTCCAGAGATAGGAGACCTAGTCTTGGTAGTCAGGGAAGGCCTCTGGAGGAGGCGACACTTGGGCTGAGATCCAAAGGAAAAGCAGGAGGTTCTAGGGGAAGGGTGAAGGCGGGGACATAATTCCAGAGTAAGGGAACAGCATGCTTGAGGGAACAGCATTAGCAAAGGCCCAGCAGCAGGAAGGAGCTTGGAAACCAACAGGGATTGAATGAGAAGAATGATGTGATTCGAGGTGGGGCAGGGCAGTCCTGCTCCCCTGCCACATGGAAAAGAGATTGTGGAGCTGGGGGGAGCCAGGGTGGCTTGAGCTAGGGAGGGGGCCTTGGAGAAGGCAAGAAGTCTCAATTTTCGCAAGGCAGAACCAGCTTCCTAGGTGGGCCGTAGAGGTCTCCTTGGGAGGGTGGGGAGAAGGCCTGGACAGATGGGTTTTGGGGAGCGAATTCAGGCAGCCCTTAGCCTCACCTTCCCACAGGCCTGAAGCTGATCCTGGATATAGGCCAAGAGGACTATGTGCCCTTCCTCACGTCCACGGCCGGTGCCCGGCTGCTGCTCCACGAGCAGAGGTCCTACCCCTTCATCAAAGACGAGGGCATCTACGCCATGTCAGGGACAGAGACATCCATCGGGGTGCTGGTGGTATGGCCGCGGCCCGGGGGCAGCCTGAGCGGGGCTGAGGGGGGACGCCTCCTTGTGGTCCGTTCCTGCCGTGTCTGCTGGCCAGAACCCCACCAGGACCACCATGCTGGGGGGGAGGGTGGGCACGGCCTGGTACCGACCGGGCCTGTGGCACCCCCCCGACCCCCGTGCTTGCTGGGAGGGAGGTCCCGAGGGGGCTTCCTGGGGAGGGGCGGGGCCTCCAGGAGCAACCTCTCTGGACACAGGACAAGCTGGAGCGCATGGGGGAGCCCTACAGCCAGTGCACCATGAATGGCTCCGACGTTCCCGTGCGAAACCTCTACAGCGACTACAACACGACCTACTCTATCCAGGTGGGAAGACAGTGTGGGCCTGGGGACCTGGGAACCCTGGCAGTCCGCATCCAGCAGGCCCAAGGCCTCAGGGCTCAGGGTCCGGGACGGCTGGGCCTGGGCAGGACTGGCTGTACTGGATTTTTGTGGGTGACCACAGGGTAGTTTGGTGGGGTTTGTGGCCTTTGGGACGAAGCCAGGCCTGTCCCTGGGTGCTCACCAGGGCCCAGGGCCAGCCACTGCTCGTCCCCACCAGGCAGCTGTGCCCCTGGGGATGCCCAGAACACAGGGATCTCACTCCGGGGTCTCCCAAGAACGCTTGTGTGGGAGACAGGCTGTGCTGAGGGGTCACGTGTATTACATGATCCTTTCTTCCCGTCTACACCCCACGGGACAGTAACAGTATTTATTATACAGACCACTTACTTGCTACAATTCCTAGTATCCCGAGAGGATCGGCACATCGTGCGCCGGGCAGGCACTGCTGGGGCCGTTGACTGAAATTCAGTGTTTCATTCACTCCTCACAGCGACGCTAAGATGTAGAGGATCTTACAGGAATGAGGAAATCGGGGTGTCCAGGCCCCAATACAAAGGTCTCATCACCTTACCTGAAAAGTCCCTCTTTGTATCCGGCCTCGATCTCCCTTGCTGTAGCTGGGGCTTCCCTCTCGCCCTGACCTTCAGGGGCAGCCTGGGGGGCCTGTCCCAAGACCCAGCCCCGGCAGAGAGGACCATCTAAAGCTTCCACGCAGGTGACGAACGTGACCCTGGCTGACCCTTCTCCCCCAGCCTGGGCGGCCTCTGCAGATCAAGAAACTGAGGCTTGATGAGGGGAACTCCAGGGCCTGCCTCTGTGCCTGCGAGCTCTGGGCATGGTGTGGGCTTCCCTTTTGCCCCAGTTCTGAAAATCACGCACCACCCCGCCCTCCCGCCCACCCTGTCCGGCTGACCTGTGCGCCCCACACCCTGCCCCGGCTGGTTTGGCCGCCTTCTATCTGGAGGCGCTTCTGCCTACAATGGGGAACTTGGGGGAACCTTCTGAGCTAATAAAGGCATAGACAGGCAGCATAGGGAGGTGGGGAGCACGGAGGGGGGGCCACGGAGACATCCGTCAGGCCCAGCCTAGAGACCCCGTTCCAGAAAAACCTCCACTCTTGCTTTGTCCCATGCAGCCATCCCTCTGGTCAGACCTTGGCAAAGACCAAGGCCCTGGTCGGGTACTCTGCTTGCATCCTCCCACTGCCCCCGCCCCCCCCAACCCCAGCCTCTGCTGTGGGGCCTGGAGAGGACTCCTCCTTTCCAGGGGACACGGTGAGGTCTGGAACACTGTGAGGCCCTGGCCCCCGATCAGAGCTCCTCGTCCGACCCCGCTGGCCCCTCACTCCTGCTCTTCCCCTCCCGGCTGTGCCCATAGGGAGGCCGCGGCCCTGTCAGAGAGAACAGGACGGGGCGTGCTAGGTTGGGAAGGAGCAGCTGGGGGAGTAGGAGAAGCTGGGGCGGAAGGGGCCGGCTCTGTGCCGGGCGGGGCAGAGCCCAGAGCAGGGGACAGCAAGAGTTGGAGCAAGGGTTCCTCCGCGCCCCGGACTCGCGAAGCTGGACAAGAGGAGACACAGGAGTACCAGCCGCTCCCATTCCCCATGCGGTGCCAGGCCCCCCTGACCTTAGCCCACAAGGGCAGCCGTCACCCCTGCTCCTCCCATGAGTGACTGCGATTGGCCTCCGAGTGCGCTGGAAGCAGGTCAGGGTGACCTGAGACCCCAGCACGAGTGGAGTCATCCCACGCAATCCCAGGGCACCAAATCCACTCTTCCTCCCCCGTCCCCACGAGGGGACACTCTGCTCCATCAAGGCTGGCAGCCTGGTTATTAAGAACTACCAAGAGTTGGCTGTGGCATTTGGACCAAGCCACCCCGCCCCATGGCCTGTGTGGGGCTCCAGCTCTGCAAGGTGGCGGGGCCATCCTCAGAGAGCTGGGTCTGGCCCGAGTCCCTCCGTGGGGACCAGGGACCGAGCAGCACAGCGACGCCCAGGCTGCAAGGGGTCAGGAGGTGCATCTCCTCGGCCAGAGGGACCTCTTCCCTGGCTCCCCGGCTCCCCTACCCTCTGGGGCTGGGGGCGGAGCGTCGCAGTCACAGCCGTGTTCTCCTGCCCTCCTACCGCAGGCCTGTATTCGCTCCTGCTTCCAAGAGCACATGATCCAGAACTGCAGCTGTGCCCACTACCTGTACCCACTGCCCCGCGGGGAGAGATACTGCAACAACCGGGAGTTCCCAGACTGGGGTGAGCGCACAGTCCTGGGCACTGCTGCCCGGCCAGCTGGGGCTCTGAGCGCAGAGCGGGGGGCAGAGCTCCATGCCCTCAGCAGGGCCAGGCGGGGGTGGTGGTGGCCAGTCCTGCCCCTCCACGGTCTGCAGCGCCCCAGCCCAGGCTCCCCTCCCTCCTGTGTTTGTGTGCCGTGTAAACGTCTGCACACGCATGAGCTTGGCATGCAATGGCTGGTGAGGGCACGTGTGTGTGTGTGTGCACGCATGCACGGGAGAGGGCATTTGTATGTATGCACGGGAGCACCCAGGACCGAGTCTGCACATGTGTTCACGCATGGGTGTGATTGCTTCCAGTGTCTGCAGCTGTGCATGCTGGTTTGCGTGCCCATGTGTGTGTGCGCGTGCGTGCAACCACAGTGCCACACGTACGAGCCTCAGCATGTGTGTCCATGGGTGTGAGCTCACAGGGTCTCTCTGTGCGCTGCTGGGTGGGGAGACTGAGGTGGCCTCCAAGAGTTTGAAGCCACAGAAGCAGCCCCGGAGTCCAAACATGATGGATGTTTTGGGGAGCAGAGAGAGCCCCACCACCTCATAAAACCAAGGAAATATGCAGCCGAGAGGGGAAACTCCCTCCCCATCACCCATCACTTCACGCATGACCCCATCACCCTGCCCACCAGCCCCAAGTGGGGATGACAGAGGGAAAACTGCTGTCAGCCTGCTGAGCTGAGTCTGGAATGTTTGGGTCGAGGCTCCCCAAAGTCAGGCTGGGGCAAAAGGGCTGGACATGGGGGGGGGCAGGGGTGCGGGATGGGAGGGGATGACCCTCCATGGCAGGAGAGCTTGGACGGAGAACACACCCCCTCCCCCTGAACCACTGGCCTCGGTGGCCATGGCCAGGAAGGCAGGGGACAGCCAGAGGAGATCATGTAGAAAGCCCTGCCTCTAACTCTCCCCGCCTGCCCCCGCCTCGTCCTTTTCAGCCTATTGTTACTCACGCCTGCGCATGAGTGTGGCCCAGAGGGAGACCTGCATCAACATGTGCAAGGAGTCCTGCAAGTGAGTGGGGGGCACGGAGAATGGGGGGCAGGGGCCGGGAGTGCAGGGACTGGGGAGCCAGGGTGAGGAGCACGGAGACTCAGGGGGCAGGGCTGTGGGGCATGGCGACTGGGGACCCGGAGTGGGGGGCATAGAAAGTGGGGGGCAAGGATGGGGGGCATGGGGACTGGGGAGCCGGGGTGGGGGGCATAGAAAGTGGGGGGCAAGGGTAGGGGGCATGGGGGCTGAGGAGCCGGGGGGGCATAGAAAGTGGGGGGCAAGGGTGGGGGGCATGGGGACTGGGGAGCCGGGGTGGGGGGCAGCGCTGGCAGGGACAGTGACAGCCACAGGACTGCCTTCTCTCTTGCAGTGACACCCAGTATAAGATGACCATCTCCATGGCCGACTGGCCTTCCGAGGCCTCTGAGGTGAGGCGGTGGAGTGGCCGGGCTCCTGGCCGCCCACCTTTGGGCTGGGGGACAGGTCTGGGCACAGGTCTGCAGGCTGTTTGTCCCTCCACCTGTGTCTCCCAAGGCGCTGTGCTGGGGACACAGCAGTGAAGGAGAGAGGCTAAGCCCTTTGCGCTTAGGGAGCTTACATTTTAGTGGCAGAGATGGACAATACACAGAAATTAGATCATCTCCAAGTTGATGATGGTAGGAAGTAGACAGGGTGAGCGGAGAGTAACCAGGGGAAACCACTTTAGACAGAGTGGTCAGGGAAGACCTCCCAGCAAAGGCGACATTTGAGTGAAAGCTGCAGCATGAGCTGAGCTGGCCTCGGTGGGCTGAGGAGGAGGATGTGACGCGGGCAGAGGCACAGCACACGCGAGGGCCGGAGCTGGGTTAGAGCCAGCGCCATGGCTGGGCTTCTGGGGGAGGTGTCTGGAGCCCAGAGTGCCTCCTCCCCGCAGCAGCAGCCAGTGTGCACTAGAACTTTTCTCCTCTCTGTGCCAGCACCGTCCCAGGGGGCTTCGGGAAGCTTCGGGGCTGTGGTCTGTCCCTGACTGGGGGCAGGGCCCGTGACTGGGAGGCGGTGCTGCAGGTGCATATTTTTTCAGCTGCCTTCTTGGATTCCAGGATTGGATTTTCCACGTCCTGTCTCAGGAGCGGGACCAGAGCACCAACATCACCTTGAGCAGGTGAGCCTAGAGTCTGGGTGGGGCTGGGGGAAATGCACAGAACGAGCGGAACCAGAGCCTCAAGGGAGGGGCTTGGATACAGGGCCGCGACTCAGACACCTCACACTGGTCAGGTCCAGGAGGAGGCCTGGAGGCGGCGGCCCTGGGAATGGGAGAGAAGCCAGCGCATGGAATTCAGGGTTTGCCACTTCGCCAAGGAGAGCCAGTCCTCCAAATGTCACCTGTTCACCACCCCCCACCCCCCATCCATTCAACCCTCCATTACTCATCCATCTTCCCACCCGTCCATCTCTCTGTTTGCTCCTCCGCGCACCCATCCCTCCAGCCAGCCGCTCATCCCTCCATCAACTACTCGTCCACCCATTCCTCCATCTTTTCCTCCATCCAACACGAACATGAACTGAGCACAGAAGACACAGGTCCATACTCTTGGGAAGAAGCGCCAGTGCCGAGAACAGAAATAGGCCCACAGGGCTGATGGGGGTGGGAGCCTGTGTAAGACCTTTCCTTTGGGAGCACCGCAGGGAAGAAGCTACGTGGCCGGAGAGGGCGGGGGACTTGAGCTAACTCTCCGAGGAGGGGCAGGAACTGTTCAGACAAATAAGGAGAGGCAGAGCTGTTCAGGGAGAAGACTGGAGGTGTGGGAGAGCGGAGCTTTCCTGGGGACTACTGGGTGCCAAGGGGAAGCCCACGCAGCCAGCGGCCTGGGCCCCAGGTCCCTTGATGAAGGGACAAGGCTTAGGACTCCATGCAGAGCCTACTGTGTATGTGCTGCACCCCCGCCCCCGGGGATGGGAAAGGGGAGCTCAGAGCCGGTCCTTGGGGTCCCCAGAGGGGGTGCTGTGCAGAGATGCCCTTCGTAGCCCCAAGGCCCCGAGTGACCAGGGAGGGCCACACTTTGGGCCCTTGCTTGGACCTCACCCATCCTGGGAGTGGACATGTGAGCAGCTCAAGGTAGAGGACTGGGGCAGCCCCTTGGCTGTCTTTCCTGTGTGTGCGTGCGTGCGTGTGTGTATGGGTGTGTGTGTGTGTGTGTATGGGGGTGTGTGTGTCTGTCCTGGGGAGGGGACACCAGTCCTTCCTGCTGCTCCTACAGGAAGGGAGTGGTCAAGCTCAACATCTACTTCCAAGAATTCAACTATCGCACCATTGAGGAGTCGGCAGCCAATAATGTGAGTCTGGGGGCTCCTGACACTTCAGCCCTGCCCCGCTGCCCCTCCACCCTGCACCCTGAGGTTGGGGGAGGGTCCTGAGCCCTACAGGGGAATTGGGAGAGTCCTGGAGTCCCAAATGGTTTCCGTGGGTCGAGTCAGTCACCCTGTCCCCCCTTCCTGGCCAATGGCCTACCTCCCAGGAAGCCGTGAGGCGGGGTTCAAGGCAGGAACCTGTGGCCCGACCCCCACCCTCACCAGGCCGTCCACCCCCTGCTCCCCACAGATCGTTTGGCTGCTCTCAAACCTGGGTGGCCAGTTTGGCTTCTGGATGGGGGGCTCGGTGCTGTGCCTCATCGAATTCGGAGAGATCCTCATCGACTTTGTGTGGATCACCGTCATCAAGCTGGTGGCCTTCGCCAAGAACCTGCGGCAGAGACGCGCCCAGGCTCGCTATGCTGGCCCGCCGCCCACCGTGGCCGAGCTGGTGGAGGCTCACACCAACTTTGGCTTCCAGCCTGATGTGGCCAGGCCTGGCCCCGACCCCGGCACCTACCCTGATGAGCAGACCGTGCCCATCCCGGGCACCCCACCTCCCAACTATGACTCCCTCCGTCTGCAGCCGCTGGACATCATCGAGTCCGACAGTGAGGGCGAGGCCATCTAGACCCGGGGAAACCAGAACTCACACCCGAGAAGCCAAGATCGTGGCCCCAAGCTTCACTCTCCAAAGAGCCAGGACAGTGGGTATCCAAGGCCAGAGTCTGTGTCTCTCTACAGAGAGACCAGCAGCTCCTGGCCAGTCCCAGGCTGAGGGCTCTGTAGGGTCACGTTGCGGGTACAGATGTGGGAAATATATGCTCATTTGGTTCCTGCCCACACCCCCAACCTGACCTGATCCTTGGCTGGGACGTCCCCAGCCTGGCTCGAGAGACCCTGGGACACTGTCCCCTGCAGCAGGCTAGTTTCTTCCCAGTGCACGGTCTGCTCCCGAGACAAACAGCCCGACAGGCTGTGCTGTCTTTCCCCACCGTCTTGGCTGACCTCTGCGCGTGGGTTTAGTGAGGTGAGCATCTGTGGAGAGCAGGAAGAGTATCGGGCCCGGGGGCAGGGTAGGGGGTGGGGGGACGTGCTGCCGGGTGGCCCGTGTTTTGTTCTAGAAAATAAAAGCAGCATCCATAGTGGCTGGAAAGCAAGGGCCTGGCCGCGGTAAGGCTCTCAAGCAGGTGATTTCGGCGTTGTCCCCACAGTCTACTTGTGACTTAGTGCCATCCGCCACTCTTCTGTGGGTGGCAAGGACAGAGAGAAAGAGAATGAGACTCAAGCTGGCTTAAGTGAGAGAATCTCAAGGACCTCAAACGGTGTCTCTTGGTCTCAGCTTTCCTGGGCAGGTTCCCCTCACACTGAAAGTCCCCCCAGCGAGTCCAAACTCACCGGGTAAGGACCTCTTTCCCAGTTGTCTCTGCAAGTTCCTAGGCTCTCACTGGTCACTGATTGGGTCACATGCTTGTCTCTGAGCCAATCAGTGTGACCGGCTGCTTGGATGGGCCAGACCCTGCCCACACCCGAGGCCAGGCAGCCCCCAGCAGAATCAGGTGGTGGGGACACCAGGCCAAAGACTGCCGGATAAAATACAGGCCCCCAAGTTAAATAGGAATTTCAGATAGACTATGAATTGACTTTTTTAGTGTGAGAAATGCAAGTAGTATTTGGGACAGGGGTACCTAGGTGACCCAGCAGGTTAAGCAGCTGACTTTTGATTTCGGCTCAGGTCATGATCTCAGGGTTGTGAGATTGAGTCCTTTATGGGGCTCTGCCTCAGTGTGGAGTCTGCTTCAGATTCTCTCTGCTTCCTCCTCTGCCCCTGTGTGTACGCTCGCTCTCTAAATGAATAAACATATTTTAAAAATTTTAAAAAGATATTTGGGACATATTATACTAATAAAATCATTTGTTGTTTTTCTGAAACTCAAATTTAACTGCGTGTCCTGTATTTTTAATTGCTAAGCATGGGAACCCTGATGGCTCTCCAAAGAGAGACCAGAGAGCTGTTACCAAAGAAGCATGGGGCTGGTCAGGTGCGGAGAGCGGACCACCTGCCAGCCCCGGTCACAAAGCAGCGCTGGCTGTAGAGCCTGGACCTCTGAGGGCCCCGCCCTGCTACTGGGGAACACCTGGGTCCTTGGCTGGGAAGGCAAACAAGCCGACCTCCCATGAAGTGCCCACAGTGGCACCTGTGGAGGAAGGCGGTGCCCCAGACTTGGTGCCACTCCAGCCAAAGACAGCGCTGGGAAGCATTGTGTGGGGAGGGCCTGGGGGAACAGGGTTTCCCAGCTCGGGGCCAGGCGAGTCTGCAGGCTGGGGTCCAGTTCTCGGTGGCTGCCACGCTAACTCCCACGACTACTACTTTTATTACTAGGGATAGTTGTCACCACACAATGATTATTTGTTGTCCTTATCAAACAATGGCTACACTGTATCAAACACCACATGCCAAGCACTAGGCCAAGTACTTTGTACGTCTTTTTTCAATTAATTCTCAGAATGACTGAGTAAGCACATTGAGACTCAGGTGAAGTCAGGTGCCCCAGACCACTTCCCCACTAGGTGACGAAGGTGAAACTCCAGCCTCACCCCCTCGCTGCCAGCAGTCACAAGAATACCCTTCTAGGAGTCCAGAGCTTTCCTATTTTCCGTCTCATCTGAAGCTGTGGGGCAGGCAGAGCAATGGTTATTATTGAGCTCCTTCTGCCAGCTCTTGGGTCACACTCATTCGAGCTGACTTAAGCTAAAAGAGGAAGTCCGTTAGTTCTTGTAATAAAAGTTCAGTGATTTCAAGTACGGCTGTTCCTGGGGTTCACCTAGATCTGGTGCTTTCCCCAGCTCCGGGCTGACTCAGGTGACTCCATGTTGATGTCCCTCGCAAACAGGTGCCCTCCACGTGCTGCTCCTCCCTGCACAGTTCAGGCTCCGTTCCCTCAGCTCAGCAACTATACATGGTGGGAAGAAACCTTCTTCTTCACAGTGTCCCAGCAAAAGCCCCAAGAATGGAGGTCACTGAATCAGCCCGGGACACACATTCATCCTGAGCTGTGAGAGGTTCTGTTCAGAGACACTGTGAAGCAGGAGTGGGAAGGGGCACTTGTTACGTGCCTTACCCCTGCCGGACCTCACCAGTTCTTCAAATAACCCTGATTAGGTACTACTGTGGCTCCCATCTTTCACAAGAGGAAATGAGGCTCAGAGAGGGGAAGCTACTTCCCTAAGGTCACACAGTCGGGAGGTGGTGAAGCCAAGAATCAAACAGGTCTCCTGGACACTGGCACAAAGGTCACCCCAAAGAGGTTTCCACTTTGCATAGTACATTCTGCCTTCCAGGTTTCCAGCTCTCACTTCTTCAAGGCAGGACCCAGGCTCGATCCCTGCCAGGGACAGCCCATGATCCACCACATGAGAAAACACAGTATTTTTCTTGGTGCGGGTTCTTTCAGGGCCAGTGGGTGTGGGGACAAAAGGTGGGGAGACCCTCGGTGACAGGAACAGCGCGGCACTGGCCCGGGCCGCCTGTGAGGGCCAGTTTCCGCGAGGCTGTGCGCACAGTGGTGCCACTTCGGAGGCCAGCACAAGCTGACTGTCCTGGCCAGGATAGGTGTCCTGGGCTCGCCTTGCGCTCCATGGTGAGGAGCACAGGCGCCGCGGGCACCAGGCAAGCCCCTAACCCGCCCACACCTTAATGCCTTTGTGTGTATAGGGGATGGGAATAATCCCCGGGGCCGCTGAGGCATCCCAGAGAGAAACAAGCCTTTGCTGCAGCAGGAACGCCTGACACATGAATTCCAACAAAGGACCCCACAGACACAGTGGTGCCCCCTTCTCTTGTTTTAACAGAAACCGGGCCTGCACATGGCATCAGGGCGCCCAGCCTAGGCAAAAAGTCCTGCCTGGTCCACGTCAGGATTTCCATGCTGGAGGGGAGTCTGGCCCTTGGGCAAGGTCCGGAGACCCTCCTGGCTGTCCCAGCTGGACAGCGCCACCGGCGTCTGGTGGACAGAGGCCAGGGATGCCACTGAATGCCCCACGACCATCCTGCCCAAGAGAACCCCAGCTAGAGGTGTCCTGCTGCCCGCGCTCCCAGCCTTGCTTGCTGCTGGGAGGATGCCCGGTGGCCAAGAACCCACCAGAGCAAACGAGGAGACAGCCATGGGGGCCCCTCGGGAGGCCTTTGCCTCCAGGGAGAAGTGACGGTGTCTCTTCTGCCATCGTCCCTCCCCCTGGACCGCGGTGTGATGTCTGTGGCTGCAAGAGTCACCCTGCCCGGGGGAAGGAGCCGGCACGTGTAGAAAAGGTCAAAATCACAGGAAGTGCTGGTCCTGGTCCGGACTCCTCCAGCCACTGAGTTAGTGCCCAAAGCTGGCGCCACAGGACTTCCTGCTCTTGAGACAGCTCAGATGCTATTTTCTTGAGTCACTCAAATTACCTTTTTCTGTTCGTCTTAACAGAGAAGCTACTGGCAAAAACACCTGAGGTCCCCATCACCCCCTGAGTTTTCGAATGAGACAAAGTAAAAGCTCGAGTCCTCATCATGGCCGGCAGGCTGGTCCGTGATCTGACCCCCAGCTCCCCTCTAACCTGATTTCCTACTTCCATGCCGCTGACCTTGGATGTGACCCAGGGCCTGGTCTGCGTCGGTCCCTCGCTGCCAGGCATGGCTCTGATCTGTGGGTCTGGGGCTGCCCTCCACCCTGATGCCTCTTCCTCGCTGGTTTCTCTGGTGATTCTCCCCCCTCCTTTCTGGCCTGTGTCCCAGGGCCTGGAGCACAGCACATGGAAGGCACCCAAATATTCACTGAGCAAAGGAAAGAAAACAGCCTTCTTTCATTTCACGGTATTTATCAATCTTCAGATCGGATCATTCAGAAAATCATCTGAAAATCCTGCTCTAATAAATAATACGCCTCTAATTTACACCCCCCCCTTTTGATTATACAAACGAAACAAGTCTTTTTGAAATGAACCGTGCCCAATCCCAGGCAGAAGTTTTTGAACAAATCCATTCTGGAGAGCTGTTGTGACCCCGGAACCCCAGCCCCAGGCCTCTTCTCAACCAGGCTGGGGGACTGGGGGGCTGTCAGTAGTCCACGCTGCGCATGGTAGCCACTGTGGCGGCCAGGCGACGGGGCAGGCCTTTGCTGACCTGCCTGTAATCCTCCGGTTTGATCTTCAGGAGGGTCACGATATTCTGAAGGGTACGGGACGGCTGCAGGCCGAGGGCATCCATCACGTTGATCAGGTAGTCTGTACGGATGGGGAGCAGACACACACAGCTCAACAGACTGAGCACCAAGTGGGACGGAGACAGACGTCCACCCCGAACCCCCCAAAATGCCAGGTGTCCACTCTGCCCCGAGCAGCCAGGCCTTTTTACTCTGAGCGGTTTTCCAAGAGGATTAAACCTACTGTCAGCTTAGGAGCACCTGGGGGACCCAACTAGTTGAGCGTCCGATGCCGGATTTCAGCTCAGGTCCTGGGATCGAGCCCCACGTCAGGCTCCACGCTCGACACACAGTCTGCCTGAGATTCTCTCTCTCCCTCTCCCTCTGCCCCTCTTCCCTGCTCCCCTGCACTTTCTCTCTCAAATAAATAAATCAATAAACAAAATCTTTAAAAAAAAAAAGAAGAAGAACGAAAAAGAAACCCTGTCAGTTTGGCCCAAATCTGGGAGTTCTAATTGCATACAGGACTGGCCCTCCCCCACCACGCACTGCACACTCAGCTCTGCAGCTGGACGAGCCCACCCCCCACAGTGCTACACTGGGACTCCTGAGCGATTGACCACACTCCCCAGTGGACCCCACTGACCACATGGAGACCCCAAGGAGTCCGGGGACACACAGGTTTATACGAGCAGCGACTAAGACTTCCCAGCACAAGCTCCCCGTGTAGACAAGGACGGTGTCCGGGTTGGGGGCCTGGTGCGCTGCACGTTCCCACACTTCCCGTTTCACCCCTTGGGGCCCGGGCTAGAGACCGATTCCCAAGCCCGCCCCAGACCACATCGGTGAGAAACTCCGAGAGAGGGCCCAGGATCCTTCTAAGAGAAGCCCCACGACTCTAACCACCAGGCAAGCTTGTGCGACACTGGCAGAGTGCGGCAGGAGAAAACTGGTTTCCAAGGTTGGGGTGAGCTCGGTGAACCCCTCTCTCTGAGGCCCTGCATCCATCCGTCGATGCTGCACTGTCAAGAGGATGAAATGGGCCAAAGGCCACAAGAGCACCCGATGTGTCACAGGTAACAAATGAGTGCTGCCCTGACTTCCTCCCCGCAGGGCACATCTGAGCCAGACCTGAGGGGAGTGCTCTGTGGTGTCCTCTGGCTCCGCCTTCATCCCGTCCTCAAGGGCGGCAGACAGCACCCCCCCCCCCAAAGCCCCTGCTGCCCTTCTGTCCATGGCCGGCTCCAGCCACAGCCCACCGGAGGTGCCTGCTCTGCCCTGGCGGGCTGGCTGGCTCACGTCCAACTCAGGCTGAGCGGTGTCCCAGGCACCTGTCACCCGCCTGAGTTTACCCGTAAAACTGAGCTCCGCTCATCCGGAGCCCGTCCCGGCCACGCTCCCTGCTGCGGAAGCTCAGTAAGCCCAGGGAGTGGCTAAGGCTCCAGGCTCTGTGGCTCGCACGGAATGGCTGCTTGGTCAGTGCCGAGCGGGACCAGAGGTTCAGAGGGAGCTGAACACAGAGGGAGAAAGAACAGGGACCCCGGCACCCGCAGGCCATGCCGGCATCTCGCCCGTCCCGACTGGCTCCGTCCTCAGTGCGCCTGCCTGTACCAACAGGCGCCGCCTCCGGGCGCCAGGACTGCCTCATCCTTCCTCCCTAAACACAGCCCAGAGCCACAGTGAAGAGCTGGCTGCTCTCTGCGACTGCGCAGGGCTGACTGTGAAGTCAGGACACTGGACTCCAGGCCTGGCTCCGTCCCTAGTGGCCCGTCTCGGGACCCGGAGGAAAGCACCTCACTTCTAGTTCTTCTGTAGCAAAATAGCCTGGTTTGGCCCCGTGGATGCCCAGGTCACAGCTCTGTCTGGCTCCCCAGGGAGCTGATCTCTAAGGCTCCTACGACCCTCTCCCCACCACCCCAAGAGCTGCTTCAGGTAAAGAGGAGACGGGTCCACGGAAGGATACCAAGACCCTGGGGAGACTCCCCTGCCTCCTGCCCACAGCACCCACAACTCAGGGCCCCGCCTGCAGGGG
This sequence comes from Mustela nivalis, assembly GCF_964662115.1. Classification (NCBI taxonomy): domain Eukaryota; kingdom Metazoa; phylum Chordata; class Mammalia; order Carnivora; family Mustelidae; genus Mustela; species Mustela nivalis. The sequence continues at coordinate 21,569,417 of NC_139038.1, forward strand.
GGCGGGCGCCAGCAGGAGCAGGTGGGCATGTGGCCCTCTGACCAGGGAGGCACACAGGCATCGTACGTGGCCTTGTTATTCAGCTGTCCTATGCCTCCGTGTCCTCACCAGCACTGGGGGCGGGGGGGACCTCCACTGTGCACCAACCCCACAGGGGGGCCCTGAAGGTGGCCTTCAATGTGGGTACGAGGGTTTGGCTCAGTGCCTGGCATGCCTGGGACACGGTGGCAGCCTAATCAGCACTGGTTCGGGGAATTATACAGAAGCAGCAGCAGGCCAGGCAGCAAAGGCAAGTCTGTGTCACTCACTTCAACCCACCTCACGGAAGCCCCCCTCAAGGGCAGCCTACCAGCATCCCCCAGGACGTTTTTCAAAATACAGAGGTCCAGCCTTCAACCCAGACTTCCAGGTCAGAATCTCTGGGGACGAGGCCCAGAGAGTCTGCATTTCTAACAAGCTCCGCAGCCAAGCCCAGAGCTGGAGGGTGGGGGCACCGACAGATGCGATGGGCCACAGCCACCGCTCCGGCCGCCTGCCCCGGGGGCACCCACCGATGTCAGTGGCCAGCTGCTTGGTGGAGTGCGGGGTCAGCTCGGGGATCTGCAGGATCACGTCGCAGTAGGTCTGCATTGTGGCTCTGGCGATGGAGCCCAGCCAGTTGTCGGCCATGTTGTCCAGCTCGGGCGGTTCGTCCCCTGGGAAGGGAGGAAGGGCGTCAGAAACGACCGTGGTCGGGAGGACCCCACCGGCGGCGGCTCTTGCCTCCAGGCGGCCAGGCCCATGGCGGGGGCCATATGCCCGCACACACCAGGGAGCTGCAGTCTCCGTGGGCAACACGGGGACAGAGAACAACTGGTGGTAAGGACGGAGTACGAGGATGATTCCGGAGAGGGCGCAGTCAGGTGAGGGAGAGAGATCTCCGCGTGCCTGAAGGCGAGGGGCTCTGTGCAGCCACGCAGGCCGGGAGTGGGGCAGGAGGGGGACCCCGGGAGAGGACACGCAGCCCATATGAGCAGAGAAGGTGGGCGAGCCAGCACGGCCCACAGGAGACAGGCCCATGGCAACGACTGATGCACAGGCACCGCGGCAGGAGGAGACCCGGCCCAGGGCCCTCCACCATGGATGAGCTGCGTGCTGAGAGCCCAACTCGGCGGGACTGTGGTGAGAGTCACGTGACGCCTTGGTCTGGGCCTCAAGCATGGAGTGTGTGACACACTCCCAGTGCCGCACACGTGGTGACTCTCCGTGTCACATCACCTGTGGGGAAGGGGGAGGAGTCTGTATACAGAGCGGGAGCGGGCAGGGTTGGGGGAACAGGCCTGGGTCGATGAGGGTGCCCTTAGAATCGTAGGAACCCCATCTCAGGGCAAAGAGGCAATGACTGTAGGTCAACAGCAAGGTCGCGAGAGCCAGTCAGGCTGGGGCAGGGAGATGGGGAGAGGGAGCCGCCATCCTAGCCCGACAGGCCTTGCACCCTGAGGCCCGATATTAAACAACAAAAAAAAAGCAGGCGGACAAGTAGAGAAAACAAATACATGTAGGAGAAGATAAGCAATATGCTGCTGTATCACCAATAACAACAGTAGTAATACAGAACACAAAGCTACAAGTCAAATACCATCCGCACATGGGAAAATGGAAACCCCACGGTGTTCACCGATGGGATGTCATGGTTTTTCTTTCTAAAATTGTGACCTTGTTTTACATGTAGCATCTGTACAACAAACACAAACCAGAAAGTTAAAAACCAAAAATAGGATGAACATAACTGAGCACAAGGCTAAGAACACAAGGTCTAGGGCCTGCACCCTGGAAATGGACCGCTGGCCCGGTGGTTGTGTGGCCGGCAACGCAGCCAGGCAGGGTGGCTGGTCTGGGGCATAGCCCTCCCTCCCTGAGACCCTGGCCCAGGACAGGATAAGCCTACCAGGCCTGGGGCGGCTCTGTGGGGTGGGGAACGGGGCGCCCATGCGGGACCGAGAGAGTGGCAGGTACTTGCTTGCTTGCTAACTGGACGAGTCCCGTCTAAGGCCCTGCCAGGTCCACACTGCCCCCCGCGCCCCGAAGGCAAACTCTGGCCGGGGGCCAGACAAGGCCCCATCACGCAGCCATGTCGGGGCTGTAGCCAGGGCGTCGCCAAAGACCAACAGGAGCCCGGAAGTGGGAGCTCATCCCCGGGCTTCCTGAGCACGAGGGACAGTTTCCCAGACACACGGGAGGAGAAAGGGCAGTCGGGCAGATGGCGCACACACGCGGGTTTACAGAAGCGCGCGGGACAAACAGGGCACGTGGGAAATGGTCCTGCTGCTGACATGCGTGTGCACACAGAGCTGCAGAGAGAGGCGCCCCGGGCAATCACTCCTCGGATGCTAGTGGGACTCTCGGGGCAGGAGACTTTTACTCAGGAAAAAAAAAAATCCTCTGAGTGGCTGGGGTGTGAGCACGTCGGGGCAGGAGATGGGGCTGTGCACTGTGGGATTGAGAAGGGTCTCCAATGCGGGCCGGGGAGGAGCAAGATCTCATCCAGTACGTTCTAGGGGATCTGTGGGTTTTTAAGCAGGCAGGAATAATTAGAGGGCAAGGACAAGAAGCAAGATATGGGAGCAAGATACACAAAATGCAGGTGAGAAAAGAAATCTCAAAACGAGGGGCTGTTCGGATTGCTAAGGAAATGTTGAAAAAGAAAAAACTGGGGCGTCAGGCTGCCTGATTTCAAGCTTTACTACAAAGCTGCGATCACCAAGACAGCATGGTACTGGCACAAAAACAGACACATAGACCAGTGGGACAGAGAAGAGAGCCCAGATATGGACCCACAACTCTGTGGTCAAATAATCTTCGACAAAGCAAGAAAAAATATCCAGTGGAAAAAAGACAAGTCTCTTCAATAAATGGTGCTGGGAAAATTGGACAGCTATGCATAGAAGAATGAAACTAGACCATTCTCTTACACCGTACACAAAGATAAACTCAAAATGGATAAAAGACCTCAAAGGGAGGCAGGAATCCGTCAAAATCCTAGAGGAGAACATAGGCAGTAACCTCTTCGACATCGGCCACAGCAACTTCTCTCAAGACATGTCTCCAGGGGCGCCTGAGTGGCTCACTGGGTTAAAGCCTCTGCCTTCGGCTCAGGTTGTGATCCCAGGGTCCTGGGATTGAGCCCTGCGCAGGGCTCTCTGCTTGGCAGGGAACTTGGTTCCCTTCCTCTCTCTCTGCCTGTCTCTCTGCCTACTTGTGATCTCTCTCTCTCTGTCAAATAAATAAAAAATAAAAGAGTTGTCTCCAAAGGCAAAGGAAACAAAAGCGAAAATGAACTTTTGGGACTTCATCAAGATCAAAAGCTTCTGCCACAGCAAAGAAACAGCCAATAAAACAAAGAGGCAACCCACAGAATGGGAGAAGATAGTCCCAAAGGACACTACAGACAAAGGGCTGATCTCCAAAATCCATAAAGAACTCCTCAAACTCAACATCCAAAAAACAGATAATCACGTTAAAAAATGTGCAGAAGAACATGAACAGACATGTCTTCCAAAAAAGACATACAAATGGCTAACAGACACATGAAAAAATGTTCATCATCACTAGCCATCAGGGAGATTCAAATCCAAACCACCTTACGCCGGTTAGAAAGGCCAAAATTAACAAGACAGTAAACAACACGTGTTGGAGAGGATGTGGAGAAAGAGGAACCCTCATACACTGTTGGTGGGAATGCAAGCTGGTACAGACACTCTGGAAAACAGTGTGGAGATTCCTTAAGAAACTAAAAACAGAGCTACCCTATGACCCTGCAATTGCACTGCTGGGTATTTACCCCATACAGAGGTAGTGAAAAGAAGGGCCATCCGTACCCCAGTGTTCACAGCAGCAATGGCCACCGTCGCCAAACTGTGGGAAGAGCCAAGATGCCCTTCAACAGACGAATGGATAAAGAAGATATGGTCTATACATACAATGGAGTATTATGCCTCCATCAGAAAGGATGAACACCCAACTTTTGTATCAACATGGATGGGACTGGGAGAGATTATGCTGAGTGAACTAAGTGAAGAAGAGAAAGTCAGTTATCATATGGTTTCACTTACTCATGAAACATAAGGAATAACATGGAGGACATTGAGTGAAGGACAGCCGAGTGGGCTGGGGGCAATCGGATGGGGAGAAGAACCATGAGAAGCTGTGGACTCTGAGAAACAATTTGAGGGTTTTGGAGGGGAGGTGGGAAGGGGGTTAGGAGGGCCTGGTGGTGGGTATTAAGGAGGGCACGTATTGCATGGAGCGCTGGGTGTGGTGCATAAAAATGAATCTTGGAACACTGAAAAAAAAAATAATTAAAAAAGCAAAAACAAAAAAGGAGGAGGGTGTTAAAAAGCCAGGTAGATGAAGCACCAGGCTCAGCTTTTGTGTCTGATTGTGGGAATGTGTAGTCCTGACCTTCCTGAGCCTCCCCATAGGGCCACTCTGTGTCAGGGCCTACCAGCTGTCCCCTCTGCCCGTAACCCCAGCCACACAGAAGGAAGCCTCCAGGGGGCCCAGCACCACACCTAGGCAGCACCTTTGCCCTGCATCCGGCAGGTGCGAGCCACCTCTGGGGGACCCCACCCCACGGCAGCCCATCCTCAGCACCCCCACCGAGAGCGCGGACGTGGTGGGCACAGGGATTGCAGTTTCCCTGCAAATGCCCCTGCTTTAGCACATGCTGTGTGTGACCTCTGGACACATCACGTCAAAGTTCCCAACATTCCATCTCCTTGTGGGAAAAAGACTTGTAAGGATTTTTAAAACTACCTTCTAACTACACTGATTATGAAAAGCCATTTATTCTAAGCCTCAAAGCTCCTACTGGCGGCTTACCATCTAGTTCTTAAAATGTGCAAATGTTAACATGCTAGAAATCCCCTGGGTAATTCTTCCCAGTTTTCTCTCTGAAATTTTTCATAATATGATGTTGAGAGGGAAAGGCTTAAAAAAAAAAAAGGAAATACCTGGAAAGGCCTGTTGCTGTTTTCCATCTCTGCTACAAATTTACTTTATGGCTGGAGTTTCTTCCCTCCTGACAATGCCCCAAACAAATGCCCAGCAATTAGTAACAGTTTGGTAAGTGAATGAATGACTGAAAACAATTGCAGTTTAACTAAATGTGTATGTTATTTCCTTGCAGTGGGACAATAAGGCCTTCCACTCACCCAGGTGTGCTGTAACAGACATAGACACAGCACCACTATTTTCTTGCCCAAGAATTTGAACTTGAACATAATCGGCATCAATAAGAGATACATGTTGGTGGGGCACCTGGGTGGCTCAGTTGGTTGGGTGTCCGATCTCGGATACATGATGGTGTATTTGTGCATGGAATAATAGGATGCGTGGGATTTGACTTAAATATTCTTGAAAAAAATATGAGAGGAACATAAGAAACAAGAAGCCAGGGGCGCCTGGGTGGCTCAGTGCGTTGAAGCCGCTGCCTTTGGCTCAGGTTATGATCCCAGAGTCCTAGGATCGAGCCCCACATCAGGCTCTCTGCTTGGCAGGGAGCCTGCTTCCTCCTCTCTCTCTGCCTACTTGTGATCTCTATCTGTCAAATAAATAAATAAAATCTTTAAAAAAAAAAGAAGAAGAAACAAGAAGCCGTTCTGGAAGCCAGACGAGCAGAACCTGGGACTCCAGTGTAACTGGTCTCACACCCGGCGTGTTTGGGTCTGTGTGTAGGCATGTGCATGCACGTGTATCAAACTCCAAAAATCCAAACTGCATAATTTAAACGGCTCTCCTCTGTGCTTGCCAATATTCAGTGCAAACATACATATGTGTATATATATAATTCTGTATATATTTTCTACATAGTCAGTCTGATAGGTTAGAAAATGGCATACATTCAGGGAGCCTGGGTGTTTCAGTCGGTTAAGTGTCCGACTCGTGATCTCAGTTCGAGTCTTGATCTCAGGGTTGTAAATTCAATCCCTGCACTGGGCTCCACATGGCGTGGAGCCTACTTTAAAAAAAATAAAGGCATACATTACTTTCCTCACAGCCATTTGAGGATTACTAAAGTTACACATTTCTTCCTGTTTTGAGGTTATTTGAATGCCTTCATCTTACTTACTTATTTTTCCGTGGGGTGTCATCTTTTTCTTACTGATCCGTGGGCACTTTTATACAACAAGGATATGAACTGCCACTACCAGCCGTGTCGCTGTTTTGCTTTAGTCTCTCACATTCAACTTTCAACTTCCTTTAGTTTCTAGCTTTCATTTCAAAGAGTCTTCCCTTCCCTACCCCTGAGTTGCGATTCACTCGTACTGTAGCTAACTGTGAAATTTGTATACAATTATCCTTTTTTTCCAAAAATGATGAGTTCCCTTAATGTGTATGACCCTATGAAACTCACAGAGATTTTATTTGTAACATCTTCACAAATGATTTACAGAAATTTGACAATGCCTATTCTCTGTGGGATTAAAAAGCCCAATGTACTGATGTGATCAAGTGTATTGATTATACTGAATAATTCCTCTTTTAGCCTCATTAATTTTCCTTTCAAAGCCTGAAAGAGAGGTGCACGACATTCTCAATACTCACGTGGTTTTGTCTCTCAAAATCCTAAAATTTTAGGATTATGACACCAAACAGTTTAATGGGATAGGAATAACCAAGTTGGCATAAAATGTATCAATAAATCACTTTCCTTTTGTGTAATTTCCATCTTTAGTTTTAACTTTCTGTATTTCAATTTAATTCATTTCAATTTTTTATAGTTAATATAACTTGCTAATAATAAAAATTTTTGTCATATGGACAACATAACCAATAAAATGTAATGTATACCAAAATATAAAATTGATTTTTATTTTACATTCAAAAACAAAAGCAGCAAATCAGCTTTAATTACAGCTTGGATTTCAAACGCTTATCAAATGGAATAAAATATGTTTGGCTGATCTAACCAAAAAAGAAAAAAAAGTTTCTCCTATTTTGGGTAGCTTCTCATTCACAGCGCTCACTGCTGTGCCACCTGACATGTTAGTGTACCTGACTGTCACAGGCTAACTGTGGGATCTGCCTTTTATCAATGTAATGACTCACTTTGGTCCCATCTATTATCTTTTGCTCTGATTCAACATCACTTTCTTGATTTCTTTTTATTTGCATTTATATGGTATGCCTTTTAGCATCTGTTTAAACTTTTCAGTGTGATTTTATTCTCAGGGTTGTACCTTCTTGTAAGCTGCTGAAATCTCTTCTATACCATGTGATTTTTCTGTTTGCTCAGCCTTATGAAGGGAGGCCTATAAAATCCCTTATTAGGAATAAGAGGATTTTTGATCAGAAAGTATGTGGTCTCTGTTCAAACGTGTCAGGGCCCAGATAATGGGAAAAGGAACAGTTGTAATTACTGTATCTTCTTGTCAGTTTAGAGATCCAGGAGCCTCGGGAGAGCGAGGAACAAGCTCCAACCAGAGGCGTCTGGACAGAAAACAGCACTTCTACAGTGAAGAGTTTGTTTTTGTCCTAATGAGGAAAACTCTTCTTGCGGGGGCCATTTTACTCGGCACATGGTCCAAAGAAGGGGCTTGCACTGGCCAGGTGGGACCCTTGCCTGGAGCGCTAGCTTCCCCCTCCCGTGGGTACATCTAATTTACCCTGGGACCTCCTGCCCCTGCCTCCCCACCCGAGGGGCACTGCGGGAATTCCTCCCTAATCCACTCTGTGCTGCAGAAGTTCCCCAGGGGGATAACAGGTGGGCCCCAGGTTTGCATGGGGCTACAGTGAGCCCCTCCTGGCCTCCATGCAGGCCCTGCTCACCTTGCTCAGGAGGATAGGGCAGCTTCCCAGCGTGCAGAGCCAGCTCCAAGGCAGAGTCCTCCTGAGTCACAAAAGGCTCAAGATTCAGGGGGAGGGACATGATGTACTGCCCGATCTGAAACAGAAGAAAGCACTTTCAGCCCCACATTGCCACATACGGTCATTATTTCTGCAGCATGTTCGTGTGAAGGCAAACCGGGGGCAGACAAAAGCATGAAGCCTGGGGCAACCCCAACTCTGATCTTTCCAGCCTGTGCTAATACTGCCATGACAGGCCCCTACAAAAATCAACGGCAATTTGCATGGACGTCACAGATTCACCCTCACACTCCTGGCCCCGCTATTCTTGGAATGCACTCAGTGCAATCTCTACCTGAAATGAGGTAATGGACACTGACAAGCAACTGTGCAAATAAACATAAATGATGACTATTCATGGGTGCAAAACCAGGAAAGTGCTAACACCCAGAGGTGCCCGGCCAAGCAAGAATCTGAATCCTGTCCTCTGAACTTGGCTGTGCGTCTCCCCTTTAGAAGGGATCTAAGAGAAGGAAGGAATTTTGTTGGGAAGAAATGCCATTTATAATTATAAATTAATTTGGAGGGAACACTACTGATGTCATAATACAGACTCTAGAAATAAACATGGACAACGCCTTCTTGGCTGGTGGGGAACTGCAGAAGACAGGCGTACGAGACATTTGGGATAAGCCCACAAATACCACAATGTTGGTCACATCTGCGGGATGCACATGACTGTCACCACGGGTATACGTCAGACGCTAATTTCTATTCAAACTCCTGTTTTGTGTTTTAAGGTAAGTATATGTTTTTGTTTCAAAATAAGGTTGATTTTCAGGTTACAACAACATACTGCCTTTTGTTTTTGTTTTTTTTTAAAAAAAAGGTCTTTGAGCCTGGGTGGCTCAGTGGGTTAAAGCCTCTGCCTTCGGCTCAGGTCATGATCTCAGAGTCCTGGGATTGAGCCCCACATCGGGCTGTCTGCTCTGCGGAGAGTCTGCTTCCTCCTTTCTCTCTTTGCCTGCCTCTCTGCCGACTTGTGATCTCTCTCTGTCAAATAAATAAATAAAATCTTAAAAAAAAATTTAAAAAAAAAAAAGGTCTTTGAGCCTGTTGCTTTTTGTTTTGTTTTATTTTGTTGTTGTTGTTGCTTTTTTTTGGTTCTATATTTGTTCCATACCTTTAAACTTAGAGTTGATACTGATTCTGTCAACTAAAAGCCTTAGGATTATCCAAGTAAGATCTTCCTGTCCTGGCCTCACACACACCCAGACTCCCCAAATCTCCCAGCCCAGAGGGAGATTCCAAACATTTCCAAACACTGACCGTGGGCTGACTCTAGTTAAGTCCCAACATCCTCTAGTCCATCATGCTAACGCAACAGGGTTAGTCTGCTCTTCCTTTAAGGAGGCACACGGATGGTAACATAAATCCAATCAGCATTTTTTCTTTGCATTTCCTTAGTATGATCCCCTACTCAAACTAGGCATCTGGGCCACTTTCCTCACTAGTCACAGCTGTCCCTGTACACGGCAGCTCGAACACGGCAACAAATGCATCATTTCCCCACAAGGCCGGAGGCAGGGACAGATGCTGGTTTCTGCGCTCGGATCCCTCCATTCTAATTCCTCGTGGCAGACGTTCCTGAACACCTACCATGTGCAAGGACCCCAGGCATACTCCTGTGTTTGGTACAGCTTTCCTCTGGGGCCATACCTTCTGGCTAAACCCACACACCCAGTTTTACCTGCAGTGAGATGTCAGGATCGTTATACCTTACATCTATGTTGCTTTTCATTTTTCAAAGTCTTATCTCCCATGGTGCCCCTCTAGAGTGCCCACGCGGCTCTGTGCGGGAAAGGGCATCACCGGCGAGGCAGAGTGTCGTTCGGGGGCAAAATTTCAATAATCTGACATCTCAAACTTCAGCTGCTTGGTTGAGCCTGTGGGGACCACTGTGGTTGCTAGACAGACCCCACGACTCCAGGTCTCCCTCGGGAATTCTGTCTACATTCATCTTTCTGCAGTCAGTGTGGAAAGGGATGCCTACCGGCTCAATGAGGACGTTTGTCTGCTCTTCCCACGTATTCAATACATACTCCTTGCTGTTCGGTTTGGGTAAGCTCAGTGACACTGGGAGAGTGAAGAGCTCTGTGGTCAGACAGCCTTGGGTCTGAGTTCTGGCTCTGCCGCTGTGTGATCTTCCTGGGATCCGCATCTCTGACAGGAGGACAGTCTCCTACTGACTTCAGACAGCTGTGCCAAGGATGATACATGCACAGAGCGCCCGGCGTCCTAACAGAGCGGCCCCTCTCCATTGCCCAGAACCTCACTGCTTGCCCGTGAACGCTACCGCCAACCAGCTCACATGGTTGCTGTCAAGATAAAAGTCTGTGTGGACCCTGCACCACCTCACGGCGGTGATGTGAGCCGCGCACTGTCCTTGCACACAGCGTGCGTCCGGTAAGTGCTCATTTCCGGATTCAGCTCATCAGCCCCCAGGTACAGACCTGAACTCATGGGGGGTTACGGCAGGTGGACAAGGGCCCTGGCCTGGATACTAATCTGGGCCTCCCCTACTCCTCCAACAGCTCAATTTCCTCAACTGTAAAATCGTTCAACAACCTCTCCAGTCCCTTCCAGCAACATCATTTCCTCAATCCACTCCGACTGTAACACACAGCGTCTCAG